>NW_028227270.1:37238919-37761419 GCF_978045245.1 Mus caroli
AACCACTTAACATGCAAGCTTGTGGCACACCTCTAAGGGATTATCTAAATTAAGGCTAGTCTCTGAAATTGTCTATGAGGAATTACCTTAATTATGTTAATTAGTATAAGAGTACCCATTTTAATTGTGAGCAAGATCATTCCCCAGGCAGAGGTCCTGGATTGTAGAAGTTGAGGAAGGGAGTTGAGCAGCATTCATTCACTGCTCCCTACTCCTTGATGAAGATGCCATGTAACCAGTTGCTTCTGGCACCTGCAGCCTTGACTACTTCCTCACATGATGAACTATATACCCTGAGCACCGAGCTAAAGCAAAACCTCTCTTGTTACTGTGTCAGGAGATTGTATCATGGCAACACAAAAAGAAGCTAAGGCATGGTCTTCATTTACATTTCCCTGATTATTTTGTCCATATTTGTTGGCCATTTAGTATGCAACATTTATGAATGGCTTACTCAAGTTTTAATTATTTTTAAGAACTTGTATTGTTCCTATCCTTTAGTAAAATTGCTTTATATAGTTTTAATATTAGTCTTTCATCAATAGTTTTATGTTTTTCATCTCTTTGTTATTGTCTATCCCTCTCTTAATGGTGTCTTTTGATGGACATGTTAATGAAGTTTATTTTATCCAGTTCTTTGTCTCTTCTTTCACAGCCTCCAGAATGCTCAAAATACATGTGTAAGCCTCACACCTCAATTATGTGTGTGTGCATATTTTGTTTGTATTTGAGACAAACTAGCACACTCTAAAGAAGGCAGGTTGAGAACTCATCATATAAGCCATAGTTTACATATAAGAAATCATTGTTTCTTTTAGGTCATGAAAATATTCTTCTTTTTTCTAGAAGTCTCCTTGTTTGGCCTTTGCACTTGGAACTTTGACACACTTTCAATTAATTTCGTATACAATGAAAGGAAAGAGGCATAGTTTGGTTTTCTTTTTTCATATTAATGCTTAATACAGTACCATTTGTTCCAAAGTTTAGACTTTCTCCACCTAATTGCATATTGGTTACTGTTTTCGTTAGGATTTTACTGCTGTGAAAACCATGGCCACCATGGCCAAGGCATTCGTTCTAAGGACAGCATTTAATTTGGGCTTGCTTACAGGTTCATAGGTTAGGTCCATTATCATCAAGGCTGGAACATGAGGCAGGCATGGTACAGCTGGAGCTGAGAGTTCTACACCTTCATCTGAAGGCTGCTAGCAGAATACTGACTTCCAGGCAGCTAGGATGAGGGTCTTATAGCCCACACCCACAGTGACACACCTACTCCAAGAAGGCTACTCCTCCTAATAGTGCCACTCCCTGGGCAGAGCATATACAAACCATCAAAGTTATAAATCTTAATTACTTAAGTGTGATCACCTCCCTAAAATGCTCTCCTAACCGTACTAGTTACTAGTGAAAGACATATTCAGTATTCATTTAGAAACAAACAAGTTCATAAACTCATGTTGTAAAGGGTAAAAGTCAGTTACACTCTGCTCCCAGAAGCAACCACAAGTCTGGAGTCCCAATATGATGAGTACTGCAGCTTAATTTTAATCAGCACAAAAAGAAAAACCTCTTATCCCACAGCATATATTTGTTGATTTTAACCAAATGCCCTTTAAAGTCATTTTGCTGATCAATTTCTTATGGTTCTGATACTATGTTCTAGTGTAGTTTAAAAGGTCTGTTTTCCTCCCCTCTTTTAAAAGTATATGGCAGAATTTTGGTTTATTTGGGACAGAGTCTTAATATACAGTGTAGGCTAATCTGGAACTCCCTATTCAGGATGGCCTTGTATTCTCAATAATCCTCCTGCCACACAGAGCCTCAGAGTGCAGAGATTTCAGGCTTCATGTCCAACCTAGTTATACTTGTGTAATTTTGTTTTTGAGCTCCTCTCACACTGTAGTGAAGGCTGGCCTAGAAACATGCTCTAAACCATTCTGGCCTGGAATTTAGGGCAGTCCTCCTGTCTTAGCTTCCTGAGTTCTGGGATTATGCCACTATGCCCTGTTCAGCAGGATTTTAAAGCCAAAATTAGACAAAAGAGCTTCATTTTATTAGCAGGGTTTGAGTTGCTTACATGTATGGTGATGTGATTTCTCTCTAATACCTTATCCTGTTATTCATTAATTCCTGAGTGTTTTTATTTTGCACTGGATTAAGTCGGTCAAGTTGCTTTCTTTCTTCATTATTTTATTTATTTTTCTCTTTCTTTATTAGCTTGACATTATATATCTTGTTTTATTCTACACATAGATGTTACTTTATTGCCCATTTTACCTATGTCTCTTTCAGAGCCTAGATTTAGCAGCTAGCATCCTTGCCAATGTTCGCTTCCTTCTCTTCTATCTCTTTTCTACTATGGCCTTGTATCATTCCTGCTGGTAACCCAATAGTTTATCTTCTAGTTGTTACTTTTATTTTATGCACATTTCTTCTCATTATAAAACAAAAGTAATTTAAAAAGTGTCAAAGCTCTAAATATGATGGCAGAACAACAAAACTTCTGAAAGAAGACAGAATATTTTCATGATTTCTTAAGTCATTTTTTTTTTTAAGTTCAAGTAACTGCTAATTATCTTGACATGTTTACAGTTTCTGTTTGTTTGTCTTTGTTTTGACCACAGGCTCCGTGGTCACTCCTCTTAAGGAAAGCATTGCCTTCACCCGACTTCCTACTGTAGTCTTTCCTCAGCCATACTCTCGATTTGCCACTTAAAAGCAGGACTTTTTCAAAAGTAAATCTAGTCACACGAAGTCCTTACTGCAGCCTGTCTGAGAGGTTTTAACTGACTGGGCCTGCACCTCCAGCCTCAGCACTGACCTTAGCATGTTGCTGGTTTTACGTTAGCCACTGACTCCTCACTGTTCTTAGGGAGCCCAGCACACTAAGTCTCGGGGGCTTTACTCTGTGTTTACTGTATCTGAAGTGTTTTCCCCGAGGTGTCCTAGTAGCATACTTCCTGTAGTGTCTGTGTAAACGTTACCTTATCCAAGAGCTCTTTTCTGACTACCACATGGAAACTACATTACACTGCAGTGGCCCCTTCCCTTCCTCCCTCTCCTGCCCACCCCCCTCTCTCACACACTTTCATGGTAAAAATCAGGAAAATAAGATTTATTCAATGTGGGCATATTGAGAATAGGGACTCAGTGTTCCCTCTCTTCAAGTTCATCTTGTAGTTCCTGATCTCAGGGCAGGGTCTAAATAAAACGCAAGAGATGTGCGTAACTAAGTAGTCCTCAGGGAGCTTGGAGTTAACGAATCTCCTGATATGCGAGTCACCAGAGAACCATAGGCAGATGAATTAGTTTTTCTCCGCCTTAAAAAGGGATGTCAGACTTCTGGGTTCCTCTCCTTTAGCACAAAGAATTCATGAGCAGATTCTGTCCCTTCTTCCTGTCTCCATCACACTCCCTTGCGGCAACCAAAACTAACCAGTCTGAAAGGAGGAGAAACAAGTTTCCCTGTACTTCAAATGTACAAACCTAGAACCTCCAGAGAGGAGTGGACTTTGACTCCAAGTCTTTTGCTGTGCTATGTCTATGTTTGGCTGTGCTATGACTATAACATTTTCTACCTTTTAATTCATTAGTAATGACAACCCACACAGTCTATGACCTCCTACAAGGTATATCCCCTACTCAGTTCTCAGTTCTCAGTCTTCCTTCTAGGATGCCCACTGAGCAGTGAATCTTTCTCCAGAGCCAGGCTCCTCCTCTGGCTGCCCCAGGACTTCAGCCATTTCTTCTCCCAGCAGGACATTCTTGAGGGGGTTCTTATTTCTTGGACTCTATTCTTTCAATTGTCCAATAGCATGAAGTGGAGAACCGTCTCTCTAGAGTATATTCATTCTGCCAGGCAGGCTGATGGCATTTCCTCACTCTGTTTAATATCTCAGTCTTGAAGTGAAATATGCCTGGACCTGAGGCGAATAGCATAAGCAGACTACAAGTAGGAGCCAACGTCAGCATGCAGTCACTCAGCATCAGGCTCCCATGCATAGGAGGCCTTTCTGAGTAATTTCTTAGCTTTTTTGTTACTTTTTGAAAGACTGGCACAGCAACTCCATCTTGTTGATATGAGACAGAGACGACTTCCTGGTCAAAACAATAGAATCTTGGTCTGTTTCTTGTCCTGGGTGAAGACTAGATACACCAAATGTTACCAGTGATTATTTAATATTACAAACTGTTATCTCCTCTTTCAGTGCAGTTATCCACAGATCTTTATGATTAAGTTTGCCTGACTTTCCTGATCCTCAATTTAAAAACAAATAACCATAAAAACATCTGTTAGAAATAAAGAATACAAAGAAAAAAATCTTGGTGTGGCACAAAGGAACACAAAGAGAGAAATTAACTCAGCAAGGCAATTACTTTTTGCAAAAAGAGTGTGTCAGAACTTAGACACTGCCATTAAGTACTTTCGGTGGGACATTCTAACACAGTCTTTTCCTCATTGGCTGGAGTCTGGCTTCACAGTCTTTATTAGTTTGCTAGTTTCCAAATAATTGATGCAAAGGAAATGAAGGAAACAGGCCTACCATTCCAGGACAGCAAGTTTTGAAATGCAGGCTGGTCTTTGTGTAACAAAAGGTTTAGCAGGAGTGATAGAAATATTGGAATTTGGCAGGTTTGCTACTTTTGATATATATCGTTCTCACACACATAAATTTTCCTTCCCCCATTGTACATTATATTTACCAAATTTCAAGCAAGCCAGTCCTAATGCTGGACATTTTTAGTCAATCTCTGAAGACCCCTGATTCTTCGATGTAGCTTTATGGAAACCACCATTCCTAAGCTTGCCTACTTAACTCTTTCCTAAAACTTTCTTTTGAGTCCTGTTTCCAAATTCTCATATCAAGACTAAGAACCCATAAAAGAGAACCCTTATTTCCTAGCAACATATTTATATATGAAAGTATATTATTTTATGAAATATTTATAAGATAATGCATTATCTCTTAGCAATTATTCCAAAGCAAAAAAAAAATAGTCCATCTCAACATTGACAAAATGTATGTACATTTTAAATGGGTCAAGACAAAAGTATTACAACATACAAATCAATTCTCAAATTAGTCTTTTTATTTTATACTTTCAGTTTGTTTAGCAAAAGCAATTCTAAAAATTTCTGAGCATTATTGGTGATATGAATAAAGAGAATGTCCCCTATTAGCTCATATATTTGAATGCTTAATCATCAGAAAGTAGCACTATGTGAGACAGATTAGGAAGTGTGTAGTCTTGTTGGAGGAATTGTGTCATTGTGGGATGGGCTTTGAGGTTTCAAAAGCCCAAGCCAGGCCTAGTGGCTTTCCCTTCCTTTTGCCTGTGGATCTGAGTACAGACCTCTTAGGTACCAGCACCATGGCCTTCTGTGTGATACCATGCTCACTGCTGGTTAGTCTGGGAAACTCTAAGCAAGTCCCAATTAATTTTACTTTTATAAGTGTGACTGTGGTCATCATGTCTTCACAGCAATAGGACAATGTCTAAGATGACATTTAATACAATATTTTAAACTGTGTTTAGGTCATCTCTCTTAAAGACTGTAATCAAATTTTTCCTTTATCTCAGTTTCTAAAACTAATATTTGAAAACACCATACTCAAACGATTAAGAAGAAAGCTTAAATCAACATTTAATTTGATATTTTAGACAAGCCTTCCTGAGGTAAAATCCTGCAAACCAGTACCTTTTTGATTCAAATTAAAATCACATCTAAATCTTTGTATTTTAGCTAAATAAAAAGAGGCCCAGGACCAATTGCTCAGAATAGTTCAAAAATCTCTCTCTCTCTCTCTCTCTCTCTCTCTTTCTCTCTCTCTCTCTCTCTCTCTCTCTCTCTCTCTCTCTCTCTCTCTCACACACACACACACACACACACACACACACACACACACTTAAAAAGGACATGGCATTAATAATTATTACACATAGTGTCATAAAAAAGAAATGTAAAATTAAAGTTGTCAGAGGTTTTTAAAGTTATTTTCAGGAACACTTCCAGGAAAGATTGTTTTTTACCCATTTCTGTCTTAGAAACTATCCTATATTTACAAAAGCCTAGGCAGTCACAAATTTGCCTAGCAGGTAGGTACCAACGTCACGGAGATTAACATTTTCATGGTTACATAAATCACAGCAGAAATCTCCTCATTACTCCTGTCTCTCTATCTCAAATGGTTTGGTGGAGTCTTAAACCTTCCCAGACACATGGTAGGTGGCCTGATTATTTGAGCAGAATTTCAAATTTGCTCCAGAGAGCTTCCAAGCTGAAATGGACATAATTGGTAACTGTTCGATTCAAATTAAAATCACATCTAAATCTTTGTATTTTAGCTCGCTAAATAAAAAGAGGCTCAGGACCAATTGCTCAGTCCCTCTAAGACACTAGCCACTCTAGAAAGCCATCTCCTCCTAAAGTACCTCTGGAAAGGTCGAAGTAGACAGGGCGGGTAGGAGGCAGACACAAGACAAAGGAGATACAACTATCCCCTGCATAGTTAACCATCATGTATTGCTTATCATTTTTGGTTTGCATATAAAATCTCTTCTTTTAAAGTCATGAAATTTTCTTCAGGTCTCCACCCCCCCCCACACACACACAAGAATTTTACCAGACAAATAATTTTATGAAACCACTTCATCATCTTGACGTCATCTTGGTGTTATATTTAACTCATTAATCAGGGTCATCTTTTAACATGTTAACTTTGAATCCCAGATATTTTTCTACTTGAATTTCTTCATGATGTCACAGTTTTTAAAATGAAACTACAAGAGGACGTTTACTTTTACTCTATCTCTTCTATGGAATGCATCTGTAAGTTGAAATTTTTTTGCAACAGGAAACTGATGTCCAGGCTAGTTTGCAACATATACAAGAAGCTCCACAGTTGTGAGGGAGAAAGCTTAGAGACAGAGTCTGGGAAGTCATTTTATTTATAAAGATTATCTCTAAAGAGAAGAGCAGCAAGTTTTGAAAATTATGTTTTAAATTATCATAGAAAATAATGGGTTTAATTATATTATCTTCATATAAGTATTTCATGTATATAGCTCATACTTACCCTCCATTTCTCCCTTTTGTGCCTTTGCAAAGTAGCCCACATATAGAGAGATACAAATAGATATATATAGGTATATCTCTATGTTTGTGTTTTAAAATCTAGATTCTGTACTGGAGAAATGACTCAGAGCACCAAGAGCACCAACCGCTGTTCTAGAGGTCCCGAGTTCATTTTCCAGCAACCACATGGTGGCTCACAACCACCTGTAATGGAACCTGATGCCCTCTTCTGATGTGTCTGAAGAGAGCAATGGTGTACTAATATACATAAAATAAATAAGTAAAATCTAGATTCTGAATATAAGAGAAATGTATTTGTCTTTCTGAATTTGGATTTTTTTTTCACTTTTCATGACTATGTCCACTTTTCTGAAACGACTTTATTCTTCTTTATGCCTGAATAAAATTCTACTATGGGGCCTGGGGAAATGGCTTGGTGGGTCAGAATTTGCTTCTAACGCATGAAGATATGAGTTCAAGTCTCTTGCATCCATATAAAAGGCAAGAATAGCTACCTTCTTCTATAACCTCATGTTTGAGTTGTGGAAACAGGAAGCTCCTGGGAGCTTTCTGGCCAGCCAATCTGACAGAAGTAGTGGCTCTCGGTTCAGAGAGACCCTGTCTAGAGAGGATAAGATAGAGAATGATGGACTAAGACGGCCAATGTTCTCTTCTGGCCTCCTCATGTATTTGCTCATTTGTGGGAACCCATAAAGACATGCATGCCACACACTCCCCCAAAACAAAACAAAACAAAACAAAACAAAACAAAACAAAACAAAACAGTTCTATTGCATATACATAGTACAGTTTTCTTTATCCCTTTATCTGTTGATGGACATAGAGGTTTGTTACATAACCTGGCTGTTGTGAATATAGCCACAACAAATATGAATGTAGCAGAAAATTAAAACACAAGACTAAGAAATCTCAGGTAGCTGTCATGACCTCAGAAACTTCAATCATATATGAAAATTCTAATCATGGAAGACTGTAGTGTGATCAGTTTTCAGTCAGTCTGGAGTCACAATTTTGGTCCTTGGATAAAAGAGTGGATTATAAAGTTAATGTGAACACATGACAAAGAATTAGTAATCTGATCCAAGCCCCTGTCCTGGGCTCCACAGCCTTGGGGAGGCTAGAGATGAAAGGCACCCAAACGCCAGCACTGCTGTGGGAACCTCTAAGATGAACAAATTTGTGATGGAGATATGGGAAAGATTCAGAATGTGGTAGATTTGGAAGAGACAGTGAAGTCAAGCAGTTAGCGCACTGTGGAAAGTGATGGTACTGGAGACTAGATGGCACTGAGGAACAGGCAGATATGAGGAGCCTGTCCAACCACTTAAGACCATAATGATGTCAGGTCACTTGCTGCTACCAAGGGCCATGTCTGAGTCTGTGGCTCTACTGTAGCCAGGGTTGTGCTGATGCTTTTGGCCCATATTGGCAGCAAAGCCCATCTTGATGTCAATGGGCTGCTTCCTAAGATCATGTTGATGTTCCAGGGTCTCTCCTGACCAAAAGGGACATACTGACCTGAGTGTCCTCTGCTGCCACCTAAAAGCGGGCCTAGAGGGCATCAGAACTGGATAACTGGCCAATTATCTGGGCAAAGCAGGAGACCTGGCCCTGTAGCAAGGGCATAGGAGAGCTGGTGGGCATAACAACTTAGTTACCACTCAGGCCTAAGACAGGGCTCTGATTTGACCTACACCAACATCCACCACACCTATGAATTAAATGCTGGAGCATATGATGGGGCCAGTTCTGAGGATCTAAAGTTACAGGATTTCCATGACACTAGGTAACAATATTGTATAACACACCCATTGTGATTCACCGTCAAGATGTTTTTGTTGTTGTTGTTTTATTTCATTTTGTTGTTGTTTTATCTTTTATATTTTAATTTTTTGTTTTCTTTTGGAGGGGAAGGCTGCAAGAGCAGAAGACAGATATGAAGTTGATGTAGGGATAAATGGGGTTGGGGTACATGCTGTGATATAAGAAAGTATCAATAAAAAGTTTAAAAGAAAAGGAATTAGAAATCTAAGGCACAGATTTAGGCTCTGATTCAGGGGCTGACAAGTATTAGACCATTCACTAAAAACAAAACAAAACAAAACAAACAAACAAACAAACAAAAAAGCCAGACTAGGTCTGAGGGCGTATGCCTGTAATTACATCATTTGGGGTAACAGAGGCAGAAGATTTATCAAGCATTTGAGGCAAGACCTCATCACAAAGACAATACTCAAAAGCCAAGATTATGTTTGTGTGTTTTTAACAGTTCCTCATCACTTTGTCAAACCTTTCTAGAGACAAGAGAAAAGAAGTGGGAGTGATTTTCCAATGACAGAGCTGCCATAGGGCATGCTTATAATCTTGTAAATTATCTTTAAAATTAAGAGAACATTGCATTCTATACCTCAATGTATTTGTTTGCTTAAATATAAAAACAGTACTACAAGAAATTACTTGATTTGGAGTATTTGTCATGTTAGTCTTATATGTCCTTTCTACAAGTTGAAAAGTATGAAATTGAGATTACAAATTAGTGTTCAATTTCCTTGTCCTGACATTCAAAACGTCCAAATGGCAATTCCACATTACTTCTCCAAACCCGTTTCATGTATCCAGACCTCATGTGCCAGTTATTCGGAATTACATGCATCAGTATATCAGTTTATCTGTATCACCTTGTATTTCACACTTCTGGCCCTTGGTTATGGTTTTATTTCTTCCTATAATTCATTTTTTTTCAATACCCCTATTTGGCTTATTCTTTCATCACACTTCAAGACTTAGCCCAGACATTTCCTTTGGAAAGATTTTCCTGACTTTTTTTTCTCTCTCCATTCTTTGCTTAGATGAGAAGAAATTTCTCTCCCCTTTAACCTATTGCCCTTCATTTTGTTTGATAAGAGAACTAGCCATGTCTTATTAAAATAGTCATTTATACTCTGTTCTAGTTATCTATTTTTTTCTTGCTCTAAATGTAGCTTGAAAACAAGTCATTACTAATTTTCATGGTCCTGTAAATTGGTCTCTCTTGTGGGCGCTCATAGACTTACAATTAAATGCCAGCTGGGCAGCCAAGAATTGTTCACTGGCGTGTCTAGGGCCTAACAGAACATCAGGATACTTGTAGGGAATGCCATTCTCTTTGTGGTTTCTCCATATGGTTAGCTTGAGCTTTTTAACATCGTTTTGGGTTCAGTGAAGTTGGATTTTTTTTTTGAGAACATCTTTTTAGTTTAGTATTCCATGATAAGAAACAGAAAATTCAAGGTTTTGAATGAGAAGAAAAGAAATGTGTTAACGCCTGTGATGGTTAATCTTTTTTTTTTTTTTTTTTTGGTGATGGTTAATCTTAACTGTCAACTTAAAGAGATCTAGAGTAAAGGATAGGCCTCTGAATGTGGCTGCAGAAGACAATCTTGATTACGTTAATGGAGGTGTAGGGAACAACTCACTGTGCACATGAGTTTTCTCTGTGTTGGATTCTGGGCTTTGTAAGGAGGAGAAAGTGTGCTAAGAACAAGGATTCATGGCTCTTCTTTCCACTGTGGATACAGTGTGACCCCCTGCCCCACTTGCATCCTACTGTGATTTACTCTCCATGATGCTTGGTTACCACAAACTGTGAGTTAAGGTAAGCCTTTTTCCCCCTTAAGTTGCTTTTGTCAGGGTACTTATCACAGCAACAGGAAAATAAGTAATACAACATATACTAAAAACTTACCATGACCTGGATAGAAAACTAGGCATTATTGTTTTAAACTTATATAAGTACTAAAATGAAGAAAAATAATTTTTAAAATAAATTACTAATGTACACCTTAAGAAAAAAATATTTCTGTTCTAACAAAACTCATTAGAGGCTTTTCTAGGTAAATGGTTTTTATTTTTCTTTAATTTTCTTTTTTTTTAATTTTTTTTTCTGAGTACATCACACCTAAGTACTATACTTACATCCATTCTACACCTCCCTCTCCTTCTGCAGCTCTTCCCATGGCACTTACTCCACCTCAGATCTATGATCTCTTCTTTATACACACAGGCAGACAGACACTCTTGGAAACTCTTATTTAGAGCTGCTCACTTGGATGAGCTAAGAGGGAGCGTATCCATGGAGAAGACTGATTTTCCTATTTTTTTTTCTTTCCCAATAAGAATTTTCTTATATCAAAAATAAGAATGTAATAATGAGTAAGAATATCAGTGTTCATCCAGTGCTTTGAGCCACGTTGACCTCTGAGACTCTTACCTTTTCTACTCCCTTTCTGGCTTTGCTGAGGAAGTTAAAGATCAGATTCTTTTTTTCTGACGAGAAAGGAAAGACTTCATTGAACTTTGGAGCAGTGATATCATTCCTTCAGCCTCATTCAATTTTCTAGCTCCATTTTTTCTTCTCTCCTCTTCCAGGGTATTTTAAGTAAGAAGAATAAAAGTCAGAATTAACTGTGTTCAGTAGGTAGTAAAGCAAGACTAAGTATAGCAAACTAGTTGCACAGAATCAGAGGCCAAGCAAATTCTTGGTTCTCATTTGCTGGGTACCAAAGGCAGATTCATGTTCTTGCCGTAGGGCTTCACCTTCAGTGCCTTCCAGGTAAAACCAACTTTGTTCCCTCTCCTCATCAGGGAAAATGTGACTGAACTGAGCCGTGTTTCACCTGAAATATTTTGGCCCTTATCTTAACCAGTCGCTACATCATGAGGCAGTTGTAACTGGGATAGGTATAATGATCTGACAAAAAGCCTATTCCTCCAACATTACTAGTCATTAACTCTCTGTGACGAGATGTGACATGCCACATCCCAGACAGTTCATCCTGAAGGAATGTCTTCTTGACAAATACAATCCCTTCTCACCTTTGTTCATGACAATTTTATTTCTTCTACAGTGTCAAACTACCATTTTTCCAAGACAGTGTTCTCTGGTTGGACCAAAAGCCTTTTTTTTTCCCCCTCTTTGTCATTTTAAAAGGAAGTACGGCTACACTTTCACTGATTTTGTATAACTTTAATGAGAGATAGATCTTTAAAGCAGGTACATATTTAAAGGAGAAAATACTGATACTAATAAATGCTTCCTATTATTTTTCTGAAGTTTTATTGATTAAAATATTAAAAAACTATTAATCATATCACAACTCAAGTTTACTATGTACAAATAAAAACTCATTCCATCATATGATGCTGGAATGGATGAAAACTGGCAATTCATAAGTTTCATAAATGTGAAAGTTTAGAATTAGGGTGGCCTAGTCTTTAACTTGATTTTAAATAAAGTTACCTATATTATAAACTATGTTTTAAAATATCTTTTATAAATGAGATTTTTAGTTCAAAATATCTCTATTTCCTCTAGTGATCAAACCTATATAAACCTGAACTCATACCAAAAAAAGAGAAAAATCAGTTCTCTCTGAAGACTATTTTTAGTTTCATGATCTGTGGTGTAGTTGTAAATAAAGGCAAGAACCTCTCATATTGTGAACAGAATAAAACAGAGCATGATTTTGTATTGACTTAAAATGAAACTTAAGCAAACAATTCAAGAGTTGCCAGGAAGCTGATGGACTTAGGGAAAGGTGGATGACAGAGGGTATGACAAGTCCTAGGAGCTCAGATTGCAACCTGCAAAATGGTCAAGGAAAGGCGTTCACATGAACTCCAGGATATGACTAAATGGGAATCATGGAAACTTGCAGCAGTTGCCAGCTGATGTCAGAAAGTAACAGCTATAGAACCCTACTGTTGTGTGAGATTCAGTCCAGATAACCTCTTGAGTACAGAATCACAGAGATCAACTGTAGAGTTCATCAGTGGTCAGTTTGCAATGAAAAGAAAGGTAAAGTAGAAAAATGTAAAAAGGTAGAAAAGGCTAAAAACTTTAACATCTTGTTTAAGAAAGGACCTTTTGTTTAAGGAAAGGTCTTACTATGTTGCCCTAGCTGGCCTGGAACTTGCAATGTAGACTAGATCAGCCTTGAATTTAGAGATCCCCCTAACTCTGCCTCCTAAGTGCTGGGATTACGGGGCTGATCTCTTTTGGGTTCTTTGTTTTGTCTTTCTTTGTTTCTTCCTTAATTAGCTTTGCACCACCTCCAGGCTAGACAGGTATACAATGCATGGCGGGCTAAAGTCTGAAATCTGATAAATTCCAGAAATCTGATAAAGGATCCAGTTCCTACCATTTCTCATTTTGGGGCTCTGTACAAACTGTAATCTTCTACAAGGTTCTGCTTCCCTATTCCTAGACAAATACAGGCAATAAGAATGCCTTCTTTATAGAGTTGCTGGGGAATGAATTATATAAATCGAATAAAATAATGTAAATAAAGTCCATATTTCTACTTTTCAATTAGCAGCAGAGGATTTACATTTATTTATGTTGAATGAAAATGTATTTTATTTTCTTGTATCATAGAATCTCTGTTATGGAAAGCTGTTATAAGTTGTATTCTGTCTATTATCACATTGTATAAAAAGCTCAGAACTAATTTCAACTACATCTGAAGCTATATTTACCACGGTCTTATTGAAACCAAAGATTAAAAAAATGCAGTAATGGAAGACAGCATACTCTTTGCCCATGTGTACTCTAGGAAAGGTATGCCATAGGCAACAAGATGAAGTGAAAAGCAAAGCTAAACAAAACAGACATGCACCTGATTTTTAATGGCCAGGGGTTACAAGTAGTAATTGATCTACAATCGGCTTCTTCCCACTAGGGCAACTCTTTCACATACTCTAGAGAAGAAGAGCAGCAACAGTTTCTTTTATGACAGTGCCTAATTATGAAGTCATGACATGTGAAGGAAAAGGTACCATGCTGGTACATGTGAATATTTACGTGATCTCAAAAGACTGTAAATATAAAGCCAAGGAGAAATGGGTTGAATGACAGTTAATCCTGCTATTGGAGCCAGGCACTGAGCTTGTTTTCCATTCCTTTGCTTTCAGAACCTGATTTCCAACCCTTCTTAGGGTCAACCTTGATTAGTATAGATGATTCATGTAATAAATGAGAAAAAGCCATTTAAGTGAAGCATATTATAATCAGAGGCATAACAATTACTCAGTCTATCACAGCATTTATATAATAGAATGCATATCTATTTATTAAATGACTAATGTTTTACATTTTAGAAGGGGTTTTCTTTTCTTTCTCTCTCTCTTTCTTTCTTTCTTTCTTTCTTTCTTTCTTTCTTTCTTTCTTTCTTTCTTTCTTTCTTTCTTTCTTTCTTTCAGTGAGTATAACTAGCTGACTTCTCCAAGGTCTTCCTCATTCCCTTGCTCAAGGGAATGACTATTCATTCAGGCCTTTACTAGATGTGTCCTTAGATCTCTGCAAATCTCCAGATTGTCAACACCACTAAGACTTTCTTTCACTATGATATAATGTGTTCTACTTTTATGAGTAATTGCCTGTATGAGTACACATCCTATCTTAACTTGCTACTTATAAAACATTTCCTATCATATCAACCTTGAATAATAATGCAATTGTTGACATGACACAACTTTTAATAAAACTACTACAGTAATCTCAAAGACAAGGCAAAGGTGACTGAGTAACTGTACCATCTAGAGTTAGTAGTTATTGTCAGAATTAGGGTAGGAAAAGAAGTAGCTAGCATGGAGAATTATGTACAGATATTCAAAGACAACTAGTGATCTTATGGCTGGAATTTAAGAATATCTAGCCATACAGCACACATCTAAAACTTCTTAGCACAACTAGCCTATGAACATCCCAACCCTTCACTCTTAAAGGACCCTTTACATCAGAGCAGTTATATACAGAGGGAGTCAAGAGCAGCAAACAAAGGAAAAACTGCACTTGTGTGGCTGGTTGTTAGTAGGCACGACTGTCACTGTGCTAGTTTGGTCTTCTTGTTCTTCTTGTCCCTCTTCTTCACCCCATCGATGTTGGCTCTCAGTAGATTTGAATAGGCCTGTATGGGCAACTTGTGTGCCACAGAATGTCTTCACTCCTTCTGCAGCTTCTGAGACATTAATTCCAGAGACATGGAATTTTTTTCTTTTCAAGCAAAAGGGGAAAACTGCTGGCAAATTTCTACTCAACAAAGTTATAGAGTGTGTATCATAGTCACTTCTGTGGGACTCACCATGGTGCTAATTTTCCTTTTTCCACCCATGGCTCTTAAGAGACACTTGTTTTCTGCTGTCTTGAGGCCCTCCACAGAGCTCTTTCTTGGAATGGGTTTGGTGTGACCATCATACTTCTTCAGGGTGATGAACACAGAGTGTTCTTCTGCTGGAAAAGTCTGGTTAGCTTTGTCAGTAACTGCTTGCTCTCGAGCAACACCATCCTCATCTCTACTGGTTGCAAATCTATCAGCTGTTGACATTACTTTAAAAACAAAACAAAAGAAATTATGACAGCTTGCAGAAGTGAGTGGTAGGCACAGGCCCCTGAGCAATATTGTCTAGTTCTGGCCTTGATTCTCAGTCCAGAGGAGCCTTGCAGGACTCTAGCAGAGTCCTGCCTCCCTGTGGAATACTTTGGGTCCCCAAAACTAACCAGCTTGGAACCTTGCCCAACTACCCATTCTAGTTGGATCTACCTGCCACCTCATCTGGGTCTGCCTGGAGAGGTGAGAAACACAAGCAATCCCCTGAGTACTATTGTCTAGCTCTTGTCTTGCTCTTTGTTCCAGAGGTGCCTTGCAAACCCCAAGAATATCCTGGAAGTAAACCTGAAAACTAACCAGCTTGGAACCCTGCCCAACCACCCATCCTAGTTGTATCTATCTGCCACCCCATCTGGGTCTGACTAAGACACATCCTACAGAATGGGACCTGTCAGAGGAACAGCTAACAGACTAGGGTATCCTAATGTCCATTGTCTGGCCCACAGCTCCTCCCACCTTCCCCAAGAAGACCTGCTGCCTTCAGGATAATTTAACCAGCACCAGGGAAAACCAGATACCTTACAAACAGCTTAAGAACACAATCAACAAGACCCAGGGTAATATGGCACTACTAGAGCCCAGCTATCCTACTACAACAATATTTGGATATCCTAATAAAACTAAAGCACAAGAAGAGGATCCTCAATTTTATAAAGATGATAGAGACCTTAATGAGGACATAAATACATTCCTTAAGGAAGTACAGGAAAATACATCCAAATAGGAAGAGGCATTTAAAAAAGGAAGTAAATAAATACAAAGAAATACAAAAAATGCAAACAAACAGGTGAAGGATTATGAACAAAACTGTGCAAGACCTGAAGAGAGAAATGGTAGAAATAAAGAAACTCACAAACCAAGGCAATGATGGCAATGGAAATCCTAAGAAATGTAATAGGAACTAGAGAAATGAGCACCACCAACAGAATATAGGACATGGAAAAGATAATCTCAGGTGTAGAAGATACAATAGATGAAATCGATAAATCAGTCAAAGAAAATGCAAACAATAAAGTGTTCATGACACAAAACATCTAGGAAATTGGGACACTATGAAAAGACTGAACATAAGAATAATGGGAGAAGAAGAAGAAGAAGAAGAAGAAGAAGAAGAAGAAGAAGAAGAAGAAGAAGAAGAAGAAGAAGAAGAAGAAGAAGAAAGAGGAGGAGGAGAAGGAGGAAGAGAAGGAGAAGAAGGAGGAGGAGGAGAAGGAGGAGGAGAAGAAGAGGAGGAGGAGGAGGAGAAGAGAAGAGGAAGAGGAAGAAGAAGGAGGAGGAGGAGGAAGAGAAGGGAGGAGGGGGAGGAGGAGGAAGAAGAAGAAGAAGGAAGAAGAAGAAGAAGAAGAAGAAGAAGAAGAAGAAGAAGAAGAAGAAGAAGAAGAAGAAGAAGAGGAAGAAAGAGGAGGAGGAGAAGGAGAAGGAGGAAGAGAAGGAGAAGGAGAAGGAGGAGGAGGAGGAGGAAAAAGAGGAGGAGGAGGAGAAGGAGAAGAAGAGAAGAGGAAGAGGAAGAAAGAAGAAGAAGAAGGAAGAAGAAGAAAGAAAGAAAGAAAGAAAGAAAGAAAGAAAGAAAGGAAGGAAGGAGAAAGAAGAAGAAGAAAGAAGAAGGAAGAAGAAGAAGAAGAAGAAGAAGAAGAAGAAGAAGAAGAAGAAGAAGAGGAGGAGGAGGAGGAGGAGGAGGAGGAGGAGGAGGAGGAAGGGAGGGGGAGGGAGAAGGGAAGGGAAAGGGGAAGATTTTCAGCACCCAACTTTACAGATGATACTAGAAGGAAAATTCAAACCTAATGAGGCTAACTATACTCAAGTAAATACAAGAAATAATTTACATTATTAAAACCAATAGAATAGAAGTACACACATACATGACTATACATACAAACTCTCTCTCTCTCTCTCTCTCTCTCTCTCTCTCTCTCTCTCTCTCTCTCTCTCTCTCTCTCTCATGCACACACACACATACACTAAACTACCACTGTACTGACTAGTTTTGTGTCAACTTGACACAGCTGGTGTTATCACAGAGAAAGGAGCTTCAGTTGAGGAAATGCCTGCATGAGATCCAACTGTAAGGCATTTTTCTCAATTAGTGATCAAGGGGGAAAGTCCCCTTGTGGGTGGGACCATCTCTGGGCTGGAAGTCTTGGGTTCTATAAGAGAGCAGGCTTAGCAAGCCAGGGGAAGCAAGCCAGTAAAGAACATCCCTCCATGGCCTCTGCATCAGCTCCTGCTTCCTGACCTGCTTGGGTTCCAGTCCTCACTTCCTTGATGATAAACAACAGTATATAAGTGTAAGCTGAATAAACCCTTTCCTCCCCAACTTGCTTCTTGGTGGTGATGTTTGTGCAGGAACAGAAACCCTGATTAAGACAACAACCAACATCAAAATAGCAGAAAGTAACAATCATTGGTCATTAATGTTTTTCAAAATCTATGGACTCAATTTCCCAGTAAAAACACGCAGGCTAACAATGGATCTGTAAACAGAATCCATCATTCTGCTGTTCATAAGAAACATATCTCAGCAACAAAGATAGTCATTATATATTATAGTCTCTGTATAAAGGGCTGGAAAAAAATTTCAAGCAAATGGACCCAATAAACAAGCTGGAATGGGTTTCTAATATCTAATAAAATAGACTTTCAACTAAAAGTAATCAAAAGAGACAGGAAGGACATGTCATACTCATTAAGGGAAAAATCCACCAAGAGGACATCTCAATTTGGAACATTTCTGCCCCAAATGCAAGGGCAACCAAATTAGTAAAAGAAACATTACTAAAGATTAAATCACACATGGAACCCCACACATTAACAGTGGGAGTCATTAACATCCCACTCTCACCAATGGACAGTTCATTGAGACAGAAACTAAATAGAGAAATAATGAAAACTAACAGAGATTATGATTCGAATGGACCCAGCAGATCTCTCTCCCTATCCAAACAGTTACCTATCTGTCTGTCTGTCTGTCTGTCTGTCTATCTATCTATATATCTATCTATGGACAAACAGATATCTATCTATAGAGATACAGAGATATCACCCAAACACAAAAGAATATATCTTTTTCTCAGCACCTCAAAGAACCTTCTCTAAAATTGACCATATAATTGGTCACAAAACAAACCTGAGCAAATACAAGAAAATTCAAATAACCTCATGCATCTTATCAGATCACCATGAATTAAAGCTGGATTTCAACAACAACAGAAACAAAAGAAAGCCTACATACTCAGGGAAAGTGAACAATTTGGTCAGGGAAGAAATAAAGAAAGAAATGAAAGACTTTCTAGAATTCAGTAAAGATGAAGGCACAACATAACCAAATTTATGATACACAATGAAAGCAGTGCTAAGAGGAAAGTTCATAGCAATAAAGCCCTCATAAAGAAATTGGAGAGTTCTTATACTAATGAATTAAAAGCACATATAAAGGCTCTAGAAATAAAAGAAACAAATGCTCCCAGGATGTGTAGAAGGCAGGGGGAAAATCAAACTCAGGGCTGTAATCAGTCAATTAGAAACAAATAGAACAGTTCAAAGAATAAATGAAACCAAGAGCTTGTTCTTTGAGAAAAATCAAGAAGATAGACATGAAAAGGGAGACTTAACAATGGACACTGAGGAAATTCAAAGAATCATTAGGTCTTATTTCAAAAAGCCTTTACTCCACAAAATTTGAAAATCTAAATGTAATGGATGATTTTCTATACAGATACCAATTACCAAAGTTAAATCAAGATCAGATAAACTATCTGAATAGTCATGCAAACCTTAAGGAAATAGAAGCAATCATTAAAAGTCTCCCAACCAGAAAAATATCCTGTGCCAGATGGTTTTAGTGAAAACTCTACCAGGCTTTCAAGGAAGAGCTAATGCCAATATAATGGCTATGCATGGTTATCAAGTTGACTATATTTGGAACATACTACAATCCAGAATTGGAGGGCTCACCTGTGTTCCAGATCTTGAGGCTGGAAGACAAAAGTGTCTGACCTGGATCTTGGCATGGAGATCTTGAGGCACAGTGGCCATGAAAATCTTAGGCCCAGGCAAGGTAGTACACACCTTTAATCCCAGGATACTGAGGCAAGGAGATCTCTGAGTTCAAGGCAATCTTGGAAAAAAGCAAGTCCCCAATACAAGTGTGGTGGTACATACCTTTAATCTGGGCCATATCTTCTGCTGGAGGCCTACATAAGAACATTGGAAGAAGGAAAATTCACTCTACTTGTACTTACCTGCCAGCACATCTTTTAGAACCTACTTCTACAGAAGACCAGCTGAAACAGCTAGCGTTTTGGGACTGAGCAACTACTAGATTCTTGGACTTCCCATTTACAGCTGCCCATTGTTGGGTTAGTTGGTGTCCTAGTAAGGGTTTTACTGCTATGAACAGACACCATGACCAAGGCAAATCTTATAAATGAGAGCATTTAATTGGGAATGGCTTACAAGTTCAGAGCTTCAGTCCATTATCATCAAGGTGGGAACATGGCAGCATCTAGGCAGACACAGTAAAGGAGGAGCTGAGAGTTTTATGTCTTCAGGTGAAGGCTGCTAGCAGAAAAACTCACTTCCTGGCAGCTAGGATGAAAGTCTTATAGCCCAGATCCACAGTGACACACCTACTCCAACAGGGCCACACATTCTCATAGTGCCACTTCCTGGGCTGAGCGTAAATAATCCATCACAGTTGGACTACAGACTATAAATCATCAAAATAAATTCCATTAATATATAGAGACATTCCATAACTTCTGTGACTCTAGAGAACCCGGAATAATACAAAGCCTCAATTCTGAACATCTACACCTCACGTTCATAAAGGAAATGTTACTAAAGCTCAAAATACACATTGAAACTCATATAATAATAGTGGGAGATTTCAATACCCCACTCTTATCAACGTACAGATCATGGAAACAGAAACTAAACAGAGACACGGTGAAATTAATAGATGTTATGAACCAAATATATTTAACAGATATATATAGAACATTTAATCTCAATGAAATACCTTCTTCTTAGCACCTCATGGTACCTTCTCCAAAACTGAACATACAACTGGTTACAAAACAAGCCTCAACAGATAAAAAAAAAGAGTGAACTAATCCTATGCATTATATCATATCATCACAGACTAAGGCTAGACTTCAATAACAACAAAACAACAGAAAGCCCACATACTTATGAAAACTTAACAACTTTCTACTCAATGATAACCTGGTCAGGGAAGAAATAAACAAAGAAATCAAAGTCTTTCTATAACTCAATAAAATTCAAAACATACTACACCCAAATTTATGGCACACAAAGCAGTATTAAGAGGAAAATTCATAGCAATAAGTGCTATCATAAAGACGTTGGAGAGATCCCATATAAACAACTTAATAGTACACCTGGAAGCTATAGAACAGAAAGAAGCAAACACATCCAAGAGGAGTAGATGGCAGGAAATAATCACTCTCAGGGCTGAAATCAACCAGTTAGAAACAAAGAGAAAGATACAAATAATAAACAAATCCAAGAACTGTTTTTTTTCAAAATCAACAATACAGATAACAGTCAGACTTTGAAAAGGAAGACATAATAACAGAAACCTAGGAAATTAAAAAAATCTTCAGATCTTACTACAAAAGTCTTTACTCAACAAAACTTGAAAATCTAGGTAAAATGGATAGCTTTCTAAACAGATATCATGTACCAAAGTTAAATCAAGAGCAGATAAACTAAATAGCCTCATATTCTCCAAGGAAATAAAAGAAGTTATTAAAAACCTCCCAACCAAAAAGAAAAGCCCTGGGCCAGATGGCTTTAGTACAGAATTCTACCAGACTTCAAAGAAGAGTTAATACCAACATCCCTGAAACTATTCTGTACAATAGAAATGAAACACTACCTAATTCACAGAGGAACTATGAATCTACAGTTACTCCAATACCTACACCACACAAAGCCCCAACTAAGAAAGAAAACTTCAAACCAATATCACTTATGTATATTGCTGGAAAAATATTCAAATTCTCACAAACAGAATCCAAGAACATATTAAAACCATCATTTACCATGATCAAGTAGGCTTCAACCCAGGGATGCAGGGATGATTCAGTATACAAAAATCCATTAACGTGATCCACTACATAAACAAACTCAAAGAAAAAAATGACATGATCATCTTAATAGATGCTTAAACAGCACTTGACAAAACCCCTTCATGTTAAAAGTATTGGAGAGATCAGGAGTTCAAGGCCCATACCTAAATACAGTAAAAACAATATACAGAAAACCAATAGCCCATACCAAATTAAATGGAGTGATACTTAAAGCAATTCCACTAAAATTAGGGACTAAACAAGACTGCCCACTCTCTCCCTTTCTATTCAATATAGTACTCATTCTAGCCAGAGCCATAAGACAACAAAAGGAGATCAAGGGGATACAATTTGAAAAAAATAAAAAGAAGTAAAGGTATCACTATTTCCAGATGATATGATACCCCAAAATAAGTTACCCCAAAAATTCTACCAGAGAACGTCTACAGGTGATATACAACTTCAGCAAAGTGGCTGGATATAAAATTAACTCAAACAAATCAGTAGCCTTCTGTTACAGAAATGATAGATAGGCTGAGAAAGAAATTCGGGAAACAATACCCTTCACAATACTCAAATAATATAAAATATGTTGGTGTAACTAAGCAAACAAGTGAAAGATCTGTATGACAAGAAATTCAAGTATCTGAAAAAAGAAATTGAAGAAGACCTCAGAAGATGGAAAGATCTCCCATGCTCATGGATTGTTAGGATTAACAGTAAAACTGGCTATCATAACAAAATCAATCTACAGACTCAATGAAATCCCCATCAAAATTCCAACACAATTGTTCATAGAGTTAGAAAGAGCAATTCTTAATTCCATATCGTAAAATAAAAAATCCAGGATAGCGAAAACAATTCCCAACAATAAAAGAACTTCTAGAGAAATCACCTTCCCTGACCTCAAGCTATACTACAGAGCAATAGTGCTTAAAAAAAAAACAACCCACACAGTATCAGTACAGAGACAGACAGGTTGATCATTGTAAGAGAATTGAAGACCCACACACCTATGGACATTTGATCTTTGACAAAGAAGCCAAAATCATACAGTGGAAAAAAGATATAGCATCTTCAATAAACATTGATGGTCTAAGTGGTAGTTTGTAAGCAGAAAAATGAAAATAAATTCATATTTATCACTTTACACAAAGCTTAAATCCAAGTGGATCAAAAGCCTCCACAGTAAACTAGATATACTGAATGTAATAGAATAGAAAGTGAAAAAGAGCCTTGTATTCAAAATAGAGTACAGGGAACTCTAATTGCTCAGGCTCTAAGATCAACAATTGATAAATGGGACCTCATGAAACTGGAAAGCTTTTGTAAGGCAAAAGACACAGTCAGTAGGACAAATAGGCAACCTACAGATTGGGGAAAAACTTTACTAACCTCACATCCGATAGAGGGTGAATATCTGAAATATATAAAGAATTCAAGAAGCTAACCTCCAAACAAAACAAAACAAACAAACAAACAAACAAAAAACCAAAAAAACAAAAAAAAAAAAACCCAAATGACCCAATTACAAAACTGTGGTACAGAGCTAACCAGAGAACTCATAACAGAGACTCTTGAGTGGCTGAGAAGCACTTCAAGAAGTGTTCCTTAGTCATTAGGGAAATGCAAATCAAAACAATCCTGAGATTCCACATTACATCAATCAGAATGGCTAAGATCAAAAACTCAAATGACAACACATGCTGGTGAGGATGTGGAGAAAGAGGAACTTGCACTCCTCCATTGCTGGTAGCATTGTAAACTGGTACAACCACTTTGGAAACTGATCTGGAGGTTCCTCAGAAAATTGGAAATAGATCTACCTGAAGACCCAGCTATACCATTCTTGGCATATACCCAAAAGATGATCCACCATGCCACAGGGGCACATGTTCCACTATGTTCATAGCGGCCTTATCTGTAATAGCCAGAAGCTGGAAACAACTCAGATGTCCCTTAACTGAAGAATGGATACAGAAAATTTTGTTCATTTATAAAATAGAACACTATTCAGCTATTAAGAAGGAAGACATCATGAGTTTTGTAGGCAAATGGATGGAACTAGAAAATATCATCCTGACTGAGGTAACCCAGATCCAAAAGGATGTGCATGGTATGTACTCACAAAGAGTGGATTCTAGTCAAAAAGTACAGAATACCTAGGATACAACCCATAGAACTCAAGAAGGTTAACAAGCCAAAGGCCCCAAGTGAGATTACTTCAGTCCCACTTGGAAGGGGGAAGAAAGTAATCACTGAAGGTAGAGGGAATGAGATGCATGGGTCAAAAGGGGAGAGAGTGGGGAAAAGGAGAACAGGTAGGGGATGAGGGAGACAGGAGAGAAGCCCAGAGGGCCAGCAGAATGAATGGATATATGCAGTGGGGGCAGGAGAGGTACAGGTACCCTATAGAAAGTATCAGAGACCTGGGAGGTGTAAGACTCTCAGGACTAAATGGAAGTGATATTAGATAAAATGCCCAACATTTGGAGAGGGAACTCAAAGAATCCACCTCCACAGGGGAGGGATGTGGTTGCCAATCCACAGTCAAAATTTCTGAACCATATTTGTCCTTGTCTAAAGAACTGCAGGGACAAAAATGGAGAAAAGACAGAGATGGTCCAGTGATCATCCCAACTTGGGATCCATGTCATTGGGAGTGACCAAGGCTTGACACTTACTGATACTATGGTGTGCTTATAGACAGGAGTCTAGCACAGCTGTCCTCTCTGAGGCCCAAGCAGTAGCTGACAGAGACAGATGCAGATACCATTGGACTGAAGTCTGGGACCCCCATGGTTATGTTAGGGAAAGGATAGAAGAAGCTGGAGAGGAGGATGACCCCAAAGGAAGACCAGCAGTCTCAACTAACCCAGTCCTCTGACATCTCTCAGATACTGAGCCACCAATCAGGCAGGATACACGAGCTGGTCTAAGTTCCTTTACACATATATAGCAGAGGAATGCCCGGTCTGGCCTCAGTAGGACAGGGGGAAGGCTCCAGGGAGAGGAGAGGCCTGATGGGAGAAAAATATCTTCTTAGAGACAGGGGGAGGAGGAATGGGATGAGGAACTGTGGGAGGAAGACAGAGAGAGTAATGGCTGGATTGTAAATAAAATAATAAAAATAAGAGAAACATCCATTACATTTTGATGTATATATTATAATTCCTCTGATGAAGTTAATTAGTGTATACATTATGTAATCCTCTTCTATGGTGAGGTTACTGAAGGTCTATTCTCAGCAAATTTTAAGTGTAAAATAAATTATTATTAATTATTTAGTAGTCATTGTCTCTGGAACTTATTCATTTACCAGCTGAATGTACCAACCCTTTCAATATCTGTTTCCTGTTACTATCTCTACCATTTTGCATGCATTTATACTCTTGCTCCAGTGAGTTTGCCTGTTTAGATTTCAAATATAAGAGAGATAATTTAGTGCTTGTTTTTCTGTGACAGATTTATTCTGTGCAGTATAATATCCTTGGTTTTCTCTATCTTTTTGTGATGATTCCTTCCTTTTAAAGACAGAATAGTGTTCCATATTGTATATGTGTATTATAGTATCTGTATAATGTCTCTTTATCCATCAACAGATGATGAAATTGATTTGATACCTTGACGTCTGTAAATGTTTCAAAGGACATTAAAATGCAAACATCTCTTCAACATGGTGTCTTCATTCCTGCATCAGGTTTCTATCACTGAAACAAAAGCACTATCTCATAGTGCTACAGGCTAGGACCAAAGTTTAGTACATGGATCTTTCAAGAGGAAGATTCAAGGCCCAAATTCTCTTCCATTCCCTTGCTTTTTTCTTTTCATGCAGAAGTGAAATAGGTATATCATATGACAGTACTATGACTAATTTTAATTTTGAGAAAATTTTCCTATAATTTTTATAATGTCTGTACTAAGTACATTCCTACCACCAATGTGTTCATTGCATCTGTGTGTGAGCTCAGAAAAGGACATTAGATCTCCTAGAACTGCAGTTGCAGGATGCTATGAGCTGCCGGACATGGGTGTTGGGAACTAAAGTCAGTATACGTATTTTTAAAAAAATATTTTATTTATTTACATTCAGATTTTGCTCCCCTCCAGGTCACTCCTCCCACAGCTCTTCATCCCATTCCCTTCCTCTTTGCCACTGAAAGGGTATTCCCCCCACCCCCACCCCAGGCATCTCTCCTCCCTATGGTCTCAAGTCTTTACAGGATTAGGCACATCCTTTCCAACTGTGACCAGACAAGGTAATCCTCTGCTATATATGTGTCAGGGGACTCAGACCAGCCCATGTATGGTTTTTGGTTAGTGGCTTAGTTTCTGGGAGCTCCCAGACAGAGTTCCTGGTTAATTGAGACTGTTGCTCTTCCTATGATGGTGCCACCCCCTTTAGCTCCCTCAATTGTTCCCTTAACTCTTCCATAGGGGTTCCCAACCTCTGTCTAATGGTTGGCTATAAGTATTTTGACTTGTCTCAGTCAGTTACTGGTAGGGCCTCTCAGAGGGCAGCCATGCTAGGCTCCTGTCTGTAAATACAACATTGCATCAGTAATAGTGTCAGGCTTTGGTGTATCCCCATGAGATGGGTCCTAAGTTGGGCAGGTCACTGGACTACTTTTCCCTCAATCTCTGCTCCATTACTTCCTGCTTTTCTTTTAGATAAGAACAATTCTGGGTCAGAAATTTTTACATTGGGTTGGTGACCCAATCCTTCCACTGGGGGCCCTGTCTAT
This sequence comes from Mus caroli, assembly GCF_978045245.1. Lineage (NCBI taxonomy): Eukaryota > Metazoa > Chordata > Mammalia > Rodentia > Muridae > Mus > Mus caroli. The sequence continues at coordinate 37,265,285 of NW_028227270.1, forward strand.
CTACTGGTCTCTTCAGGTTCCTTCTTCTCACTGTTGGGCATTTCACCTAAGGTCACCCTCACTGAGTCTTGGGAGTCTTTCACATCTCTGGTCTCTGGGTCAGTAGGCATTTTAATTGCTGAGCCATCTTTCTAGTCCCTTGTGTCTATTTAAAAATTTATAGTCAGCATATAAAAGAAAGCATGCAATATTTATTTTTCTGTGTCTGGTTTATTTTATTTTGTAAAATAAAAAAAAATGAATAAAAATATGGTCTTCAGTTCCATCATGTTCCTACAAATGATGTAAACTCACTTTTCTTAATGATTAAATAATACTTCATTGTGTACATATGTGACTTCTAGGCTGGTTCCATGACTTGGTTACTCTAAGTAGTGCTTAGATTAATATGAATGTACAGGGGTCTATTATATGTCAGCTTTGATTCATGATACTCAGTGGTGCTGTAGCTGCATCTTATGGTTCTGTATTCATTATAATAATGGTCTGGTGTGGGGCAAACGGGGTCCTGCGGTGTTTGACTGTGAGAAGCCAAGGGATCCCGCTCCAGGGTGGGGAAGGCACAGTCTGGGGTCCCTGTGGAACTGCGGGAGTTGGAGTTGGGCTCTGACTACTGGACACCACAGATGCCCCTGGGCACAGCTGAGAGCCAGTTCTGGGGTCTCTGGGCGACACAGAGGCTAGGGACGACAGGTTCTCACTCTCAGACATCCCAGATGCTGTTGTATGTTGCAAAAGAGCTGAGAACAGAATGGGGACCCTCCAGCAGACTCTTGCCCAGGGAGGCTGAAGGGGAAAAGGTAGGAGGAGAGTGCTCTGGAAGGTTGCATGGGGGAAGAGAGTCTTGGCTGGCTCAGGCAGCTAGCTTGGTGGACTGCTAGGTTTGGCTGTCTACCATGGCTGGAGCACAGGGAGGCTTCCTGGCGAGAGGTTAGATAGGTGGCTTGATAAGGGAAGACCTGCTCCATTGCTCCAGCACTGTAGTTCTGATGAGAAGAGGCAGTCCATGGTTTTAAGGCATTTATTGTAGAAAGGCAGAGAGAGGAAGAGAGTGGGGAAGTAGAGGCTGCCCATGGCTATGTGGAGAGAGGGGAGATAAGAATGGGGAGAGAGGGGAAGCAGAGGAACGATAGTAAGAGCAAGAGAATAAGAGGTAAGAGAGCAAGAGAGTGAGGAGGGGGCAAGCAGCTTCTTTTATAGTGGGCTGAGGCTACCTGGCTGTTGCTAGGTAACTGTGGGGAGGAGCATAACTAGCTGTTGCCAGGTAACTGTAGTGGTTGAGTCCAGGCAGTCTATTATGGATCTGGGGTGTCTTGTCTTATCGGGAGCCCAGTGTCTGGGATCATGTAGTAAACTTCTTTTCGTCCCTTGCAGATTAGTCTGCTGGGTCTCCAGGGTTTAAACCTAGGTCCACCAGTTAACAGGCTGCCTTTCATGGTCCCACAGTCTGGATTTATTTTTCGCCAGCAGTGTGTAGAGAGGTTTTTTGCCATGGGCCTTCGCTGTATTTGCTCGATTTTGTTTTCTTGAGAATATACACTCTGACCAGGGTGAAAATATAGTTTCAGCTGGCATATTCATGGTTGCTAAAAAGCATTGGACAGGGGCTGGAGAGATGGCTCAGTGGTTAGGAGCACCAATTGCTATTCTAAAGTTTCTGAGTTCAAATCCCAGCAACCACATGGTGGCTCACAACCATCAGTAAAAAGATCTGATGCCCTCCTCTTGAGTGTCTGAAATGGCTATAGTGTATTTACCTATAATAAATAAATAAATCATAAATAAAGTGTTGGACATTTTTCATGTGTTCATTGTTCATTTGTATGTCTCATATAAAAAGTCACTGTTGAGTTCACTTGCCCATTTAATAATTAGATTACTTGTCTTTTGAAGGCTTAATTTTTGAAGTGCTTAATCATTCTGGTAATTTGTTCCTATTAGATGAATAAATGGTAACCTTTTCACTCAAGGAAATGATGAAAAAATAAAATGTAAGGCTGGTTTACTGTTCCTTGACTCTCATGATAGCTGCCGGGGATGAGGGTGGGGGTGGGGTGGGGTGGGCCTGAGGCAATGGAAGAGGAAGTCTGTAGCCATCTGGGCAATACAGGAGACCTTATCTTAAAATGAAGTTTCAAAAGTATATATGGGGCAGAGTCATGATATTACTTCTCATTGAACAAGCATGCACAAAACCCTAGGTTCCCATGACTTAAGAAAAGAGGAACAAGAAACAACCCAAAGGAAAATATTTATAAACTATATATCCGAGAGAACATTAATTTCTAGAAAAAAGAAACTAAATAGAAACCAAATAAACAATAATAAAAAACCAAACCAACCAACCAATCAGCCAATAATAACTCACCCAAGTGATAATAATAGTAAAACAACTACAACCTACCAACCAACAAAATAATAACAACTAACCAAACAACCAAACAACTAAACAGTAATAACAAAATATCAACCAACCAACCAACAAACCAAATAAACAAGCGATAATAGTAACAAATAAACCCTCAAACCAATGAACCAACCAACCAACCAACCAACCAACCAACCAAACAAACAAACAATAAAAACAACTATCTAAATAATTAAAAAACCACCACCAATGACAAAAAAAAATCAACTGAAAGTGGACAAAACAAATTTTTAGTCCATGAACATTTTTATTTTATTTATGTGACTTACAGTTTTATTGCCTGTGCTCTTGTGGTCATTCCCAAGAAATTGTTGCTAAAACCACTGTCATAAAGCTTTTCTCTCCTATGCTTTCTTATAGAAGTTTCACAATTTTAATCCTTGTGTTTATAACACATTTGAATTGACTTTTGAGTATGTGATAACATAGAGATTCAATTCCTGGCCCCCTCTGTCTCTCTGTTTCTCTCTCCCCACTACCTTGCACATAGACATTTAGTTTTTCCAATGCTGATTATTCAAGAGGTTATCATGTTCGCATTCTTTATTCTCTGAGCTTTTGCCAAAGATTAGTTGGCTGTATATCTGACAAAGTCTTTAGCATAGTCTTTTTTATAGTCTTATTTTTCCTTTATTCTTGGATTTAGTATTTTACTCCAAAGTGTGCACAAGCATAATAAAAACTGCACACAATCCACCATTTCATTTTTCAACCCAGGAAATGATCACATAAACATGGCAAATGCTTTTGTAAAGTTGATGTTTTCAGTTCTACATATGCACTTAAGGTATGATGAGGTTCTTGAATCAATGAAATAATACATTTTAAGAACTTAAGGCTTTCCATGATAAAAGCACACATTCAGATATGCAAACATAGCCACAAAACTTTCTCTATGGAATTCAAATGCTTTGCAGATAAGTCTTTATCATTAATGTTAATGAAGGACAGGTTATCTTCATTTTAGTGATGGCTTTAATTTCTATCCTGCCAAACATTTTATTGACACACATTTCTCCCAACCCTACTAAATAATTTAAGCACCATGCCCTCTTTCTTCATTTGTATCACTCTTTAAAATGGGACTTAATGAATAAAAATAACACAGAATTAGACAGCCTATCTAGAGAGGGCAAAAAAGAAATTGTGGATGGTCATAACCTGTATAATAAGTGGTTGACTACCCTGTTTAATCTCATAATTCTCTTGTGGACTAGAATAGGAATATGCAATTTGCTAATGAAGAAACAGGCAAAGAGAATATATTCATTATGTTAATTCCACATGATTTATTCAATGTCACCCTGAGTTAAGGCTCAGCATAGAATTGAGTGATTATTGAGATAATCCAAATAGGGTATTGGATTACTAGAGAAACACATGGATCTTCTCAGAAAATTTACAAATAAGATTGGTCCTCATGTCAGCTTTGTATAGAAATAATTTTGTCACAGGATATTATTAACTCTGGAAAAAATACAATAGTGTTTCAATTCAAAATCAAAGGCATGCTGCTTTTGCTTATTAGATATAGACCATCCACTGTGAAGGAGGGGTGCATATGGGCAGCAATATACACAGATCCTACCTTCAAGAGACTTTAAATCTAGGAAAAACCTTCAAGTATCTATAAAATACTTCCAACGTTGATTCCAGGTATAGTGACACACCCTTGTAACCAACATTAAGGAGGAAGCAGTATGATCAGGATTCCAACATTAGCCTTGGCAATGTAGGCATTTTAAGTAAACCTGGAGTACTTTAGAACCTGTCTCCCAAAACAAAGAATACTCATGACAGTCCTGCAAGACATATACAAAGAAAAGGCAATAAAAACAAAATATGTACATTGAATTTCAAACAGGATAAGAAGGAAGATAGTGGATTGTTGGGAAAAGTTAGGGTAGGAACATAGAGGCAGAAACAGTGACTTGCCCACCCTGACTTGCATATATATATATATATATATATATATATATATATATATATATATATACACTCCTCAAGCCTATATGCTGAGATGGCTTACCCATAGAGATCTGAGCCCTCCTAAAGAAATTAGCATAGAGAAATGACCTAACTACATGCCCACAGGCCAATAAAATGGAGGCTATTATTCAAGGACTCAGAAGGAACTGAGGTTCCTTCTTCCCAGGTGTGTCAAGTTATTCATCACATGTCTGTTCTTTTTCAACTTGATAAACAAACACATCACTGTCAAAACAAAAACTATTTTGTCCCTAAGATCATAATATAAAATATTGACCACCTTACAAGTCTTACCATCTTCAAAAAGCTCAATTCATCAAAAGTTCAATATCTCTTTAAAAAAAATCAAAGTCTCCTAACTGTGGGATCCTATTAAAAGAACTTACATACTTCCTTATTTCAAGAGGGGAAAACCAGGGCAAGTTACAGTCAAATAAAGCAAAACCAGAATGTTTGACATCTGAACTCACTTATTATCTCTTGGTATCCAGTGCCTTGGTTATCCTAGCCTTCCAGCTCTGATATTTTTAGCACACACACAACTTTTCAAGTAGGCTCAAGCTGGCTCCACTTCATACCTAGTACTGTATTTGTTGATCATCCTATGGTTCTGATGTCTTCAATATTCTGAAGTGTCCAATGCAATCGAGCCCGCACCTTCATCAATTTGCTTCCCTTGGTGAAAACCATCAGTTTCTCTCAATGATACCATTAGTTCTGGTGTCTCTACTGCACGGAGGCTGCACTTTCAGAAAGGGTCCTTTCTTAGCTTTTCTCATTGCCAACCCTTAGCTGCTCTCTATGATCACTTCATGACTTCAAAACTATTGCCACTAGATAATTCTTACCCATATCCAACTTCAGATACAGCTTCCCAGAAATTAAATTAAAGTTCAGTGATTCCTCTCTCTCTCTCTCTCTCTCTCTCTCTCTCTCTCTCTCTCTCTCTCTCTCTCTCTCTCTCCCTCTCCCTCTCTTTCTATCTCTCTCTCTCTCTCTCTCTCATCTTTTTACCCTTTTATTAGATATTTTCTTATTTACATTTCAAATGTTATCTCCTTTCCAGGTCTCCCCTCTGGAAATTCCCAATACCATCTCTCCTCCACACACCTCTATGAGGGTGCTCCCCCACCTAGCCATTCCCACCTTTCCACCTTGGCATTCCCCTACACTGGGGCATCAAACAGCCTCAGGCCCAAGGGCAGCTCCTCTCACATATGTGACCAGTGCCATAGGTCCCTCCATGTGTGTTCTTTGGTTGGTGGTCCAGTCCCCAGGAGCTACAGAAAGGTCTGGCCAGTTTACACTGTTACTCCCCACATGGGGCTGCAATTCCCCTCAGCTCCTTCAGTCCCTTCTCCAACTTCTCCATCAGGGACTCCATGCTCAGTCCAAAGGTTGACCACAAGCATCCACCTCTGTATCTGTCAGGCTTTAGCAGAGCCTCTCAGGAGACAACAATATCAGACTCATGTCAGCAAGCACTTCCCAGCATCCTCAATAGTCCAGGTTTGGCAACTGTATATGGAATGGATCCCCAGATGGAGAAGTCTCTGGATGGTCTGTCCTTCAGTCTCTGTTCAACACTTTGTCTTCAAATTTCCTCCTGTGAGTATTTTGTTGCCACTTCAAGGAAGCACTGAAGCATCCACACTTTGGTCTTCCATCTTCTTGAGCTTCATGTGGTCTGTGAATTGTATCTTAGGTATTCCAAACTTTTGCGCTAGTATCCACTTATCAGTGAGTGCATACTGTGTGTCTTCTTTTGTAATTTGGGTCACCTCACTCAGGATGATATTGTCTAGTTCTATCTATTTGCTTTTGAATTTTATGAGGTCATTGTTTTTAATAGCTGAGTAGTATTCCATTGTGTGAATGTACCACATTTTCTGAGTTCATTCCTCTGTTAAGCGACATCTGGGTTGTTTCCATCTTTTAGCTGTTATAAATATGGCTGCTATGAATATAGAGGAGCATGTGTCCTGATTACATTTTAGAGCATCTTCTGGGTATATGCCCAGGAGTGGTATTGATGGGTCCTCAAGTAATACTATGTCCAATTTTCCGAGGAACCACCAGAATGATTTCCAGAGTGGTTGTACCAGCTTGCACTCTCACCAGCAATAGAAGAGTGTTCCTCTTTCTCCACATCTGCAGTCACCTGAGTTTATGATTTTAGCCATTCTGACTGGTGTGAAGTTGAATTTAGGGTTGTTTTGATTTGCATTTCCATGATGACTAAGGATTTGAACATTTCTTTAGGTGCTTCTTGGCCATTTGAGTTTCCTCATTTGAGAATTCTGTTTAGTTCTGTTCCCCATTTTTAATAGGGTTATTTTGTTCTCTGGAGTCTAACTTCTTGAGTTCTTTGTATATATTGGATATTAGCCTTCTATCGGAAGAAGAATTGGTAAAGGTCTTTTCCCAACCTGTTGGTTGCTGTTTATTCCTATTGACAGTGTTCTTTGTCTTACAGAAGCTTTATAATTTTATGAGGTGAGGTCCCATTTGTCGATTCTTGATCTAGGGCATAAGCCAATGATGTTCCATTCAGGAATTTTTCCCCTGTGCCCATGTGTTCGAGGCTGTTCCCCCACTTTCTCCTCTATTAGATTCAGTGTAACTGGTTTTATGTGGAGGTCCTTGATCCACTTGGACTTGAGCTGTGTACAGGGAGATGAGAATGAGTCAATTTACATTCTTCTACATATTTACTGCCAATTGACCCAGAAACATTTGTTGAAATGCTGTCTTTTTTCCACTGAATGGTTTTAGTTACTTTGTCAAAGATCAAGTGACCACAGGTGCATGGGTTCATTTCTGGATCTTCAATTTTATTCTATTGATCTACCTGCCTGTCACTGTATCAGTATCATACAGTTTTTATCACTATTGCTTGAGGTCAGGGATGGTGATTCCCCAGAAGGTCGTTTATTGTTGAGACTAGTTTTCACAATCCTGGTTTTTTTTTTTTTTTTTTTTGTTATTCCAAATGAATCTGAGAATTTCTCTTTGTAACTCTATGAAGAATTGAGTTGGCATTTTGATGGGGATTGACTTCAATCTGTAGATTGCTTTCAGCAAGATGGTCTCTTTGACTATATTAATTCTGCCAATCCATATGCATGTGAAATCTTTCTATCTTCTGAGTTCTTCTTCTGTTTCTTTCTCAAGAAACTTGAAGTTTTTGTCATACAGATCTTTCACTTGTTTGGTTAGAGTCAACCAATATACTTTATATTGTTTGTTACTATTGTGAAGAGTGTCATTTCCCTAATTTCTTTCTCAGCCTGCTTACCATTTGAGAAGAGGAAGACTACTAATTTGTTTGAGTTAATTTTATATCTACCCACATTGCTAAAGATGTTTACCAGGTTTAGGAGTTCTCTGGTAGAATTTCTGGGGTCACTTAAGTATACTATCATATCATCTGCAAATAGTGATATTTTGACTTCTTCCTTTCCAATTTGCATTCCTTTGACCTCCCATTGTTGTAAAATTGCTCTAGCTAGAAATTCAAGTGCTATATTATATAGATAGGGAGAGAGAGGGCAGCCTTGTCTAGTCCCTGATTTTAGTGGGATTGCTTCAACCTTCTCTCCATTTAGTTTGATGTTAGCTACTGGTTTGTTGTATATTGTTGTATATACATATTTTATTATGTTTAAGTATGGGCCTTGAATTCCTGATCTCTCCAAAACGTTTAACATGAAAGAATGTTGAATTTTGTCAAATGTGTTTTCAGCATCTAATGCAATGATCATGTGGTTTTTTTCTTTGAGTTTTTTTTTTTAATGTAGTGGATTACATTGATGTATTTCTCTATATTGAATGATCCCTGCATCCTGGGGATGAAGCCTATTTGATCATGGTGAATGATGTGTTCTTGGATTCAGTTTGTGAGAATTTTATTTAGTACTTTACATTGATTTTCATAAGGGAAATTGATCTAAAGTTCTCTTTCTTTGTTGGGTTTTTTGGTGGTTTTGATCAGCATGGCTGTGGCTTCATAGAATGAATTTGGTAGTGTTCCTTCTCTTTCTATTTTGTGGAATAGTTTGAAGAGTATTGGTATTAGGTTTTCTTTGAAGGTCTGGTAGAGTTCTGCACTAAACCTATCATGTCCTGTCCTTTTTTCAGTTGGGAGAGTTTTAATGACTGCTTCTATTTCTTTATTGTTTATGGGACTGTTTAGATGTTTTATCTGATCCTGATTTGATTTTGATACATGATATATGTCTAGAAAATTGTCCATTTCATCCAGATTTTCCAGTTTTGTTAAGTATAGGATTTGATGATTTTGTGAATTTCTTCAATTTCTGTTGTTATATTTCCCTTTTCATTTCTGATTTTGTTAATTTGGATACTTTCTCTGTGCCTTCTGGTTAGTCTGGCTAAGAGTATATCTAGTTAATTGATTTTCTCAAAGAAACAGCTCCTGGTTTTGTTGATTCTTTTTATAATTCCTTTTGTTTCTATTTGGTTAACTTCAGCCTTGAGTTTGATTATTACTTGCACCCACTTCTCTTGTGTGTATTTGATTTGCTTCTTCTTCTTTTTTTTTTTTTTTTTTTTTTTTAGAACTTTCAGGTGTGCTGTTAAGCTGCTAATGTATGCTCTCTCCAGTTTCTTTTTGGAGACACTAAGAACTATCATTTTTCCTCTTAGTGCTGTTTTCATTGTATCCCTTAAGTTTGGGTATATTGTGCCTTCATTTGCATTATATTCTAAAATGTCTTTAATTTCTTTCTTTATTTCTTCCTTGACCAAGTTATCAGAGTAGAGTGTTGTTCAGCTTTCTTGTGTATGTGGTATTTCTGTTGTTTTTGTTGCTATTGAAGACTATCCTTAATCTGTGCTGCTCTGATAGGAGGCATGCGATTATTTCATTCTTCTTATATCTGTTGAGGTCTGTTTTGTGACCGATTATATGGTCAATTTTAGAAAAGATACCGTGAGGTGCTGAGGAGAAGGTATACTCTTTTGATTTAGAATGAAATGTTCAATAGATATCTGTTAAATCCATTTGGTCCATAACATCTTTTAGTTTTACTCTGTCTCTGTTTAGTTTATGATTCCCTGACCTGTCTATTGATCAAAGTGGAGTGTTGAAGTCACCCACAATTATTGTGTGAGATACAATCTGTGCTTTTAGCTTTAGTAAAGTTTCTTTTATGAATGTGGGTTGTCTTGAATTTGAAGCATAGATGTCCAGAATTTAGAGTTCTTGGCAGATTTTTCCTTTGGTGAGTATGAAGCATCCTTTCTTATCTTTTTTTTGATAACTTTTGGTTGAAAGTTGATTTTATTCCATGTTAAAGTTGCTAGTTCAGCTTGTTTCTTGGGACAATTTGCTTGTAAAATTGTTTTCTAGCCCTTTTCTCTGAGGTAGTGTTTGTCCTTGACACTGAGGTGTGTTTCCTGTGTGCAGAAAAATGCTGGTTCCTGTTTATATATCCAGTCTGTTAGTCTATGTCTTTTTTGGGGGGGATTGAGTCTATTGATGCTAAGAGATATTAAGGAATAGTGATTTTTGCTTCCTGTCATTTCTGTTGTTAGAGTTGGAATTTTGCTTATGTGGCTATATTCTTTTAGCTTTATTGAAAGATTTGTTTCTTGCTTTTTCTAGAGTGTAGTTTTTCTCCTTCTGTTGGAGTTTTCCATCCGTTATCCCTTGTAGGGCTGGATTTCTGGCAAGATACTGTGTAAATTTGTTTTTGTCATGAACTATCTTGTTTTCTCCACCTGTATTAATTGAGAGTTTTGCTGAGTATAGTAGCCTAGTCTGGCATTTCTGTATGAGCCTAAGATATCTTCTATACTTCATAGTCTCTGGTGAGAAGTCTGGTGTAATTCTGATAGGCCTGCTTTTATGTTACTTGATCTTTTCCCTTTATTGCTTTTTAATATTCTTTTTTGTTTTGTGCATTTGATATTTTTACTATTATGTGACAGGAGGAATTTCTGTTCTGGTCCAATCTATTTTGGAGTTCTACAGGCTTCTTGTATATTTATCATAGAACTATTCCACACTCTTATACCAATTTCTGCATGAGTTTGTTTTCCATTGCTATGATAAAACAATTAATAAAGCCCACTTATGGAGGAAAAGTTTTATTTCAGCTTCCATATTACATATAGTCCTTCCTCAAGAGAAGACAAGTCATGAGCCCCGGAGGGGCAGGAACTGAACCACAGACAGTGGCAAAATACTGCTTAGTGGCTTGCTTGTTATGACTTGCTCACCTACCTTTCTTTATATAGCCCATGTCCCTCTGCCTAGAATTGGCACCACTCTAAGTGGGCTAGTCCCTCCTATATAGATTAAAAACCAAGAAAATGCCCCTATAAAAATGTCAACATAATAGCCTGATGGAAGAAATTCCCCAACTGAGCTTTCCTCTTCCCAGTTGTGTCCAATTGGCTACAGAAAGTTCTGAAATTGATGTGTATCATATTAGCTGAAATTCAGTCATTTGTCTGTACCAAGCACAGGCACAGCTGACTGAAATTGACTTTATTTTATACTTAAGATATAGTTTTTTTTAGAACTCGTATGTGCTATATTGCACAGTTTTGTGAACAACAAACTATAGCAATTAAAATCATGCGACCTACATAGTTAAAATCTATTGGAGTTGCTTTTTGGTTTTACTATGTAGTAATATTGATGACATGTTAGAAAGAAAATTTCCTTTTGTACTTAACCTGTAAAATGGTAACAAGCTTAATAGAATCAAGGCCATAGAGTTAATAAGAAAACAGTAAATGCTAGTATATTAAGTAAACAAATATTAATATACATAAACAGCATGTATTTGATTAATGTACAATTTGTATGTAAGGTGTTTAAGAAGTATCTAGTATTGGTCTGGTTTGTCATGAGCATTAGTAAGGATTAGCTTTCAGTATTATATTAGACTGTGTACAGGTGAATGATAGAGTTGTTGTTTAACAATTTGAAATATAAAAAGACAGCAGAAGTATCTTAAGAAAAATCCATTGATTTTTTTTACATTAACCCATATGAATAATTACAAAAATTATACTTTGTTATAGCTGCTTAACATCGCCTAGATTAGAGGGTGGGTATTGGTCTCTTTTACTCAGTAATAGTTTTTGATAGTGTAGTTGTCTTTTGTATCAGTGATTCCTTTTGGTTACTAAATTGTATTCCACAATATAAATGAAGCAGTATGGTTTATTATTAATCTTTTGGAAGCTATCTGGTTATTTTGGATTTTTAACTATTACAAATGTCTTCCTTCAGCATCTTATTATTGTGAAGAAACAACACAGTCATGGCAACTCTTAAAAAAATAAAGCATGTAATTGAGGCTTTCTTCCAGTTTCAGAGGTTTTAGTCCATTATCATCATGACAGAAAGTGTGGTGGTTCATGAGCAGTTGCTAGAGCAGTAGCTGAAAGCTACATCCTGATCTATAAGCAGAGAAAGTGAGAGACTCAAAACTTGGCATGGGCTTTTGAACCCTCAAAGCCCACCTCTAGTGCTACACTTCCTTCAACAAGGCTACAATTCATAATCCTTTCAAATAGTGCCACTCTGTGACCACATCTATGTTCCTAGGGGGCTGTTCTCAAATTACCACAATAAATTAAACTATTATTAATATCCATGAGCAGGGTTTGCAGTGAACATATGCTTACATTTTTGTATAATAAGTAACTAAGAATGTAACTTAAAGCCTAGAGAAATTTACATAATATAGTTTTTAAGGAAACTATTTTTCTTCTAAGTAGCTGAACCATTTTAGTTTCACCAAAAATATTGGAATGACCAAAATTTCTCTCTCTCTCTCTCTCTCTCTCTCTCTCTCTCTCTCTCTCTCTCTCTCTCTCTCTCTCTCCCACTCCACCCTCTCCCTCCCTCCCTCCCCCCTCCTTCGCTTTTCCCTCACTTTTTTGTCCCATTTATCTGTTGGGGTAACCTTTCTCCACATTGTATAAAGACGTGTCTCTATATTTTCTTTTTTTCTTTTTTCTTTTTCTTTTCTGAGACAGGGTTTCTCTGTGTAGCCCTGGCTATCCTGGAACTCACTCTGTAGACCAGGCTGGCATTGAACTCAGAAATCCACCTGCCTCTGCCTCCCAGGTGCTGGGATTAAAGGCACATGCCACCACTGCCCAAGCGGTATTTTCAATTTTTAATTCTGTACCAGCAGAGAATACTCTCAAAATTCCAGTATTGCCATTTCTATAGCCCATCATCTTTGCCCTCCCTCACCTGCCTAAAGGTAATCTAGTGATATGTCAGAGGTTACCTTGCTCCTCTTTGGTTGTGATAAACTGCTGATGGCCAATAGCTGGAGCAGGAAGTAGGTGGGTTTTCCCGGCAGAGAGAGTGATGCAGGGGAAGAAAGCAGAAGTGGGAGATTTGAAAGGGATATGGGAGGGAAGTGGGCTAGTTGTGTGGGGACCGGATGCCAGAAATGGTTGGGATAACTTAAAAACTAGCTGAGGGGCTGCCCTAGCAAATGACCCAAGCTTTAATTATATAGAAGTGTTCATGTTTTATTTAAATCATGATAGGGTCCAGGAGAGTTTCTCAATATTTATTGCCCTATCCACTTCTTTCTTATTTTTTAATCAATCCACACAATTGCACCCAAGGCTTTTTACAAACCAGATAAGTGCTGTAACACTGAGCATTGTGTCAATATTCACTATGCTTGTTTAACCTATTCTATTCATTTGCACTTCCCAAATGGCCAGTGACAGTCGCCAACCTTTCATGTTTTTATCTGCTGTCTATATTCTTTAGTGGAAGGTCTCTTTGTATTATTGCTAGTTTTCTGTTCTAATTGGATTATTTGCTCTTTTTTTTTCAGTGTATGAGTTTTGAGAGTTCTTATGTATTCTGGACCTACCTTTTATAAAATATGTAGTTTTACATATTTTCTTCTCTTGCTGTGTATTATTGACTCTATAAATTACGTTTGATAGAATGATCACTTTACAATATTTACTCTATCAGTCAATGATGTGGAAAGTCTTTCCACTTTTCTACTGTCATCATCTCTTTTTTTCAGAGATTTAAAGTTTTCATTGTAGGGATCCTGCTGAACCATATTTGCATCTCCTAGATGTAATTAGGTAATCTTTTTGATATATATCTGTATTCAGTTTTTATGTTCATTATTGAAGATTGTACATCTATGTTCATCAAGATAGTTTCTGTTTTGCTGTATCTTTACCTAGTTAGAGTATTACAGTAATACTGGCTTTATAATACTAATTTTGAAGAAAACAACTAATAACCCATGCTGTCAAGGTTGTGGGGAAAGGCAAAGACTGGCACAGCCATTATGAGAATCCATGTGGAAGATTCTCCAAAATCTAAAAGTACCACTATTATCTTGTCCTTCTATGTCATTCCTTGGGGTATGTCCAAAGGACTAGACATCCGACTCCATAGATACCTGCTATGCCGTGTTCATTGCTGCTCTTTTGACAATAGTCAGGAAAAAGAAGGAACTTAAATGCCCTTCAACTAATGAATCAGGGATCATGAAAATGCACTGCTTATACACAGTGGAATTATACTTAACTACAGTTGAATAAAAATGGAATCATGAACTTTGTAGTTAAAAAATGGATCTAGAACATATATTTGGTTAGTTGAACCAACCCCAGGAGGAAAAATACAGCATGTTCTCATTTATTTGTGGACTTTATCACTGAATACTTTGATGTGATTATAAAACATAGAGGACCGACAGAGACCAGGACTAAAAGGGTCCATGCAGTTGGTCAGGGAACAAAAGGAGCTCTAGAGAAGAGTATGGTAGGACAAGCTGCTATGAAGGAAAAGGATTGGAGTTATTTTATCTGGGGAAGGAGGAGGTAGGTCAATAAAAACAGAGGAAGGAAGGTGGGATAAATAAAACTGAGAACATATTGGAAAAAAGCCACAAAGCAATATAGTCTTTTTAAAAACTTAAAATGCATAGTGATTGTGCTCTCTCTCTCTCTCTCTCTCTCTCTCTCTCTCTCTCTCTCTCTCTCTCTCTCTCTGTGTGTGTGTGTGTTGATCAGAGGAATCAAAGGGACTTCAAAAATAATATAGGCTATTACAAATGCCCTTGGTTGCCTTCTAGACCTTGAAAATAAGAATCAATTTTTATTATATCAAACTTTTTGGTCTCAGGATTTAAAAGAAATAAAACTTTAATCCCAGCACTTGGGAGGCAGAGGCAGAGGCAGAGGCAGAGGCAGAGGCAGAGGCAGAGGCAGAGGCAGAGGCAGAGGCAGAGGCAGAGGCAGAGGCAGAGGCAGAGGCAGAGGCAGAGGCAGAGGCAGAGGCAGAGGCAGAGGCAGAGGCAGAGGCAGAGGCAGAGGCAGAGGCAGAGGCAGAGGCAGAGGCAGAGGCAGGTGGATTTCTGAGTTCGAGGCCAGCCTGGTCTACAAAGTGAGTTCCAGGACAGCCGGGGCTACACAGAGAAACCCTGTCTTGAAAAACCAAAACCAACCAAACAAGCAAACAAATAAGAAATAGAGCTGGAACTGGAAGCCTCTGCCCTAAGACCAAGCTCTCATAGCACTAGAAAATGTTATGCAAGCTGCCAAGGGAGAAACACATTCACTAGTGTTACTCAGATGTTAGCCTGTAAGCCACAACAGTGGCCAGCTCAGCAAAACATCCTCAGTGAAGCAATAGTGTCACTTCTATTGTGGGGATAGCAAACAGGCATTCAATTCCAACTTAATAGAGAATAATTTATTATGTAGCAAACCTAGCCAACTAACTACTATGGCTATAAATGATACAGACTCCAGAGGACAATCTTACTATTGCCATTTTCATAATCAATATGTCTGTCTTTGAAATACATAGTCTTATACTCAGAGATAAGTGTAGCTCTTACCCACCACCAAAGAATCATCGTCATCATCATCATCACCATCATCACCATCATCTATTTCTTCTCTTCCTTCTCTGTTTATTCTTCAGCAGATGGCGGCTATTACAAAGATCTATAACTGATCAAAAATGCAAAAGATAAGTGAGCATGGGTGTTCCCAGCCTTACAATTGAACTCTGTACAGAAGGCACAAAGAACATCATGAAACAGGGATGGAAAGATTCTAAGAGCTAGAGAACCAAAATGTCTGTGGTGAGATATTATCTTCCAGACTTGATAAGCCTGCAGCATGAAATATCAACAATGTGGTTGCTGAGACAATGCTTGCATAGTGATAGCATTAGTTGATATGTCAATGTGGATATAGGATGGGGAAGCCCATAAAACCCTATGTCAAAATGAAGGGATACAGGAAATCAATGGCTGCGAAGAGAGGAAGAATCTGTATTCTCCAAGTATGAGCCCTCTGGTAAGTTATCCAGTGCCAAATAATTAGCCCTAAACACACACACACACACACACACACACACACACACACACACACACACACACACCAGTAAACAAACTTGTCTTAGGGTTTCAATTGCTGTGAAGAGACATCATGACCATGGCAACTCTTTTAAAGGCAAACATTTAATTGGAGCTGACTTACAGGTTCAGAGGTTTATCACCTCAGTGAGAAGCATGGTAATGTCAAGGCAGGCAGAATACTGGAGGACCCAAGAGTTCTACATTTTTCTCAGAAGGCAGATAGGAGAAGTCTGTCTTCCAGGCAGTTTGGAGAGGGGGTCTCAAAACCCACATCCAAATTAACAGACTTTCTCCAACAAGGTCATACCTACTCCAACAAGGGCATTGTATCTAATAGTACCACTCTGTGGGCCAAGCATATTCAAACCACCACAGGATTCAAGAGAGAGAGAGAGAGAGAGAGAGAGAGAGAGAGAGAGAGAGAGAGAGAGAGAGAGAGAGAGAATGTGTGTGCATTATAATTATGAAGAGATCATGAATTTAAGAGAGAATGATATGGAAGAAGTTGAAGAGGAAGGGTGAAATGATGTTAACATAGTATCCATGTATGAAATTCTGAAAATATTTATATAAGAAGAATATTTTGCTGTTTAAGTTACTGCATTTAGTTACTGTTTGATTTCTGTGTAAAGATACAATGATCAAGGCAATTTATAAAAGAAAGTATTTAATTGAGGGCTTGTTTATCATCTCAGATGGTGAGACCAACGGTGCTGGAACAGTTGCTGAGAAATCATATCTGATCCACAATACACACACGCACACGCACACACACACACACACACACACACACCCACACACACAGAGAGAGAGAGAGAGAGAGAGAGAGAGAGAGAGAGAGAGAGAGAGAGAGAGAGAGAGTCTAAAAGCCCATCTCTAGTAAAACACCTCCTCCAACATGGCTACACCTTATAACCCTTCTTAGACAGTTGTAAGAACTACAGAGCAAGCATTCAAAAATGTGAACCTGTGGGAGTGGCAGACATTGCCATTCAGATCTCTACATTCCACTCTCTGCTGACCTTAGGCTTGTAGCTATATCATAATACAAAATACATTTACTCTTAACTTCAAAAGTCATCATAGTCCTTCATAGTCTCAACACTGTTTCAAAGTCCAAAGGTTCTTCTGAGACTAAAGAAAATCTACATGTAACACTATGTAAAAATCAAAAGCAAATCAAACATTTCCAAACTACAATGGCACAGGGATGCATTATCACTCTAGAAAAGAGGAATAGGGTATAGGGAGGAAATACTGGACCAAAGTAAGACCAAAATCCAGCAGAACAAACATCAAATCCTGTAGCTCCATGTCTGGTGTCCAAGAGCTTAGGCGGCACTTTGCATCTTCCACTGCTTTCAGCTTTGTCACTTAAAACACACCTTACTCTCTTGGGCTACTGCCTGTGGGTAATATGTGAGTTCTCAGCAACTGCTCCAACGCTATTTCCACCATACTCTTCTTCATGGACTGACCCTCTGAAACCATAAGAAGCAAGTCCCCAATTAATACTGTCTTTTTGTAAGTTGCCATAGTCATGGTGTCTCCTCACAGCAATAGAACAGCAACGAAGACTAACTAAAACAGCAAAAACCCTCTTTTTATATAAATTCTGATAATTTCGTAGTTGAGTAAGTACTGTATTTACCCTATTTCATCACCCCCTTGAGTCATTTCTCATGTTCCTCTCAGATTCTTGGCCTCTTCATGATTATTATTGGCACATATATGTTTATGTAAGGGGAGCATGAAGAATTTCATGAATCATGTTGCATCTTCATTCAGGAAGCAGCGAGAGACAAAGGCTGATCTTGTGTGTGTGTTTTTTTTTCTTCCCATTTTTATGGGCATATATGAAATAGCCCAGGTTTGCCTCAAACTTGTTATGTAGCTAACAATAATCTCAAACTCTGATCCTTTTGCCTATGCCTTTCACATGGTAGGATTATTGGCTTTTGGCTCATTCTTTCTCTTCCTTATTTAGCCTGAAATCCCAGCGTATATGCTGGTACCATCTACATTTAGGGTAGATATTTCAATTCTCATTGAACTCATCAGTTCAATTCTCTAGAGAGTTCTATTCCTATCACCCGATTAACTTTGGGTGATTTGTGCTAGTATGTGTTCTTTGAGGAATTGTCATATTTATGTGTGAAGAGCTGTTCATAGCACCTTTTATTGTGTGCTTGTGCCTGCTGGGGCCATCTTGACAGATTTGTCAACTTAACTAATAATTTTATAGAGCTAAAAATTGTTTTTGTTGATTTTCTCTATTTCTTTTCTCTTTGATTTTTTAAAAAAATTATTGGTTATTTTATTTATTTACATTTAAAATGTTATCTCCTTTCCCAGTCTCCCCTCCATAAATCCCCTATCCCCTCCTCCTGCCTCTATGAGGGTGTTCCTCCACCCATCCACCCACTCCTGCCTCAGTGCCCTAGCATTCTCCCATCCTGTGAGCCTC
Organism: Mus caroli; assembly: GCF_978045245.1. Classification (NCBI taxonomy): domain Eukaryota; kingdom Metazoa; phylum Chordata; class Mammalia; order Rodentia; family Muridae; genus Mus; species Mus caroli. Next base: position 37,283,583 of record NW_028227270.1, read on the forward strand.
CACAGGACCAAGGGCATCCCCTCCCAGTGATGCCCTATAAGGCATTCCTGTTCTGCACACCCAGCTGGAGCCATGTGTGCTCCTGATGTGATGCTTTGGTTGATGGTTTAGTCCCTGGGAGTTTTTTATTGGGGGGGGGGTTGTTGGTTGATATTGTTGTTCTTCCTGTGGGGTTGCAAACCTCTTCAGCTCCTTCAGTCCTTGTTCTAACTTCTCCATTGGGGGTCCCTGTGCTCAGTCTGATGTTTGACTGCCTGCATCTGCATCTGTATTGGTCAGGTTCTGGCAGAGCCTCTTAGAGGACAACTTTACTAGGCTCCTGTCAGCAAGTACTTGTTGGCATTAGCAATAGTGTCTGGGTTTGGTGTCTGCAGATGAGATGGAACCCTAGGTGGGGCAGTTTCTGGATGGCCTTTCCTTCAGTCTCTGCTCCACTCTTTATCCCTGCATTTCCTTTTGACAGGACGAATTTCTAGTTTAGTATTTTTGAGGTGGGTGGGTAACCCATCCCTCAACCAAGGGCCGTGCCTATCCACTGGATGTGATCTCTACAGGCAGGTTCTATCTCCCCTTTGGTGGGTATTTTGGCTAATGTCCTCCCTGTTGGATCCTAGGAATCTCTTGGGTCCCTGGTATCTGGGACTTTCTAGTGATTACCCCCAATTCTCCCTCCCCAACCACTACATACCATCCTTTCAAATTCTTGTCTCTCTGTGATTCTCCCACATCTCCTTCCTTATCTGAATCGGCCCCCCTTACCCCCTCTTCCTCCTCCTCTCTCCCTCCCAGATTCCTCTTTCCCTTTACTTCCCAAGATTATTTTCTTCCCCCTTCTGAGTAGGACTGTAGCATCCACACTTTGGTATGGTCTTCTTTCTTCCTGGGTTTCTTCTCATATGGTCTGTGAGTTGTTTCGTAGGTATTCCAAACTTCTTTTCGGCTAATATCTGCTTATCAGTGAATACATACCATGTGTGTTCTTTTGCTATCTCACCCAGGATAATATTTTCAAGTTCCATCCATTTGCTTACAGATTTCATGAAGTCATTGTTTTTAAAACCTGAGTAGTACTCCATTATGTATTCTCTTTGACTTTAATTCCTGTTCTTATGTTTATTTTTATTTTTGATTCCTCTGAGATTATTTTGCTCTTGTTTTCTAGGCTCTTGAAGTGGGTGCTTTACTGTTTGATTTAATACTTTTTTCTCTCGTGGGGGTATGCATTTCTGCTATATCCCCATGCTCCCCACCAGTAGTGCATTAACTATGACCCACACATGTGAAGTTTTCATTTATTTAATTAAAAACAAATCACTGACCGAAAATTCTAACACTTATGTTATCATGTTTTTAGTGTTTATTCTTTTTTTTAAAATTCAATTTATGGTCTCTTTTGCTTTTTGTATGAGTGATATTCAATTGAAAATTAGACACTATTGTATTGTTAAGAGAGTCAAACTTTCTGTTTTAACTGTCTTTGTTTTTCTTTGACAGTGCTCTGCCTCATTATTGTCAGATGGAGGTAGAAAGACAGGGTCTCAGGTCTGCATCCATTAGGATTTTAGAATGGAAGAATGAGAAGTGGGGTACTTCTGAGAAGATGTGGGCATGTTAGCTCTTCATGTGACCATCATTGACTGATGGCTCCCTTACCCCTGGGTGGTGGCAAAGTTGTGGTTATCTAGTAGACAGTCTTGGATATAACCCCAGCATGAAGTGGAAGGCGTACCTCACGACTGGATGGTGGGGATACAAGTCCTATTCTCTTATTAGCCTCCACTGACATCACGATGGCATGCTGACTACCAGTAAGTGACATGACAGCTGACTTCCTCTTCTGGTACCATGCAGAGTGTACGGAGACCCCTGTAATAACATATAAGGTTAGAAATCCATGCTCTCTCTTTGGCGTATGATGGCAGAGATGGGCATTAGTCTCAGTTTTCTTTCTTGCTATTGTTGTTGGTGGTGTGTGTATGTGTAAGTGTTGTTCAGCTAAGAATTGAATACTTATTGTACATATAATTTTAGTTTTGTCAAGTTCTTGCCTTTCTTGTCTTTTGCTCAGAAACAATAGAACTTGTTGAGGGAATTTTAGAAAAATCTTTCATGCTGGCATTTCCAAAATTTTTGCCTTTTGCTCCAAGTTGGGCAGAAAGGTAGAACAGAGAAAACTGAGGAAAGTTAAAGTGATTCCCTAGGCACCAGTGTTTAGTTTGCTATTTTCTTCCTACTTCTCGGGGTCCTCTTATATTTCCATTATGTCTACACTACTCAGCGACTTCTTGAGATAAGAAGGGAAGAGGTTATCTACTCCTATCTACTAGACCCAGAACCTGCATGGTGCTCTAGCTACAAGACTAGTGCAGCCATTGTCACCCAGATTCTGTCACTACCCCTTAGTCATACTTTATCAACCTCCCATATATTTGGAGCAAGTTAGAAGATAGTGTTGTTGTTGTTGTTGTTGTTTTGAGACAGGCTGACCCAAAAGTTACTGTGTAGCTGGAAATGGCCTTGAATTTCTTACCTTCTTGTTTCTTCTTCAGAAGTGCTAGCATATGCACTATCATGCCCTGTAGACACTAATGTTGTGCTAAGCCAAAGTTTTTTTTTTATTTTTAATATTTTTATTACATATTTTCCTCAATTACATTTTCAATGCTATCCCAAAAGTCCCCCATACCGCCCACCACTTCCCTACCCACCCATTCCCATTCTTTTGGCCCTGGCATTCCCCTATATTGGGGCATATAAAGTTTGCAAGTCCAATGGGCCTCTCTTTCCATTGATGGCCGACTAGGCCATCTTTCGATACATATGCAGCTAGAGACAAGAGCTCCGGGGTTCTGGTTAGTACATCATGTTGTTCCAACAATAGGGTTGCAGATCCCTTTAGCTCCTTGGGTACTTTCTCTAGCTTCTCCATTGGGAGCCCAGTGATACATCCAATAGCTGACTGTGAACATCCACTCCTGTGTTTGCTAGGCCCCGGCATCGTCTCACAAGAGACAGCTATATTTGGGTCCTTTCAGCAAAATCTTGCTAGTGTATGCAATGGTGTCAGCGTTTAGAAGCTGATTATGGGATGGATCCCTGGATACGGCAGTCTCTAAATGGTCCATCCTTTCATCACAGCTACGAACTTTGTCTCTGTAACTCCTTCCCTGGGTGTTTTGTTCCCAATTCTAAGAAGGTGCACAGTGTCCACACTTTGGTCTTCATTCTTCTTGAGTTTCATGCGTTTATCAAATTGTATCTTATATCTTGGGTATCCTAAGTTTTGGGCTAATATCCACTTATCCCAATCTGTTGGTGGTTTTTTTGTCTTATTGATGGTGTCTTTAGCCTTGCAGAAGCTTTGTAGTTTCATGAGGTCCCACTTGTCAATTCTCGATCTTACAGCACAAGCCATTACTGTTCTATTCAGGAATTTTTCCCCTGTGCCCATATCTAAAAGGCTTTTCCCCACTTTCTCCTCTATAAGTTTCAGTGTCTCTGGTTTTATGTGAAGTTCCTTGATCCACTTAGACTTGATCTTAGTACAAGGAGATAGGAATGGATCGATTCGCATTCTTCTACATGTTAACAACCAGTTGTGCCAGCACCATTTGTTGAAAATGCTGTCTTTCTTCCACTGGATGTTTTTAGCTCCCTTGTCGAAGATCAAGTGACCATAGGTGTGTGGGTTCATTTCTGGGTCTTCAATTCTATTCCATTGGTCTATTTGTCTGTCACTATACCAGTACCATGCAGTTTTTATCACAATTGCTCTGTAGTAGAGCTTTAGGTCCGGCATGGTGATTCCACCAGAGGTTCTTTTATCCTTGAGAAGAGTTTTTGCTATCCTAGGTTTTTTGTTATTCCAGATGAATTTGCAGATTGCACTTTCTAATTCGTTGAAGAATTGATTTGGAATTTTGATGGGGATTGCATTGAATCTGTAGATTGCTTTTGGCAAGATAGCCATTTTTACAATGTTGATCCTGCCAATCCATGAGCATGGGAGATCTTTCCATCTTCTGAGATCTTCTATAATTTCTTTCTTCAGAGACTTGAAGTTTTTATTATACAGATCTTTCACTTCCTTAGTTAGAGTCACGCCAAGATATTTTATATTATTTGTGACTATTGAGAAGGGTGTTGTTTCTGGTGTAATTCTGATAGGCTTGCCTATATATGTTACTTGGCCTTTTTCTCTTACTGCTTTTAGTATTCTATCTTTATTTAGAGCATTTGTTGCTCTGATTATTATGTGTTGGGAGGTATTTCTTTTCTGGTCCAGTCTATTTGGAGTTCTGTAGGCTTCTTGTATGTTCATGGGCATCTCTTTCTTTAGATTTGGGAAGTTTTCTTCTATAATTTTGTTGAAGATGTTTGCTGGTCCTTTGAGTTGAAAATCTTCATTCTCATCCACTCCTATTATCCGTAGGTTTGGTCTTCTCATTGTGTCCTGTATTTCTTGGATGTTTTGAGTTAGGATCTTTTTGCATTTTACATTTTCCTTGATTGTTGTGCCGATGTTCTCTATGGAATCTTCTGCACCTGAGATTCTCTCTTCCATCTCTTGTATTCTGTTGCTGATGCTCGTATCTATGGTTCCAGATTTCTTTCCTAGGGTTTCTATCTCCAGTGTTGCCTCATTTTGGGTTTTCTTTATTGTGTCTACTTCCCTTTTTAGGTCTAGTATGGTTTTGTTCATTTCCATCATCTGTTTGGATGTGTTTTCCTGTTTTTCTGTAAGGACTTCTACCTGTTTGATTATGTTATCCTGTTTTTCTTTAAGGATTTGTAACTCTTTAGCAGTGTTCTCCTGCAATTCTTTAAGGGATTTTTGTGCTTCCTCTTTATTGTCTTCTGCCTGTTTAGCATTGTTCTCCTGCATTTTTTTAAGTGTGTTATTAAAGTCCTTCTTGAAGTCCTCTATCATCATCAGGAGATATGCTTTTAGATCCGTGTCTAGCTTTTCCGGTGTGTTGGGGTGCCCTGGACTGGGCGAAGTGGGGGTGCTGGGTTCTGATGATGGTGAGTGGTCTTGGTTTCTGTTAGTAAGATTATTATGTTTACCTTTCGCCATCTGGTAATCTCTGGGGTTAGTTGTTATCGTTGTCACTGTTTAAAGATTGGAGCAGAAGCTGTGTTCCACTCACCAGCAGTCCCAAAATCCTGCGGCGGGGGTCGTGGGTAGCTGGCGGTTGTCAGGCAACCCTGTGCTCCAGCTACCCCTGTGCTGATCCGGCTGGATGAGGCCTGTGGCCCTACTCAGGCTGGTTTCTGCTTCCCTAACTAATGCAGTCTCAGGTCCCGAGCGCAATTGGATTGGAGCAGAAGCTGTGTTCCACTCTCCAGAAGTCTTAAGATCCTGTGGAGGGTGTTGTGGGTAGCTGGCGAGTGTCAGCCGACCCTGCGCCCCAGCTGCCCTGGTGCTTTTCTGACCGGATGAGGCTTGTGGCCCTATGTAGGCCGGATTTCTCTCTCCCCAACCAGAGCAGTCTCAGGTCCCGCGTGATTGGACTGGAGCAGAAGCTGTGTTCCACTCACCAGCAGTCCCAAAATCCTGCGGCGGGGGTCGTGGGTAGCTGGCGGGTGTCAGGCAACCCTGCGCTCCAGCTACCCCGGCGCTGATCCGGCCGGATGAGGCCTGTGGCCCTACTCAGGCCTGTTTCTGCTTCCCTAACTAATGCAGTCTCAGGTCCCGCGTGCAATTGGATTGGAGCAGAAGCTGTGTTCCACTCACCAGAAGTCTTAAGATCCTGTGGTGGGTGTTGTGGGTAGCTGGCGAGTGTCAGCTGACCTAAGCCAAAGTTTTAATTGAAAAACTTAAACAGGGCTGGCAGTAATTGTCAGGCCTGACCAAATTGGGGAGTTCCTCTATCACCCTTTTAAGATGAGTGCTTCCATAGACATAGTACATTGATTTTATCAGAGTTTTGAATTAAAAGGAAGATGTATGGTAAGGATGTCTAGTATTTGTGTTATGGGAGTCATCTTGGAGAAGATGTTTGCATCCAGCTCTCATGGAAAGAGTAGGCAGGAGCAGAGCAAGGCAAGAGAGCTCAGGACTTTCTAGTGTGAACATCTTCAATGCACTCAGGTATATTCAAGTTACTATATCTAATCAAAGGTCTCATGGTATTGGTAACCAGTAGTTCTGACTCAGAGCCAGGCAAACCAGGCACTTAGAGCTTGAAGTCTGATTGTTTAATTTCCATATGAAAGGCACTGAGAAGAGTTGTTTACATTCTTCAATTAGCTAGGAATTAGTTAACACTGGGAAGAGAATTGACCCCATTATAAGCAAGATTTCCAGGTGAAATAGTATCCCTAAAGGCAGAAAATAAAAAGCAACACCAATATAAACATGTTGAAAATAGGAATAGAATTTATTTAGGCATTGGTCTCTAAGAGGAGCAGCTGTCTGCAGAAACTGCCATCCTAGGGCACAAGAGCTTTGATGACACATATAAGTCAGATCTGCTAGGTTAATTGAAAACACCTTTGAAGTTCTTTGCATTTAGATTTGGTCTCAAAAGAAGGCGTTTTAACTGTAAAATAGACTCAAGTTTATCAGGCAATTTAACTTCAAGAAGAATAATTGAAACCAAAAAAAAAAAAAAAAAAAAAAGGAAAAAAAAACCACCAAAAACAAACCAACCATAGCTATAGCATGCTATGTTGTTTTAGTAGTAAGCGATTTCTCTGCAGGGGAGTAATCTGCAAAGCTGCTTCCAGGCACAGCTTTGTTGTGATACTAGTACTGATTCTGTTCACTCTCCTGTCTTCTGTCTCTGAATAAAAGATATAGCATCCTATACTACAATGTGTCCAAATTGTCAGTACTTTCTATGTATGGGCTAATCTTTAATAAGATGAATGTTATGTGTTTTACTATCACTCAATTTCAGGTTTTTTTTTCTTTTTTTTTATTACGTATTTTCCTCAATTACATTTCCAATGCTATCCCAAAAGTCCCCCATACACCCCCCCGCACTTCCCTACCCACCCATTCCCATTCTTTTGGCCCTGGCATTCCCCTGTATTGGGGCATATAAAATTTGCAAGTCCAATGGGCCTCTCTTTCCAGTGATGGCCTACTAGGCCATCTTTCGATACATATGCAGCTAGAGACAAGAGCTCCGGGGTACTGGTTAGTTCATCATGTTGGTCCAACTATAGGGTTGCAGATCCCTTTAGCTCCTTGGGTACTTTCTCTAGCTTCTTCATTGGGAGCCCTGTGATCCATCCAATAGCTGACTGTGAGCATCCACTTCTGTGTTTGCTAGGCCCTGTCAACTTCAGGTTTTAAGAGCCATTTTCCTCAATACTATTCTTATGGACTTTTTTTCCTGATTTTTAAATTCTCTTTCTTGAAAATAAAAATAAGAATATGTGTTGTTTGAAACTGCAAAGCTTCTGCAAGGCAAAAGACACCATCAATAAGACAAAAAAACCACCAACAGATTGGGAAAGGATCTTTACCTATCTTAAATCAGATAAGGGACTAATATCCAATAATATATAAGGAACTCAAGAAGGTGGACTCCAGAAAATCAAATAACCCCATTAAAAAATGGGGCTCAGAACTGAACAAAGAATTCTCACCTGAGGAATATCGAATGGCAGAGAAGCACCTGAAAAAATGTTCAACTTCCTTAATCATCAGGGAAATGCAAATCAAAACAACCCTGAGATTCTACCTCACACCAGTCAGAATGGCTAAGATCAAAAATTCAGGTGACAGCAGATGCTGGCGAGGATGTGGAGAAAGAGGAACACTCCTCCATTGTTGGTGGGATTGCAAGCTTGTACAACCACTCTGGAAATCAGTCTGGCGGTTCCTCAGAAAATTGGACATAGTACTACCGGAGGATCCAGCAATACCTCTCCTGGGCATATATCCAGAAGATGTCCCAACCGGTAAAAAGGACACATGCTCCACTATGTTCATAGCAGCCCTATTTATAATAGCCAGAAGCTGGAAAGAACCCAGATGTCCCTCAACAGAGGAATGGATACAGAAATTATGGTACATTTACACAATGGAGTACTACTCAGCTATTAAAAAGAATGAATTTATGAAATTCCTAGCCAAATGGATGGACCTGGAGGGCATCATCTTGAGTGAGGTAACACAATCACAAAGGAACTCACACAATATGTATTCACTGATAAGTGGATATTAGCCCAAAACTTAGGATACCCAAGATATAAGATACAATTTGCTAAACGCATGAAACTCAAGAAGAATGAAGACCAAAGTGTGGACACTATGCCCCTTAGAATTGGGAACAAAACACCCATGGAAAGAGTTACAGAGACAAAGTTTGGAGCTGTGATGAAAGGATGGACCATCTAGAGACTGCCATATCCAGGGATCCATCCCATAATCAGCTTCTAAACGCTGACACCATTGCATACACTAGCAAGATTTTGCTGAAAGGACCCAAATATAGCTGTCTCTTGTGAGACTATGCCGGGGCCTAGCAAACACAGAAGTGGATGCTCACAGTCAGCTATTGAATGTATCACAGGGCTCCCAATGGAGAAGCTAGAGAAAGTACCCAAGGAGCTAAAGGGATCTGCAACTCTATAGTTGGAACAACATGATGAACTAACCAGTACCCGGGAGCTCTTGTCTCTAGCTGCATATGTATTGAAAGATGGCCTAGTCGGCCATCACTGGAAAGAGAGGCCCATTGGACTTGCAAACTTTATATGCCCCAATATAGGGGAATGCCAGGGCCAAAAGAATGGGAATGGGTGGGTAGGGAAGTGGGGGGGGGTATGGGGGACTTTTTGGATAGCATTGGAAATGTAATTGAGGAAAATATGTAATAAAAAATATTAAAATTTTTTTTAAAAAGTCAGCATGAAAAAAAAAAAGAATATGTGTTGTTCCAATGGTATTATGATACTTCAGACATCGGAAGGAAGTTTCGTTTCCTAGAATTTGCAAAGATGTGGGATGTACTAATTCAGAGTTTTGGGCTCCAATAAAAATAGAGGTGGATATTTCCATCCCTCCACATACAATGTGTTCTGCTCCTTCCAAGGCAAAGGTCCTACACCAACTATAGTTAAAGAGATACACTACACACAGAATAAGAGCTACTTTGCAGGCAGTGGCTCTGCTAGCTTCTCACTCCACTCTGCCCACAGTTCTTCTTAAACTTTTACTTCTTCTTTTTCCTAGAAAGACCTACAATAGAAGTGGAAAGGCTCAGGTGTTTTAAAGAGTTTGCTGGTTTAGATCTGGGTATGTAGAAAGCATAACTGAGGAAATAGTAGAGCCATTAAAATAGACCTTCAAATCAGTATAACAGAACAGAGCAAAGGAAAACTATTCTCTGTGTGAGTGTCTCTCTGTCTCTGTCTCTCTGTTTCTGTCTGTCTCTCTAAACCAAAAGAAACAGTGGGGAAAGGGATAATCCATCCAATCAATAGTTTGTTTGTTTTTTTTCTTTAAAAAAACCCTGAACTTCCCTGGTTTTTAAAAGGATACAAATGGGCAATGGAGACCAAAAAGGTATTGATGTGATAAAAAATACATTGCATTCTTCTATAAAATTCTCAAATAAAAAATACACAAAACTTACAGATGGGGGAAAATGTGTTGCAAACATTTCTTAGAAGACTGTTAAGTATGTCACTCTGAGTTTCTCTCCAGGTTTAGAGGCTTTCATAGCAAAGGGTTTGGCGTCTACAATGAGAACATCAGTCAGAGCCCTCTCATTGTGTCTGTGCTTGGAAAGGAGAAGTGTTTCATAGGCAACTTGGACATTTCCCATGATGAGAACAACTTCCATGGTGAATATTAGCTGAGAGAATATATACTTTGAAATTCTTTGAAACGTCGCCCTTGGCAGCAACCATGGAGATTTGTTTTTTAAACTAATTTGTGCCCACAAAGATAGATTCAAGCACATGTGGCCATTCAGGGCATTTATACACGTTAATACAACCTCATAATAGGAGTTATTCATGTGGTTATTTGAAGCTTGGTGGTATAATCCTCTCATATGACAGTGTACTTTTCTGAGCCAGAAGTAAACATTAAAAAGACTCTCAGAACTAATTTGAGTTCTGCCCAAGTTTTCACTCAGTCCTTGAGAACTACAGTTTGTACAGTATGATCAGGGGTCCATGGAAAGAAAGATGTCATCGTCTACTATAAGACTGAACTAAACATCTAAAACTGTAGGACTGTCTATCTCAGAAGACAAAAAAAAAAAAAAAAAATCAAATGATCAAGCAAATAGTACCATTTTTATCATTTAATGATTCAACAAACCAGTACTTTTCCTTTTGAACTTTCAGTTTTGTGTCTTTTCTCTTGGTCAGTGTTAAAATGCAGTTGTCTTAACTGGGCTTTGTGGTCCATAGTAGTGACCTAATAATTCCTACAGCAGCTGAGGCAAGAGAGTCACAAGTTCAAAGGGCACCCAGGCCTACATAGTTAGGTTCTATCTTCAAGTCTGTGATGGTTGCTGTCTCCTGCAACTCCACAGCAGGTACCACTCCACTGGTTTTCTTCACCTTAGCTTTCTCTCCTAATTCCCTACTTGAAACCCCCAAATTCTTGACACAATTTTAAAAAATAAGTTTTTAAATAGTTCAGTAGGAAAAAGTTCAACAATATTTTTGAGAATCTGGAAATATGACAATTTACATCTTACAATCTAAACTTTACACTCAGAGTATGCAATTAAAAAATGCACTCTTGCATCATTAATACAAGCTTAATCAGTGATTTCATTTACATAAGGATAACGAAAGCTAATCATGGACACATCAAGGTTCTCACTAGTAAGTGTTGTTCTAGTGGGCCTGTGCCATTTACCTAGCTCTATCGTAACTGATGAAATCCTGTGGTTCTGACACAGACCTGATAAACTGCAACTTTTGCAGTAGTTCACTCTGGTTTGGAGCAATACCCTATTAAAGTACTATGTCCTCTAGAAATGAAAACTATTAATTAGTCATTAAACTAATTTGGTAAAATAATAGCTAACTATCAATGTATCTACCAGCTTCATCCATAAAAATAATATAAGAATAGAATTACATTTTTAATTTCTTCTTTTTATTTATTCCTTTTTATAACAGTCCAGATTTTATCCCCCTCCCCGTCCACCCTCTGACTGTTCTACATCCCATGCCTCCCCCACCACATACCCCCTGTCTCTACGAGGATGTCTCCAACACCCCCCAACCCTACCCTACCAGACCTCCCCACTCCCTGGGGCCTCCAGTCTCTTGAGAGTTAGGTGCATCTTCTCTGACTGAACCCAGACCCAGCAGTCCTCTGCTGTAAATGTGTTGGGGGCATCATATCAGCTGCCTGGTTGGTGGTCCAGTGAGAATAGGACTTCTTAAGTGCCCTTTGCTAATGTAAACATTTTGAAAAAGGAGAAATATATACTTTGTAAAAGAACATTAAATATTTTATTTTATGAGAAGTAAAAGGAATAAGATACCATATATAAAATTAGCATGAACATTTTTGCCACATTCTCTAGAAAAGTGATTTTTCTATAATATTCTGTTTTGTTTTTATAAATAACCTTTCAAACAATACTATTGCATATGTTAGTGAGAGTGGTCTAGGAAAAGAAAAACAAAAATATCGATAAGCAAAATTTTTATAGTAGAACATACTTCCTTAATTTTTAATTTGATTTTATCAAAAATGTACAAAAGATCATGAAATATATGTTATGTATTTAAAAGTTGTGTGTATGAGTGTATTACTAGGACAAAGTAAGGTGTCTCAGTGTGGCATTTCGATGCGCATGTATAATAATATACTTTGATCATGTCTTGTCTGTACAGTGACCTCTCTTATGTCCTTTCCAATGCTCTAAGTCCCCTCCACATCCTCAATAAGCCCAGTTTTATTTTCATGTCATTATGTCTTTTTTCCTTTTTAAATTCCATACTAGAGAAAAGGCATGCTATTTGTCTGGGTCTGGTAGATTTGTAGAACATGATGGTCTCCAATTCCATGTTTCCATGCAAATGATATACTTTCATTCTTCTTCATGACTGAGTAACATTCCATGTATAGTCGCTACGTTTGTGTTACTCATTCACACTTTGACAAGCACATGGGCTGGTTCCATCACATGGCTTTCCTGACTATTGTCAAAGTAACTATAGATGTCTAAGCATCTCTGGAGGAGTTGACTGATGCTTTGGGGGCAAATGCTCTGAAGTGTAGCAAGTGGACCATGTGGATATTTTGGTTTTAATTTTTTTTGATGAACTTTAAGACAGATTTCCATATTTGCTGGACATCACAGGAAGTCAAATGGGTTTTTCCCCCTCCTTCCAAACCTGTTGCTATTTGTTTTCTCTTCTTTTCTTTCTTTCTTTCTTTCTTTCTTTCTTTCTTTCTTTCTTTCTTTCTTTCTTTCTTTCTTTCTTTCTTTCTTGTTGTGTTGTTGTTTTATTTCTTGAGACAGGGTTTCTTTGTGTATCCTTTGGCTGTCTCAGAACTCACTCTGTAGATCAGGCTGGACTCTAACTCATAGAGATCCACCTGCCTCTGCCTCTGGAGTGCTGGGATTGAAGGCATGGATTTTTTTTTTTTTTAAATAATAGTCATCAGAAGTAGAACTAGGATATCTATGTAGTTTTGGTTTTCATTTCCCAGATGACTAAAGCAGTTGAGCCTTTTTTTTTTTTCATGTAGTTATTAGGAACTTGAACTTCTTTTGAGTAGTTTGTTTTCCCACATAATATTGGATTACTTGTTCTTTTGTTCGTTTTTGAGCTTTTGCAGTATTCTGAATATTAACCTTTGGTCAAAAGTAACAGGTGGCAAAAACTTTTTCTATTCTGTAGACTTTTACCATGCTAATAATTTACTTTTCTGTGAGAAATTTTTCTTAAGTAGATGCATCCAATTTACTAATTAAAAAAAAGATTTATTTTATTTTTATTTATGTGTCTGCTTGTGTTTCTGTGTATTTGTGTGAGTGTCTTTGGAGAACACTCGAGCAAGTTGGGTCTTTTATATACTTACAGGTAGTGTGAGCTGCCTGATGTGGATGCTAGGAACCTAAACTCCAGGTCTTTTCAGCAGAAGCATGCACCCTCAACTGCTAAGCCATTCCTCCAGCCTCTTCTTTATTACTTCTTGCAATTGAAGGCCTTTTAAGAAAGTTATACATATGCTCCGTATGTGAAATGTTCCCTCTCTCTTTAGCCAGTCATTTTCATAGCTTCGGTTCATACATTAGTTCCTTGGGCTTAATTTGAGCTGATTTCTGTACAAGGTGAGACTCAAGAATCTAGTTTCTGTCTTCTTCAAATAGACATCCTGCTCCTCTTTCAGAAGCATTTATTAAAGAGTTCCCGCACCACACACAATGTATTCTTGGCAACTTTATCAAGAATCAGAGAGCTCTAGTTGCATGAGTTTGGGAATTGTTTTTTGTTTGTTATTTTGGTGTGTGTGTATGTTTTTGTGAATATATGCTACATGTATGTGGGTGCTAGCAGATGCCAGAAAAAGGCTTTAAATCCCTTGAAGCTGGAGTTATAAACAGTTGTACTTGAAAAAAACTTGGGTTCATTGGAAAATCAGGAAATATTCTTAACTGCTTAGCCATTTGTCCAGCTCCCATGTTCTCTTTTACTGTCTACATACATGACCTATGGCAATACCAAACTGTTTCTGTTACTATGCCATTATAGTGTGGTTGGAAGCCAGATATTGTGATACTAGCACAGGAATGTTTTGGCTGCATGAAGAATATTTATAGTTCCATATGAATTTTAGGGTTTTTTTTTTTTTGCTAAAAAAAAATCCATTTGAATTTTGATGGGATTATGTTAAGTCTGAACATGGCCTTTGGCTTTTTCTTCTTTTCTTTTCTTCGTCCATCCATTCCTCCCTCTTTCTTTCCTTCCTTCCTTCCTTCCTTCCTTCCTTCCTTCCTTCCTTCCTTCCTTCCTCTCTTTCTTGCCTGCTTTCTTGACTAGGTTTGTATTCTGGGTTTGGTTTTAAGCCATTTAAGTTATTTGTATACTGAAAGGCTGGATTTTTATATTGCTACTTTATTGAAAGTAGCAGACTCTCAGCTCTAAGAACTACCTGGTGAAGTTTTTACTGTTGTTTTGTTTTGTTTCTTTGTTTTGCCTTCTACCTCAGTCTAAGGTCATATCATCTGCAATCAGGGATAATTTTATTTCATTTTCTATTTGAAATTTCTTTTTTCTCATCTCTTATTCTCGTTATGATTTTAAACACTGAATTATATATGAGGGGAAAAGGTTCTTATTGCATTTCTAATTTTTAGAGGAATTTTCTCAATGGTTAAGTACAGAGGCCTTTTTAAATGTTATGATGTTTTTGTTCCAAGTTTCCTTCCTTCTTCCTTTCCTTCTTTTTTCCCTCTCTCCCTCTGTCCATTTGTTCCTCCCTTTCTTTCTCTTTCCTTCTAGCTGAATTGCAGATTGAACTTAGGGATGCGCCATCACTGAGCTATATCAACAGCCTTGTTCAAGTCTCTTTTAACTTTACCATGAAGAGATGTTGAATTTTGTCAAAGGATTTTCAAGATTTTGGTCTTGTCTCCATTTATATGCATACATTGAATTAAGTTGGATATAATTCTAAGCTTTATTTATTCTAGAAATTTTAGAATCTTCTCTTGATTGTTTAGTGACCTGCTGGTTTATTGTTCAACTCCCATGTGCTCTCAAAGTTTCATTACTACCTTTTTCTCTGTACTATTTTTATGGTCTGATAAAACGTAAGGTATATATTTTAAAGTTTTAAGGACTAAAATTTTGTCTCTTTTGAAGAAAATTTTATGAGCTTCTGGAGAGACACATATTGTTTTATATAATACAACATACTTAGTTGTTGGATATGACAGTCTTTAGATTTGTTACTTCACCTATGATGTGCTTTCACTCTGATGGTCATTGGATGACTAGAGATGAAGTTGGGATATTGAAATCACACACTATTATTGAGTCCTAATCTATTTATCTTTTGTCTTTTTTTCTCTGTGAAAGTGAATTAAGTGAATTAATTAAGTGAAATTAATCTGATAAGATATATTATTACTATCTTAGGCTGTCCTGGAACTCACTATGTAACCTGGCTTTGAGTTTACAGTGATTCTATCCTGGTCTCCAAAATCCTTGGGTTAGAGGTGTGTTTCCATATCACTGGCTCTCTCTTGTTTGTCCTTTTATCTTAAGGAATTTTTGGTTTCCTAAAATTATGCACTAGTACTCAATGGATATATATTTATAACTGTTCATTCTCAAGATAGATTTTTTCCATTTATTAGTAAAGTGTGGCCTTCTTAATCTCTTTTACTTCTTTTGGTTTGTGATGTATGTGTTGGTGTTGACATTTAAATTAATCATTATGAGCAGTAATATAAATTTATTATTAAAGAATTGAAATTTTTTTACAAGTCTGTTGTAGTGATAAACACATGTAATCCCAGCACTTGGACAACAGATACAAAAGGATCATGCATTTGAAGTTAGCCTGATATGAACAATAGGACTCTGCTTGAAAACAAACCAAACAAGAAGTAAGCATCAGTACACATTGTTCAGTCTAAATGCACAGTGCTGACTAGTCTGTAGTCATTTCCTAGGTCTTCATGTCCACTTACTCATCAAAAGCAGAAACTTCAATCCTGTAACTTCCATTTATACTACATACCTTATGCAACCGTACTATAATTTATCTTTACACCACAAATGTTAACACTATCACAGTTGCCTCTGGACATCAGTACAGTAAAAAATCATATAGGTTTCTGACCTGGAGTATTAGGCTATTCTGTTCAGCTCCATGTGTGTTCACAGAACAATTAAATAGTCTAAACCCATGTATCTCCATTGTTAAGCAGCACATGATTATAAATACATGTATTCCTTTGGTTAAATTTTGAGTTAATGACAGTATGTTGGAGAAGGTAGTTGTTGCTTTTCTGAACTATGTAGTGTTTTCATGGAATTGTGGAGTGAAACATTCAAAAGTGTAAGACAAAGCACCAACAAAGAGCCATGGTGACTCTGTTGGCATATGCTCCATGGGAGTGAAATTAATCTGTCTAGTGATTCCAGGGGTGGGGCTGGGGGCCTAGAATAAAAACATCACCAGAGCCAAGAAGACCTACAGACTGGAGGTGCAGAGGTACTTAGACACTGGTGAATAGTGCCTTAGAGCTCATAAAGCACAAGTCTGAACTTCCAAGCCACAAAGCATTGATGTAGATCCTACAGCAAAGGGATTGCATATCAGAAAGTCAGAGATATTTAGATAAGGGTGTTAGCAATTGAAATGGACTAGGGGGACAGACAAAAATCTAGACAGAACCCGGGTACCCTGAGAATAACAAGTAAACAAGAGGACATGGAGCAGAGACATTCCGATTCAGACTGAAAACTATTTACGAATGTAGGGACTGATCTCTTGCATGTATTATCTACATGGACGTTTTTTGCTGGGGATGGAGGCTAGGCTGCCTTCTCAGCTACAGTGGGAAAAAAGATAGCTGCATTTCTGATGCAGTATAAATCACATCCTGCTGATGTACGTCATGAAGGTTCAGTAAAATGTCACAGTTAACATTTTATGTGTTTGATAAATTGAATCTGGTATTCTTTCTCTTTGCAGACGGGTATAAGCCACTATTTTGAGCCAGAGGGAGGGAAAAACTACTTTTCTGTTGAGAAATTTTTCTAGAGCTGATGGCTTCTACAGCAATAATCAGGATTGCTTTCCCACATAGTTTTATAAGGTACATAGGAGGGTGACAGTGCTTGCTGGCAGACCTTTGTCTAATCAAAATTGTTCCCTTCTGGGCTCAAATGTCATTCCTATGCAGTAGAAGCAAAATATTCTCCATGTGACCTCTCCTCCTCACCTCTCGCCTCTTCATTCTGTCATGGAAGATCCTGGTCATAATTTGTTCTTAGAGGCCCAGGATATAGCTCAGTTGTAGAGCACTTATCTAACTGATGTTTTCAATGAGGTCCTGGGTTTGATCCTGGAACTACCAAAGCAGAGAAAAGGGGAAAAGAAAATTATACTTAAATAAGTTTTTCATATCTGTACAGGAAGAAACACTGTTATTTTAACTTAATAATTAAGTAGTTGTGCTTTTTTTTCTTTTATTAAACTTTAATTGACCCGCGTGGCTCTCCTAGAAGCCCATTTGGGACCAGAATCATAAGGCAAAGAGAATTTACACCCTGACCTCAGAAACTTTAATTTTAGTGGAAATTTGAGGCAAAAGCATAGCCCTGTTCCTCAGTATGATTAGTCATCTGGCCAAGATAACCACAGACATTAGAGTCTCTCTGTGGAGTATCTAGCTCTATTCTAGGGAACAATGACACTGAGAGAGGCGCCGATCCCTTCGTAGGGCTTAAGGTTGCAAAGCCAGCTGGATAATGATACTAAGAGAAGAAAATAAGTCTGCCATCGATCAAAGAGAGATTTTATTCAAAAGGGCTTATTTATTTATTTTGCTTTTGTTTTTGAAATTTTAGAATGGTACTATCGTATGATGTAAACAACCAAACTTTCTAAGTTTGGAGATACCTGAAAGTTCAGGACTGGAATTAGTTGGATTTGGGAGATTGAAATTAGCTCATGCCATGTGTATATGGCTAATCTTCTGTTTATCTAGAACAGATGTGAACTACCAAGTATTGTGATTTCAATATTCATGGGTTGGATAGAATTCAAAGGGTTCCAGGTATTGAGACAAGTATGGTTAAAATCTGGTAGTGTTCTTCAATTTGCCTTTATTGGTAAATAGACACAAAGATTCAGTTAAATATATATTATATAGATAAAAATTCAAATTTCAGCATCCTGATCATGTTATTAGGAACTAGAAGAAGCCTCAGTGAGTCTTATCAAAGTCCTAAGGAGTAATTCTTAGCAATAAGCCTTTTTTTTCCAGAAATGCAAAATGATGCTGGGATAGGTAGGAAATTATTAATTGTAGTTATTTTCCTGGTGTATGGGGATCAGAGAAAGTTTAATCTTATCAACATCTAAAATGATGCTATTAAACAAATAAAGGGGTATTTGAGACAAGAGAACAGCCATGAGGTAGAATAAACATGGCAAATTCAAGAAGCATGAGAAATTGGTGCAATTGATTCTAGGAGTAGTAAGCTGTCAGACGAATGCAACAAATCAGAAAACAACATTCGCTTGCATCAAAATACAGCAGTCAAATACAAAGATAAGTACTGCCTTGTGAGATGAAGCAACGTTATTTTAAAGGGAAATCTAGGCAGCATGCACTATCACTCTACCAAAGAGGGTGACTAGAAAAAAAATTACCTCTGCTGAGGAAACAGTCAAAGCAATGCTCAGGTAAGAAGTTGATACTTGGTTTGTCCTGAGAGAATAAATATCCATAAAGTCAGGAGCAGAGTGATATAAATGGTTCTAAGTCAGACAAGTGGCTATAAGGGCAGTTAATACTGGATCACAATTTTACAGTCATTCAGACAACCAATTATGCTTGAAGATTTAATTAAGTATATCTGGTGCGAATCCAGTGCCTTAGTTTGTTGTTCATTTTGGAGATCAAATATCATTCCAACAAGTTCTCCATAGAGGAAAACCTCAAAATTTTCTCAAAGGTATACTTCCATCCTAATCCCTAGAAATGGATTTCACAATGACATCCCTGTATACTGCATGCGAGAAATGAGCTTCCCAACTGGCAATATGGCTCAGTAGTACAGGCTTGTATAGCACACACAAGGTCCTGGATTTGGTCCCTAGCATTGAAAAATAAAAAGATTCCTAGAAATCAAAACCAAGATCACACTTCTTCCAAACAAGTATTAATAAAATGGATTGGTGGATGTTTAGCATAATGTTGACAGTTACAAAATATTAAGCCAGTAAAATTTTTCACTATTTGCATTGGTGAAAATAACTAGGAAATGGCCATATAGCTAACTATCAGATATAATTTGCAGATAACATAGCTAGGGATGAAAAGATAAAAGAATGGATTATTATATAGTGTTTTAGACTAAGTAAGCAATGGCATGTCTCAAATATTTTACATTGGTATGGGTTATTGTATATTGATAGGAATTTAAAGTTGTATTTGGTACAACATAGTATTTCAGCTCTTGTTTATGACACATGAACATATAACTTTAATGCACATCATTTAAATATTTGGTGTAAAGTTCTAGTTCTTTGCTTCACAGAAAAGCCTGTCAGATAATTTGGGCCTGTTGGCCAAAGATTGGATTTCCTTCCAACAGAGGAACCTTGTGTGACTGTCCAGGGAGCTAGCAATCTCTGTCATTTCTATAATTTTGCACGGTTTCCTGTTTACTCCAGTACTATTTATCCTTCTCAGGTCTCTGATATGGTTAAATACTAGATAGTTATAATGTTACAGTTTTTCTTGTTATCAGATGCAAAAAGAAAACTCATAAAAGATGTGCAACTTTATAAAGACATAAAAGTTTAAGTTGGGGAGGGTCTAAGAAAATGTTTTATGGTTTAAAACAATAACAATAAATGGAAGTTCTGATAAAGTGATTTAGGCATAGAACTTTGAACTCATCAAGATCAGATAGATAGTGTAGTACTTTCTCCAAGGTTGCCAAATAAAAATGGACTAGACATTGTTAATATAATTCTTGCCTGATAATTCTCATAATTTTGCCTTATTGTATATACTTGCTTGATGTTAAAGAAAAAGCTATTTATTGGACTAAAGGGAGGAAATATAGTAAGAATTTTGGTTTCTTAAATCCCAATTATGTTATGTGACTATGCTTTTGTTTTAATCCAAGGTGTGGGATGAGAAGCTGCTTCAAAGTAGGTGACTATGGTTTGCCTGGTGCTCTTGCAGGGGCATGGTATGAGCTGGAGATAGTTTCTGCAAGTGTGTGACATTAGGAATTCTGGGAACTTGTCAGAGGGTATAAATTCCAGAGCCCCAAGAAAGGTCAGGCATTCTCTGAGGAGTCTGTCGCTATCCCTGCTGTTGCTGTTTCCTCTTGCTAGTCTAAAATAGTTTAAAGAAACCTATACATCCTTTCACTCTTGCCTTCTTTGTCAAGTGGTCATGAGCAAAGAGATGAGAAGTTGGAGATATCCTGAATACAAACATTGGACTTTCCCCCAAGTAAATCAATGCCCCTAAACAGCACGAACTAGTATAAAAGGGTCTATGCCTGCTTTTCCCTCTAACCTTCTTTCTCTCCTAACCCTTATAAAGGGTTGGGGTGGAATAGGGGTTGAAAGGGTGGTAGATGTAAGAACCCAGTAAAATAGCCCCCACAATTGCACCTACACATAGCTTCTACTGGGGTTTAAATGTGAAATATCTCTCAACGGCTCACATTTGAACACCTGAGCCTCAGCTAGTGTAGTTGTTTTGGAAGGTTGTAGGACTTACAGAGAGTGGATCCTCACTGGGAAGAAGTAGACCCATTGAAGTGTACCTTAAAGTTTCATAATCTGGTCCTACTTCCTGTTCACACCCTGCTTTCTTTCTTTTTTTTATTATTAGTTATTTATTTCATTTATATTTCCAATGCTATCCCTAAAGTCCCCAACACCCTCCCACACCCACTCCCCCACCCACCCACTCCCACCTCTTGGCCCTGGCATTCTCCTGTACTGAGGTATATAAGGTCTGAACAACCAAAGGGCCTCTCTTTCCACTGATGGCCGACCAGGCCATCTTCTGATACATATGCAGCTAGAGACACGAGCTCTGGGGTGGGGGGTGGGGGGTGGGGGGCGCGGGGTACTGGTTAGTTCATATTGTTGTTCCACCTATAGGGTTGCAAATCCCCCCAGCTCCCTGGGTACTTCCTCCAGCTCCTCAATTGGGGACCCTGTGATCCATCCAATAGTTGGACCTGGAGGGCATCATCTTGAGTGAGGTAACTCAATCACAAAAGAACTCACATGATATGTACTCACTGATAAGTGGATATTAGCCCAGAAACTTAGAACACCCAAGATATAAGATACAGTTTGTGAAACACATGAAGCTCAGGAAGAATGAAGACCAAGGTGTGGATACTTTGCCCATTCTTGGATTTGGGAGCAAGGCACCCATGGAAGGAGCTACAAAGACAAAGTTTCGAGCTGTGATGAAAGGATGGACCATCTAGAGACTTCCATATCCAGGGATCCATCCCATAATCAGCCTCCAAACACTGACACCATTGCATACACTAGCAAGATTTTGCTGAAAGGACCCTGATATAGCTGTCTCTTATGAGACTATGCCAGGGCCTCGCACACCCTGCTTTCTATGGATGGATGACATGTGACCATCTCCTGATCTTGTCACCATGGCTTCCTTGTCTGCTGGCATTCTTCTCTGTCATGCAAGACTGTATTCTTTGAAACTGTAAGCCAAAATCAAAATTTCTATTGAAAATTTTATTATTATAACAAGGAAAATGTAGCTATTATAGCCTCTAATATTGTCTCTTGTCATAACATAATATCAGAGGCTAAGTAAGATATGAAAGAAATAAGTATATTTTGATTTTTTTTATTTATATTTTTGTAGACATCCGAAAGCATGGTGTGAGCATTGTCTTGGATCCTGGTGAGGGAGGAAATGAAAGAGCAAACATGAGCCTACAAGAAAGAGACAAAATGGGGAATCTTGTTTCATACTAACTCACTTTATATGTAATTAATTGAGTCTCAAGAGAAGAGTCTCCATAATTCCCTTTGAAGACTTCATCTCCAAATGCATCAAAGATTTTATGAGGAAACACACACCTTAAACTATATGTTTAAGATATTTATATCAAATAGTTATTAAGGTAAGTATAATATGCCACAACATATACTTAGTGCCAGGAAGATAAAAAAAAAAAAATCATAAGACAAGACTCTGTAGTTTAAGACTTCATTGTAAAGGAAAGAAAAAATACTACTACTACTACTACTACTACTAAATTGATCGGTGAGATGGTTCAGTGGGTACCTGATGACCAGACATCAATCCAAAGAACCAGAAAGAGAGAACGAACTCTCCTAAGTTGTCCTTTGACCTCCACATACACGTAGTAGCACACAAACACCCACCTACATGTATTCTATTATATATACACAATATAAGCTAATTAGCTAATTTATAAACAGTGATAGCAATTCTTCTCATTATCTAGATTTGCATTCCATCTATGTCACTGTACAGGTAGGAGACTAAAATTGCTGTTTGCATTTCTGAAGAGGATTTTAAGAAGACAGGAGAGCCGAGATGATGAGGTTAGTACAGCACTCAGCCAACAGAAATACAAAGAGTGTTCTGGCTATCTCAAAGAAAAAAAAAAGGAGTCTGTCCCTTTCTGGATCAGAGATTCTCAGAGTTTAGGGGTATTCCTCTAACTTGTTATTTAAATTGCTACTTGTGATATTTAAAATCCTTTAACTTGGCTCTTGCATTGTCATTTTAAACAGACTTGGTGACTTTCATGTATCCAGTGATGGAGAAGCTCGTTAAGCCTTCTTTATGCCAATTCCTAGAACACTTGCCTGGGTTCAGAAAGATTAGAATAAAGGCTTTCTTCATCCCCACACACCTTATAGCCTAGAATATCCCCTTCAGTCTATTATATGTGTCTGGTTACAACTGCCCTTACCTCATTTTAAATTAGTGTAGTTAGAGCTGAAAAGCATAAACAAATTTACCTCTATTTTATAACTTCGTTCTAGTAATAGTAGAGCCTTGAATTACTACTTAACAGATAAAGAAACTGAAGTTCCAGAGAAGACACACAGCTCTGGGTCAGGCAGAACTTCTAGCTCCATCACTGCTCTTCCTCAACACTCTCTCCTACTTGCCTCTTCAGATTCTCTACTGAAATAGACTACACAGTCTATTCTTATGACCCGGTAGCAACATTTCATTACATTCCATAAATCTGTTAGCTAAAGAATGTAATTCCTGTTTAACTTGAGAGCCTGTATGTATTAAGGCAGAGTTGTGCTACAATAATCCCTCTAATTTGTGAGCACATTTTCACATATATTATGTACTTGAAATAAACTAGACACTAACTCCTACTCCAGCATAAATGGGGAAAAAAGTATCTCTCTAGAGCATTATTCAACATAAAACTCATGAAATAATTCGCAGAGGCCCAAGGTTCATCCTGCCTAAGCAAATTAAACAATTTTGTTAGCCCTGATGTCTTTTGTTAGAAGTGAAATGTATAACTGTATTGGCTCTGTACTCCACAGCCTCCAGAAGCCTTTGTTTGCACTCAGCTAGGGCTATTTATACCACAGGATATTGATATTCTCCTACTTAATCAAAAAATATTACAAGTGAAAATAAACACAAGACCCAACATTCTTTTTGTATGCAAAGCCGAAACAAATAAAAAGTGATAGAGAATTGCTTATCAACATTTTGGATGTAGCCCTCATTCTTTTTCCATTCTCCTCGTGTCTTTAATTTTTGACCAATTACAGTCAGAACATGTCAGAAGATACATAATTCAACACAACCCTTATTATATTACATGCATTTGTCCAAGTTCATGAAAAGCAAAATTGAATAATATTGACGTGGAAATGAAGAGGTAATAAATATACTTTATCCTGCATGGAAGTGTCATAGAAGGCTAGTCAATTTGGAGTGCCATGGTGTTCATATCACAATACCCTCATTGCTGTTAAAGGAAGGATGAAGAAATCACCTAGGAATAAAATTAGAAATTTATGCTTTAGATGATACAATGGAAAATTCAATTCTGGAAAGTTACTGTAAAGAAAACCTCAGTTGTCTGAAGTTTCTGATTAGACTTAAGACAATACACTTCATTCATACACTGAAAATTAAATAAATGTCAAAAAGTAGACTTTCTTTTTAAGAATTATTTAAGGTTTCTATAAACATTCCCATGCTCCCTCCTTCTGACTCTGCCTTCTGATTGTTAACATCTTGTATTGGGATAGTCAATGTACTATAATTGATGAAACAATTTTGATATATCACTGAGTATATTTTTTATAGAAAAGTTTCAGAGTCATATAAGTTAAAAGAGAGCTGACCTGGGACTCACTTTGTAGCTCAGACTGGCCTCAAACGGAGAGATCCACCTGCCAGAGGCATGCCACACCACTGCCTAGCTATATCCCGGAGAAAATTTAAGACATAAGTTTCACAGGTTTCAAGGGTAACTTCCAGACATCATGTCTCTCTCTACTGCTTCTTTCCCTCCCTCCCTCTCTTCCACCTCTTCTTCCTGCTTTCCATCACTTTGTTTTCCTATCCCTGTTCTATTATTCTTTTTTTCCCCTGCTTTTGTGTCAGGGTCTTGTTTAGCACAGGCTGCGACCTTGATCTTATCTCCCAAGTGGTGGGATTACAGGTGTGTGCCATGATACTTGACTCTAGCTGTCTCTTTTCATGGTTGTTTTGCAGGAAAGGAAATATCACCTGTGTGGTGGTGGTGGTGGTGGTGGTGGTGGTGGTGTAGGCTACAAAGAACAGAGACGAAGAAAAAAATCAATTTTATTTTGATATCTTCAAGTCAATGAAACATTCCATTCCTTGAAGTTTTCCTTATATTAGTTGGAAATCTATTGAACCAGTAAGTTCTCTTTGTTATTTCAACTGCCTTAATTGGATTTCCATTATTTATAACATACGTGTTTTGATACCAGTCTCAAAATTCCTACAACATTTTGTTGTTATCAATGGACATTAAGGTCAACTGTTACAATAAATATTTTGTAAATCCGGAGTTGGAGAGATGACTCAATGGTAAAGAGAAATGTCTGTCCAGTTTTGATTCCTAGTACCCACATGCCAGCTCACTACTCGCTGTAACTCTATGCCAGTGGATCCTGCACCGTTTCTCACTTCTGCCAGCACATTTCTATGGTGCACAAACAGATGGACAGACAGAATACGTGCACTTGAAATTTAGTTTTAAAAAACAATTCTGTAAGCCATTGGAAAATAAGATAATTTTCGACATATCCCTTATTTAACTGTCTCCAATTTTATCTGGGTATCATATGTTGGCATCATGTTGCAAGTGGTCATTGATAGACCAGGAGATCACCATGCCTGGAGAAATAGTGTCAGTACAGCTAGATATTCAAGTTGCTAATTTTGACGGCATTAATCATTTCCCAAAAAGGCACAACAAAGGAAAGTTCATTACAAGTTTGTGTAAAAGTTAGAGGAGGACATGTATAATACTCTATTATATAAATTTAAAAACAAAATTAAAGCATCCTTTCATATTTATAGGTGCATGAGACTATCTTATTTAGAAAGCCAGCAAGTCATAAAATGGTTGTGTGGTTGGACATGATGGTATCTCAAGTTAATTGTAGATTTTCATACTGATACTAATGTCTGTTTTAGCTGATGCCCTTGTAGAAGCTCATTACATTTTATTAAAGCCAACAACAATACAAAAATCTCTTTTAAACTAGAGGATACATTTATGTAAAATGTATTAATATTTAGCTTTCCTTTAGAATTTGACATTAGTAAAAGTAACTTAAGTAGAACCTTTATTTAAAAGAATTATCTAATGCCTTTCCTACAATTGTCTTATTCATTGACAGTATACAGACTTCATTGATATGCCTAGTTGTTTACATTTGTATGTGGCAGACTGAAACCAACATCATTAAATTATCACAGTCAAATCCTCCTGTTTCCTTTGTGCCATACTGTCTCTTGGTGAGTTTAGCAATATGTTTTCAGTGATCATTTCTCCCCCACTATGGTGGTTTTAATGAAAAATGTCCTCCATAGGCTCATGTGTTTTAAATAATGGGTCCTTGCTCTATGGGTATATTTTTGTGAAGTTGTGGAACCTTTAGGATGCAGAACCTTGCTAGAGAAAGCATACTGCTGGAGGTAGACTTTGAGAGTCCATAGCCTTACTTCACTTCTTTTTTTTTTAATATTTTTATTAGGTATTTTCCTCATTTACATTTCCAATGCTATCCCAAAAGTCCCCCATACCGCCCCCCCTCCATTCCCCTACCCACCCACTCCCACTTTTTGGCCCTGGCGTTCCCCTGTACTGAGGCATATAAAGTTTGCAAGTCCAATTGGCCTCTCTTTCCAGTGATGGCCGACGAGGCCATCTTTCGATACATATGCAGCTAGAGTCAAGAGCTCCGGGGTACTGGTTAGTTCATAATGCTGTTCCACCTATAGGGTTGCAGATCCCTTTAGCTCCTTGGGTACTTTCTCTAGCTTCTCCATTGGGGGCCCTGTGATCCATCCAATAGCTGACTGTGAGCATCAACTTCTGTGTTTGCTAGGCCCCGGCATGGTCTCACAAGAGACAGCTATATCTGGGTCCTTTCAGCAAAATCTTGCTAGTGTATGCAATGGTGTCAGCGTTTGGAAGCTGATTATGGGATGGATCCCTGGATACGGCAGTCTCTAGATGGTCCATCCTTTCGTCACAGCTCCAAAATTTGTCTCTGTAACTCCTTCCATGGGTGTTTTGTTCCCAATTCTAAGAAGGGGCAAAGTGTCTACACTTCGGTCTTCGTTCTTCTTGAGTTTCATGCGTTTAGCAAATTGTATCTTATATCTTGGGTATTCTATGTTTCTGGGCTAATATCCACTTATCTTACTTCACTTCTAATTCACTTTCTTTACCTCATGCTCGTGGTTAGAGATCTGATTTTTCAGCTTCCTGCTGAGAATGTCTCCTTTCCTGAATCTCTCACCAAATGGACTCTAACTCTTGAATAGTTAGACAAATGAAACTTTCCCATAAGTTGTCCTGGTCATGGCATTTTATCACAGTGACAAAAGGTAATTGGGATACTACTCTGTTAGTAAAAGTAATTTCAGCAATCCTCTTAGCCCTTTAATTTGTAAACTAAATAGATTCTTCATGTCTACAAGAAAACATCATAAAAATTTGCAACAACGCTGACCACACAAACCAAATGATCTCAGCATGCCCATGTAAGACAAGAGGAAGGTCTCTGCCAGGCTGCTCATCCTGGATGCTATTATAAGTGGTTGGGACACACCTGTGTGCTAGACAGTGGCTAAAAGGTTGAGCAATGGGATTCACAAAAGAGCCCCAACCACAAGCAAAGCACTCAAAAACCTTTTCAACCACACTGGCATGTAATGACAGTAAGTAATGACTGCCATAGTCTATTTAAATTACCCATAATCATATGCTAACATTCACATATGAATATACAAAATTTGTCTCTGGAATAATCTCCACCTTCAATTAATCTTTATTATTTTATTTTTTATTTCAGCAAAATCTTTCTACATGGTTCTCAGTACCAAATAATTTGATATCATTCAAATCTTGGGGAGTAAAGAATTTAGCATTTAGTGTAGTAATCTTGTCTAAGAATAGTCATAGAATAACTTTACATTTAAGTAATTAAATGTTAGACCTAAGAGTTCTTTTTTGACATCCAAGCATGAAAATGTCTGTCTGTATTTAATTTATGAAATGGTGACTGTTAATTGAAAACGAACTTTTAATTTACTTATCAGAGGTAAAGACACTCATTTCTTGTAAGAATTTAGAATAAATTTTTTGAATAAAAAGTGAATTTTGGGGGCTAGAAAGTAGGCTCAGTAGTTATGAGTACTGGCTGCTCTTCCAGAGGTCCTGGGTTCAATTCCCAGCAACCACATGATAGCTCACAACCATCTATAATGTGACCCAATGCCCTCTCTGACCTGCAGATGTATATGCCAATGGAGGACTCATATATGTAAAATAAATAACTTTAAAAAGTGATTTTTGCTGAATAATATTTCTGTATGATATATAGAAAACCTGCAGTGTATTATGATTCAGTTTAATGACTAAACACTAATATAATTTCAATAAGAAAATTTAAAATTTTCTTTTATTTTTGAGATTATAACATAGTTACCTCACTTCTCCCTTCCCTTTCCTCCTTCCAAACCCTTCTGTATATCCTTACTTGCTGTTTTTCAAATTCATGCTATTTTTCATTTATTGTTGTTATATACATATGTATGCGTACACATGAATATATTCATAAATGTATAAATACAAACTTCTCCGTCTATATTAAGTAACATGAATGCTTTTAAAACTGACAATTTTGTACTAGATAACTAATTGGTCTACTCTTATTTTTGTCAAAGTACAAATCAGATATTTGCATATTTTCTTCATATATAACTTTAGTTGGTTATCTTATTTCAAAAATATATAGTTAAGACATATTCAAATAGTTTAAAGTATTTAAGAATGACAGTAAGAATTTAACTATGTAGCCTATTAAAATATTGTCTATTTTCTCACTTATGGCTTGTATGTGTAAAAGTCTTAGCATGGAAGTAAGAATTTAGCATTGACAGAGATATTCTAGATACATATGAAGAAAATGTTACTTCTTCTGCATTGTGTCTTTTAATAGATAAAAACAGTAGACTTGTACCTGCACACACACAAATGCAATCGTTTATCCATCTCAGGACAGGATCACAAAGCTTCTTTGGTTCAGAAATGAAATTTCAAACTATGTCAGTGCTCTGAAAGAACCCACCTAAGTAATAAAGTAAATGTAGTTTGTTTGAGTAGGACGTTAACAACCTGATGGCCTTACCTTCCAAACTTATGAGAGATACTCTCTCTCAAGGCTGAAGCACTGCTTCCCCATGGCTGGATCTTAAAGATGAAAACACAAGTGCTTTGCTGACTCTGAAACTGGTTTCCCTTGAGGTCATGAGGCTAATGTATAAGATTAAAGGAGCTCTAAGTCCAAACAACCAAAGACTGGGTCTGACAAGTCAACATTGCTGCAGACTACCAAAGGCTGTCTCTAATTTTGTTTTTCTTTTTGTTTTAAGACAAGGTGTTGATTTGTAGTCCTGGTGGGCCTGCTCACTTTGTAGATCAGGCTAGTCACCTTGAACTAAAAGAGATCTGTTGAGGCTTGGTCTGTTGCTATGTATTGTAATGCTAAATAATGGCCTTGATTGCCTTAGGAAAGAGGAGATCCTCACGCTACACCAAGTGCTTCTATGTAACTTTGCCCCAAAGTTATACCTGATTGGTGAATAAAGATGCCTATAGCTGAGCAGAAGAGAGATAGGTGGAGTTTTGGCTTCCAGGCTAGGGGTTAGAGGCGGGGAAAATGAGGGGGAGAGACAGAAGGTGGAGAGAAGAAAAGATACCATGGGGTAGGTGAATCTTGAAAACATGGCCATGAAGGTGGTCCAATTGGAGTTAAGAGCATTCCAGATGGAACGTGGCAAGTAATATTTACAGGGAAGTAGACACAATCGCATAGAGGGTAGATATCTGTCAAGTTCTAATGCTTTAAAGGTTTACCATAAATATAAAAGATTTGTGTCTTTTATCTGAGAGCTGAATGATCAAAGCCAGGGTGGAAACCCCTGACTGAGATTAAATGTTCACTGTAATAGAGATCCATCTTCCTCTACTTCCCAAATGCTGGGATTAAAGGCATGCCCCATCATATCTAGTCAGTTCTAGATTCTTAAGCTATTTAAGACTACAGGCAACCTTGGTTGAAAGCAATGTGTTAACCTCATCTTAAACTGACATCTTAGAATATTAAAGTGGGATAGCATAAATATATTTAAGGGTGAGAACTTTTTTTATATAACAATGGGGAGCACCTTTTTTGCCTAATCAGAAAAGTAGTAATTATCAATGTTATATCCAAAAATGATTCAGGAAAGTTCTCCATAACTAGTAGCATCCAGATACTACAGATGTCTGAGGGATGCTCTTAAAATCTTCCTAGCCGGGCGTGGTGGTGCACGCCTTTAATCCCAGCACTCGGGAGGCAGAGGCAGGTGGATTTCTGAGTTCGAGGCCAGCCTGGTCTACAGAGTGAGTTCCAGGACAGCCAGGGCTACACAGAGAAACCCTGTCTCAAAAACAAAAACAAAAACAAAACAAAACAAAACAAAAACCTTCCTAATAGAATCTGTATGCAACAGATGTTCAGGGAGAGTTCTCGCTTACTACAGATCCATGTGCTATAGAAGTACAAGGAAAGATCTCCCTTTCTAGTAGGATCTGGGATCTACAGGTATACAAAGCTTAGCTTACACCAACTGTAAGTGTTGGGGCTTTTGTGTATATTCAAATAGAAATATTGTTAAGTGATTTAAAAATCAAAACTATCAAGGATTTTAGTGTTTTTCACACATTTCTTGCACTAAAATGATCTGGCTGAGGACAAAGTATAGTTACATCCAAATATGCAGAAAATGAAATTAAGAGGTAGAATTTAATTTTTTTAAAAAATGATTTGCCTCACGGTGATTATAAAATTATGCTCAAAGCAAATATGTAAGGAACTATGCCTCACAATGCCCATTTGTTACTGGTAAAATGAATAGCATAAGTGGTTTCTGGCACTGGAGGCTCAAACATTTTAAATTTTTAGTTTCACAGAAAAATACTTATTTCTGGATTACAATTGGGTTTAGAGAGACCTTTGAAAAAGTAAAGTGCTTTGAACTGTGTCTTCATGTGTTATTTTTATTTTAAAAAATCATCCCTTTGACAAAATTTAAGGATTTTTTTAAAAAAGCCATACTAGTATAATTTTTCAGAAATTCCATCAATTGCTCTAAAGTTCTCTCATTACTACTAGAAATTATTGGTAATAATATCAGTTAAATATTTATGTGAACAATTAATGTAATTATTTCCATTCAAATTTTACTTTGTAATCAAGCAAGCATACTCTTTACCTGATACGAAACTGTGTTCTGGTTAGTGAACACTTTTTCATTTAATATCCTTATTCATATTTTTCTTGATGCTTATTTGTAGATTTCTATTGATGTAATAGTTTGCAAGAAAAAGAACTCATGTCTCTGCCAAAAGGTGGAATCTTATGAATATGCAAATAGTGTTCTGATGTGAAGAAGTTTCTCTTTGGACGGATGCAGTGCCTTCTTGAGTTATAGTGAATATTAGCCATAGCTTAGAACACAAAGCATACAAGCACTTGTGTTTTGCTTTCTGGTTACAAAAAGCATTAGTACTGCTGAACCCTGTCTTCTCAACTTAGGTTGATGCTTTGTTGTAGGAAAAAATAAAACTACCATTTAATTCTTATTGTATAGAAAAGTAGTGAACCAGCAAAAGGAAAAGATGTAAGGATTGTCTGGTCTGTATGGTATAGTGTACTTTTTAAATGCAAATTCCAAGACACATCTTTTAGCAGTTTTATTTTAAACTGATTCAGTGAGTCCAGGTGGCTAAAAAATGTTCCTTTGATGAGCTCTGTAGAATAAGCCAGTTGTTTTTAAAATAGTATCTTGTGCCGTAAAAATATTCTACTGATGTTCAACTTCAGCTCTAGACAAAAATCTTGCACACAAACCCTAGGAAAGCATTAGGTTGGAAACTTAACAAGAAAGCAGCCCTGGCCTCTGAAGCTATTGTCAGTGTCTAGACAGACTTATGTGTTCCTTATTCAGGGTTAGAGTGATCCGCAGCTGGAGAGCTCTGCCTCACTTTCACCTTTCCTCTAAATGCCAACCCAGTGGTTCTCAAACTTTAGAGTAATCAAAACTATCTGGGGGTCTTGATAAAAATATCAAGGCCCAGGTCTTATCCTAATTTAATGAATTAGAGGGAGCCACTATATTCTTTACCTGAGATTCTGATATAGACCAAAGTTTAGGAATCACTTCTCTAAACAAAACTTTAGAAGAAAATACCAGGATAATAAATGGGAACCTAGAAAGTAGGTCAAGCAGCTCTAAAACATTTGAAATATAGCTAAAGTTAAGTAGAATAATGTTTTTAAAGAAAGAAAAGGAAGAAATTCCACCTCTGTGTGGACTCTCATGAAGCAACAATGAAGGTGCTGTTTTATTTCTCACATAAAAAAATGTAAGAATGAGATGACCTTATGATACTTAAATTAATAAGAATTTACAGTTAAGGGAACTAGACCCTTGGAAGCAGTCTACAATAGTATGTCTAAAGGTGATACAGAGTATTGAAGGATTATGAAAATAGCCAACAGTGTATAATAGGGCCAATATATGACTACAACTATGAAAGAAATGGAGAAAAAAAGAATCCAGCTGACACATTTTGCCCTTCCTATGAAAAGACTGTGTTAAAAAGAATTGTACACTTATTCAAGGTTATATTCTCACACTTAAAGATTTGGAGCTAGGCATTTCAGATGAAAGAGAACGTATGATGTTGAGGTTCAAGTAATCTGAAGGGTAAGTGGAAAGGGGTGGGCTCTAATTAGAGAGGGGGAAGGAGATAAATACAGATGGGGAGAGGAAGATATCAACAGAAAGGATGTCTGAAAACGTTATAAGAAATCACAGTATTAACTGTATACTTGAAAATACATATAATGTATGTAAGTCTACATATACATGAACATAGTTTAAATGAAAATTTTCTAATAGCTGTGCCCCTAAGTCACAGACTGTCAAAACCAACAAACCATACAACAACAAAAACAAAATAAACAAGCCCCAACACAAAGTTTGAGGAGTCCTCTTTCGACTTATTGGTAACAGTTGTCCAGGAGACTTCCAAAACATTATAGGCTACTTCTATCGTCAATGATTGCCCTGCAGAAGTTGAAAATAAGTCCCTACTGCTGAAGGCACTTTGCACTTCAAAGACAGAACCCATATGACCTGTATCTGAGACATAAGACTTCCCACTAAAGACTAATTTCATGCTACCAGAAGGTACCACACAAGCTTCTAAGGGAAGGAAGCAAACAATAGTCCTACCTAGCTACAGTGACTTTAAATCACAATGACCAGCATGGTTTGACAACCCTAAGGGTATAATAGTGCCACACATATCTTTGGTAACCAAAAGCTCTCTAAATGGACTTAGGTCCACTCTGCAAGAGAAGGATCAAGCCTGGTGCTGAAAACCTAGCCAATTGCTCAGGGCTAGGGAAGTAGCAGGTCTTAGAGGAGAATCGATCCATAACCACTACTTTATTAAACTAGCATAACCGCTAAATACGTTCTTGGTTGTTATCTTTTTTATTACATATTTTCTTCATTTACATTTCAAATGCTATCCCGAAAGTCCCCTATACCCTCCCGTCGCCCTGCTCACCAACCCACTTCCTGGCACTGGCATTCTCCTGTACTGGGGCATATACTCTTCACAAGACAAAGGGCCTCTCCTCCCATTGATGGCCAACTAGGTGATCCTCTGCTACATATGCAACTAGAGACACAAGCTCTGGGGGTACTGGTTGGTTCATATTGTTGTTCAGCCTATGGGGATACAAATCCCTTTAGCTCCTTGGGTACTTTCTCTAGCTCCTACATTGGGGACCCTGTATTCCATGCAATAGATGACTGTAAGCATCCACTTCTGTATTTGCCAGGCACTGGCATAGCCTCACAAGAGACAGCTATATCAGGGTCCTGTCAGCAAAATCTTCCTGGCATATGCAATAGAGTCTGGGTTTGGTGGTTGTTTATGGGATGGATCCCTGGGTGGGGCAGTCTCTGGATGGTCCTTCCTTCAATCTCAGCTCCAGACTTAGTCTCTTTAACTCCCTCCATGGGTATTTTGTACCCTATTCTAAGGAGGAATGAAGTATCCACACTTTGGTCTTCCTTCTTCTTGAGTTTCATGTGTTTTACAAATTGCATCTTGGGTATTCTAAGTTCTGGGCTAGTATCCACTTATCAGGGAGTGCATATCATGTGAGTTCTTTTGTGATTGGGTTACCTCACTCAGGATTATATCCTCCAGATCCATCCATTTGCCTAAGAATTTCATAAATTCATTGTTTTAAATAGCTGAGTAGTACTTCATTGTGTAAATGTACCCCATTCTCTGTATCCATTCCTCTGTTGAAGGACATATGGGTTCTTTTCAGTTTCTGCCTATTATAAATAAGGCTGCTATGAACATAGTGGAGAATGTGTCCTTCTTACCAGTTGGAATATCTTCTGGATATATGCCCAGGAGAGGTATTGCTGGATCTTCTGGTAGTATTATTGATTTCCAGAGTGGTTGTACAAGCTTGCAATCTTACCAGCAATGGAGGAGAGTTCCTCTTTTTCCACATCCTTGCCAGCATCTGCTGTCACCTGAGTTTTTGATCTTAGCCATTCTGAAGGGTGTGAGGTGGAATCTCAGGGTTGTTTTGATTTGCATTTCTCTGATAATTAAGGATGTTGAACATTTTTTCAAGTGCTTCTCAGCCATTCAGTATCCCTGAGTTGAGACTTCTTTGTTTAGCTCTGTACCCCATTTTAAAAATAGGGCTATTTGATTTTTCTGGAGTCCAGCTGATTGAGCTCTTTGTATATATTGGATATTAGTCACCTATCAGATTTCAGATTGGTAAAGATCCTTTCCCAATCTGTTGGTGCCCTTTTTGTCTTATTGACAGTGTCTTTTGCCTTACTGAAGTTTTGAATTTTATGAGGTCCCATTTGTTGATTCTCAGTTTTACAGCACAAGCCATTGCTGTTCTGTTCAGGAATTTTTCCCCTGTTCCCATATCTTTGAGACACTTCCCCACTTTCTCCACTCTAAGTTTCAGTGTCTCTGGTTTTATGTGGAGTTTCTTGATCCATGTAGACTTGACCTTAGTACAAGGAGATAAGAATGGATCAACTAGCATTCTTTTACATAATAAGCAGAAGATGAGCCAGCACCATTTGTTGAAACTGCTGTGTTTTTTTTTCCACTGGATGGTTTTAGCTCCTTTGTTAAAGATAAAGTGAACATAGGTGTGTGGGTTCATTTCTGGATCTTTAATTCTCTTCCATTGATCTACCTGTCTGTTGTCGTACCAGTATCATGAAGTTTTTATAACAGTTGCTCTGTAGTACAGCTTGAGGTCAGGCATGGTGATTCCATCAGAGGTTCTTTTATTGTTGAGAACAGTTTTTGCTATCCTAGTTCTTTGTTATTCCAGATGAATTTGCAAATTGCTCTCTCTAGCTCAGTGAAGAATTGAGATGGAATTTTGATGGGGATTGCATTGAGTCTGTAGATTGTTTTAGGCAGGATAGCCATTTTTACTATATTAATCCTGCCAATCCATGAGCATGGGAGATCTTTCCATCTTCTGAGATCTTCTTCAATTTCTTTCTTCAAAGACTTGAAGTTCTTATCATACAGATCTTTTACTTCCTTAGTTAGAGTCACACCAAGGTATTTTATATTATTTGTGACTATTGTGAAGGGTGTTGTTTCCCCAGTTTCTTTATCAGCCTGTTTATCATTTGTGTAGAGGAAGGCCACAGATTTGCTTGAGTTAATTTTATACCCAGCTACTGCACTGAAGCTGGTTATCAGGTTTAGTTCTCTGGTGATTTTAAGGTCACATACATATGGTATCATATCATCTGCAAAGAATGATATTCTGACTTCTTTCTTTCTAATTTGTATCCCTTTGATCTCCTTTTGTTGTTGAATTGCTCTGGCTAGGATTTCAAGTACTATATTGAATAGGTAGGGAGAAAGTGGGCAGCCTTGTCTTGTCCCTGATTTTAGTGGGATTGCTTTGAATTTCTCTCCATTTAGTTTGATGTTGGATACTGGTTTGCTGTAGATTGCTTTTACTATGTTTAGGTATCGGCCTTAAATTCCTGATCTTTCCAAAACTTTTATCAGAAAGGGGTGTTGGATCTTGTCAAATGCGTTCTCAGCATCTAATGAGATGATCATGTGGTTTTTGTCTTTGAGTTCGTTTATATACTGGATTACATTAATGGATTTCCACATATTAAACCATCCCTAAATCCCTGGGATGAAGCTCATGATGGATGATCTTTTGGATGTACTCTTGGATTCGGTTTGCTAGGATTTTATTGAGTATGTTTGCATCGATATTCATAAGGGAAATTGGTCTGACGTTCTCTTTCTTTATTGGATCTTTGTGTGGTTTAGTTATCAGAGTAATTGTGGCTTCATAGAATGAATTGGGTAGAATACCTTCTGTTTCTATTTTGTAGAATAGGTTTAGGAGTATTAGAATTAGGTCTTCTTTGAAGGTCTGATAGAAGTCTGCACTAAACCCATCTGGTCCTGGGCTCTTTTCGGTTGTGAGACTATTAATGACTGCTTCTATTTCTTTAGGGATATGGGGCTATTTAGGTTGTTAATCTGATCCTGATTTAACTTTGGTACCTGGTATCTGTCTAGGAAGTTGGCCATTTCATCGAGATTTTCCAGTTTTGTTGAGTATAGCCTTTTATAGTAGGATCAGATTGTGTGTTTGGATTTTCTCAAGTTCTGTTGCTATGTCTTCCTTTTCATTTTTGATTGTGTTAAGTAGGATAATCTCCCTATGCCTTCTAGTTAGTCTGGCTAAGCGTTTATCTATCTTGTTGATTATCTCAAAAAATCAGCTTCTGGTTTGGTTGATTCTTTGAATAGTTCTTTTTGTTTCCACTTGGTTGATTTTAGCCCTAAGTTTATTTCCTGACTTCTACTCAACTTAGGTGAATTTGCTTTTTTTTTTTGTTTTAGAGCTGTTAGGTGTGCTGTCAAGCTGCTAGTATATGCTCTCTCTAGTTTCTTTTTGGCAGCACGCAGAGCTATGAGTTTTCCTCTTAGGACTGCTTTCATTGAGTCCCATAAGTTTGGGTATGTTGTGGCTTCATTTTCATTAAACTCTAAAATCTCTTAAATTTCTTTCTTTTTTCCTTGACCAAGTTATCATTGAGTGGAGTATTGTTCAGCTTCCACGTGAATGTTGGCTTTCTTTTATTTATGATGTTATTGAAGTTCAGCTTTAGTCTGTGGTGATCTGATAGGATACATGGGATAATTTCAGCATTTTTGTATCTGTTGAGGCCTGTTTTTGACCAACTATATGATCAATTTTGGAGAAGCTACCTGAGGTGCTGAGAAGAAGGTATATCCTTTTGTTTTAGGATAAAATGTTCTGAGGTTATCTGTTAAATCCATTTGTTTCATAACTTCTGCTAGTTCTAATGTATCTCTGTTTAGTTTCTGTTTCCGGGATCTGTCCATTGATGAGAGTAGGGTGTTAAAGTCTCCCACTATTTTTATTTGAGGTGCTTTGTGTGTTTTGAGGTTTACTATGGTTTCTTTAATGAATGTGGATGTCCTTGCATTTGGAGCATAGATATTCAGAATTGAGAATTCTTCTTGGAAGATTTTACCTTTGATGAGCATCAAGTGCCTCTCCTTGTCTTTTTTGAAAACTCTGGGTTGGAATTTGATTTTATTTGATATTATAATGGCTATTCCAGCTTGTTTCTTCGGACCATTTGTTTGGAAAATTGCTTCCAGCCTTTTACTCTGAGGTAATGCCTGTCTTTGTCCCTGAGGTGGGTTTCTAGTATGCACAAAATATTGGGTCCTATTTATGTAGCCTATGTCTATGTCTCTTTATTTGGAAATTGAGTCCATTGATATTAAGAGATATTAAGTCAAAGTTGTTGCTTCCTGTTATTTATGTTGTTAGATTTGGGATTCTGTTCTTGTGGCTGTCTTTTTTTAGGTTTGTTGAAGGATTACTTCCTTGCTTTTTCTAGGGCCTAATTTCCCTCCTTGTGTTGGAGTTTTCCTTTATTATCCTTTGAAGGGCTGGATTCATGGAAAGATATTGTGTGAATTTGGTTTTGTCATGGAATACTTTGGTTTCTTCTTCTATGGTAATTGAGAGTTTTGCTGGGTATAATAGCCTGGGCTGGCATTTGTGTTCTCTTAGGGTCTATATAACATCTGTCCAGGATCTTCTGGCTTTCATAGTCTCTGGTGACAAGTCTGGTGTAATTCTAATAGATCTGCCTTTATCTTACTTGACCTTTTGTCCCTTAGTGCTTTGTTTTTCTCTCAAGCCCAATAATGGCTTTTTTATTTGAAAAAATTACAGTTCCCATATGCCCCCCAAAATTACATTTATATCTCTTTATTCATTTATTTTTAATGGTTCAACAAAAATTTTTAAATCTTTATGAGCTATCTTGTTGTATTTTTTCTTTCTTTTTTATTAGATATTTTTCTATATACATTTCAATTTTCAAATGCTAACCCAGAATTTCCCTTTACCCTCCCCCTGCCCTGTTCCCCTACCCACCCATTCCTGCTTCTTGGCCCTTGAATTCCCCTGTACTGGGGCATATACTTTGCAATACTAAGGGGCCTCTCTTCCCAGTGATGGCCCACTAGGCCATCTTCTGCTACATATGCAGCTAGAGACAAGAGCTCTGGGGGTACTGCTTAGTTCATATTGTTGTTCTACCTATAGGGTTGCAGACCCCTTCAGCTCCTTGGGTGCTTTCTCTAGCTTCTCCATTGGGGGCCCTGTGTTCCATCTTATAGATGACTATGAGAATCCACTTATGTATTTGCCAGGCACTGGCATAGCCTCATATGAGACAGCTATATCAGAGTCCCTTCATCAAAATCTTGCTGGCATATGCAATAGTGTCTGTGTTTGGTGGCTGATTATGGGATCGATCCCCGGGTGGGGTAGTCTCTGGATAGTCCATCCTTTTGAATTAACTCCAAACTTTGTGTCTGTAAATCCTTTCATGGTTAGTTTGTTCACTATTCTAAGGAGGAATGAAGTATCAAACAATTGGTCTTCCCTCTTCTTGATTTTCTTGTGTTTTGCAAATTGTATCTTGGGTGTTTTATGTTTCTGGCCTAATATCCTCTTATCAGTGAGTGCATATTTAATGACTTCTTTTGTGATTGGGTTACCTCATTAAAGATGATGTCCTCCAGATACATCAGTTTGTCCTAGAATTTCATAAATTCATTGTTTTTAATACTTGAGTAGTACTCCATTGTGTAAATGTATCACATTTTCTGTATCCATTCTTCTGTTGAGGGACATCTAGGTTCTTTCCAGCTTCTGGCTATTATAAATACAGCTGCTATGAACATAGTGGAGCATGTGTTCTTATTGCCAGTAGGAACTTCTTCTGGGTATATGCCCAGGAGAGGTATTGCTGGATCTTCCAGTAGTATTATGTCCAGTCTGAGGAACCTCCAGACTGACTTCCAGAGTGGTTGTACAAGCTTGCAATACCACCAGCAATAAAGGAATGTTCCTATTTCTTCACATCCCTGATGTCACCTGAATTTTTGATCTTAGCCATTCTGACTGGTGTGAGGTGGAATCTCAAGATTGTTTGATTTGCATTTCCCTGATGATTAAGGATGTCGAACATTTTTCAGGTGCTTCTCAGCCATTCGGTATTTCTCAGTTGAGAATTCTTTGTTTAGCGCTGTACCCCATTTTTAATGGCGTTATTTGAATTTCTAGAGTCCAGTTTCTTGAGGTCTTTGTATATATTGGATATTATTCCCCTGTCAGATTCAGGATTGGTAAAAATCCTTTCCCAATCTGTTGATGACCTTTTTGTCTTATTGACAGTGTCTTTTGCCTTACATAAGCTTTGCAATTTTATGAGGTCCCATTTGTCAATTCTTGATCTTAGAGCACAAGCCATTGCTGTTCTCTTTAGGAATCCCCCCCCCCCCCCCCGTGCTCATATATTCGAGGCTTTTCCCTACTTTATCTTCTATTAATTTCAGTGTCTCTGGTTTTATGTGGAGGTCTTTGATCCACTTAGGCTTGAGCTTTTTACAAGGAGATAAGAATGGATTAATTTGCATTCTTCTACATGATAACTTCCAGTTGTGCCAGCACCATTTGTTGAAAATGCTGTCTGTTTTCCACTGGATGGTTTTAGGTACCTTGTCAAAGATCAAGTGACCATAGGTGTGGGTCTTCAATTCTATTCCATTGATCTACCTGTCTGTCAGTGTACCAGTACCATGCAGTTTTTTATCACAATTACTCTGTAGTACAGTTTAATGTCAGGTGTGATGATTCCACCAAAGGTTCTTTTATTGTTGAGAATAGTTTTTGCTATCCTAGGTTTTTTGTTATTCCAGATGAATTTGCAAATTGCCCTTTCTAGCTCAGTGAAGAATTGAGTTGGAATTTTGATGGAGATTGCATTGAGTCTGTAGATTCTTTTAGGCAGGATAGCCATTTTTACTATATTAATCCTGCCAATCCATGAGCATGGGAGATCTTTCCATCTTCTGAGATCTTCTTCAATTTCTTTCTTCAAAGACTTGAAGTTCTTATCATACAGATCTTTTACTTCCTTAGTTAGAGTCACACCAAGGTATTTTATATTATTTGTGGCTATTGTGAAGGGTATTGTTTCCCTAATTTCTTTCTCAGCCTATTTATCCGTTGTGTAGAGAAAGGCCATTGATTTATTTGAGTTACTTTTATATCGAGCTACTGCACTGAAGCTGTTTATCGGTTTAGGAGTTCTCTGGTGGAATTTTTGGGATCATTTATATATACTTTCATATCATCTGCAAATAGTGATATTTTGTTGTCAAATTGCTCTGCCTAGAACTTCAAGTACTATATTGAATAGGGAGAAAGTGGGCAGCCTTGTCTTGTCCCTGATTTTAGTGGGATTGCTTCCAGTTTCTCTTCATTTAGTTTGATGTTGGCTACTGGTTTGCTGTAGATTGCTTTTACTGTTTATGTATGGGCCTTGAATTCCTGATCTTTCTAAGACTTTTATCATAAAGGGGTGTTTGATTTTGTCAAATGCTTTCTCAGCATCTAATGAGATGATCATGTGGTTTTTGTCTTTGAGTTTGTTTATATAGTGGATAACTTTGATGGATTTCCATATATTACATATTCTGTATCCCTGGGATACAGCCGACTTGGTCATGATGGATGTTCGTTTTGATGTGTTCTTGGATTCAGTTTGTGAGGATTTTATTGAGTAGTTTTACATCGATATTTATAAGGGAAATTGGTCTGACGTTCTCTTTCTTTGTTGGGTCTTTGTGTGGTTTAGTTATCAGAGTAATTGTGGCTTCATAGAATGAATTGGGTAGAATACCTTCTGTTTCTATTTTGTAGAATAGGTTTAGGAGTATTAGAATTAGGTCTTCTTTGAAGGTCGGATAGAACTCTGCACTAAACCCATCTGGTCCTGGGTTCTTTTCAGTTGTGAGACTATTAATGACTGCTTCTATTTCTTTAGGGGAAATGGGACTGTTTAGATCATTAATCTGATCCTGATTTAACTTTGGTACCTGGTATCTGTCTAGAAACTTGTTCATTTCATCCATGTTCTCCAGTTTTGTTGAGTATAGCCTTTTGTAGAAAGATCTGATTGTGTTTTGGATTTCTTCAGGTTCTGTTGTTATGTCTCCTTTTTCATTTTTGATTTTGTTAGTTAGGATACTGTCCCTGTGCCCTCTAGTTAGTCTGGCTAAGGGTTTATCTATCTTGTTGATTTTCTCAAAGAATTAGCTCCTAGTTTGGTTGATTCTTTGAATAGTTCTTTTTGTTTACACTTGGTTGATTTCAGCCCTGAGTTTGATTATTTCTTGCTGTTTACTCCTCGTGGGTGAATTTGCTTCCTGCAGTTCTAGAGCTTCTGGGTGTGCTGTCAGGCTACTAGTGTATGATCTCTCTAGTTTCTTTTCAGAGGCACTCAGGGCTATGGGCTTTCCTCTTAGGACTGCCTTCATTGTGTACCATACGTTTGGGTATGTTGTGACTTCATTTTCATTGAAGTGTAAAAAGTCTTTAATTTCT
This sequence comes from Mus caroli, assembly GCF_978045245.1. NCBI lineage: Eukaryota > Metazoa > Chordata > Mammalia > Rodentia > Muridae > Mus > Mus caroli. The sequence continues at coordinate 37,325,194 of NW_028227270.1, forward strand.
TTCTTGATTTCATCATTGACCAAGGAATCATTGAGTAGAGTGTTGTTCAGTTTCCACGTGAATGTTAGCTTTCTATTATTTATGTTGTTATTGAAGATCAGCCTTAGTCCTTAGAGATCAGATAGGATGCATGGGATAATTTCAATATTTTTGTATCTGTGGAGACCTGTTTTGTGACCAATTATATGGTCAGTTTTTGAGGAGGTACCGTGTGGCGCTGAGAAGAAGGTATATCCTTTTGTTTTAGGATAAAAGTTTCTGTAGATATCTATTAAATCCATTTGTTTCATAACTTCGGTTAGTGTCCATGTGTCTCTGTTTAGTTTCTGTTTCCAGGATCTGTCCATTGGTGAGAGTGGGGTGTTGAATTTTCCTACTATTATTGTGTGAGGTACAATGTGTGCTTTGAGCTTTACTAAAGTTTCTTTAATGAATGTGGCTTCCCTTGTATTCGGAGCATAGATATTCAGAATTGAGAGTTCATTTTGGTAGATTTTACCTTTGATGAGTATGAAGAGCCCCTCCTTGTCTTTTTTGATAACCTTGGGTTGGAAGTCAATTTACTAAATATTAAAATGGCTACTCCAGCTTGTTTCTTTGGACCATTTGCTTGGAAAATTGATTTCCAGCCTTTCACTCTGAGGTAATGTCTGTCCTTTTCCCTGAGGTGGGTTTCCTGTAAGCAACAAAATGTTGGGTCCTGTTTGTGTAGCCAGTCTATTAGTTTATGTCTTTTTATAGAGGAATTGAGTCCATTGATGTTAAGAGAAATTAAAGAAAAGTAATCGATCTTGGCTCCGGGACTCCGCCGAACTTAGTCTACAGGTTAGAGTGAGGACCACAGAGGCAGACAGCTTCTGGGACAGGCGGGAGCCACAGAGCCGCTGAGGCAGCACCCTTTTGGGGCCGCAGACATCCGGCACCCTCCCAGTCGGAGGACAGTGACCTGCCCTGCAGGGAGCGCCATCTTGGCTCCGGGACTCCGCAGAGCTTAGTCTCTACAGGTCAGAGTGGGGACCACGGGGGCAGACGGCTTCTGGGACAGGCAGGAGCCACAGAGCCGCTGAGGCAGCACCCTTTTGGGGCCGCAGACATCCGGCACCCTCCCAGTCGGAGGACAGTGACCTGCCCTGCAGGGAGCGCCATCTTGGCTCCGGGACTCCGCAGAGCTTAGTCTCTACAGGTCAGAGTGGGGACCACGGGGGCAGACGGCTTCTGGGACAGGCAGGAGCCACAGAGCCGCTGAGGCAGCACCCTTTTGGGGCCGCAGACTTCCGGCACCCTCCCAGCCGGAGGACAGAGACCTGCCCTGCAGAGAGTGCCATCTTGGCTCCGGGACTCCGCCGAACTTAGGCTACAGGTTAGAGTGAGGACCACAGAGGCAGACAGCTTCTGGGACAGGCGGGAGCCACAGAGCCGCTGAGGCAGCACCCTTTTGGGGCCGCAGACATCCGGCACCCTCCCAGTCGGAGGACAGTGACCTGCCCTGCAGGGAGCGCCATCTTGGCCCCGGGACTCCGCAGAGCTTAGTCTCTACAGGTCAGAGTGGGGACCACGGGGGCAGACGGCTTCTGGGACAGGCAGGAGCCACAGAGCCGCTGAGGCAGCACCCTTTAGGGGCCGCAGACATCCGGCACCCTCCCAGTCGGAGGACAGTGACCTGCCCTGCAGGGAGCGCCATCTTGGCTCCAGGACTCCGCCGAACTTAGTCTGTACAGGTCTGCTGACAGAGGATACTCAGAATCCCCAGAAGAACAACCTCTGAACAGAGACAACTATAACAACTCCAGAGATTACCAGATGGCGAGAGGTAAAGGTAAGAATCTTACTAACAGAAACCAAGACCACTCACCATCATCAGGACCCAGCACTCCCACTTCGCCCAGTCCAGGGCACCCCAACACACCTGAAAAACTAGACCTGGATTTAAAAGCATATCTCATGATGATGGTAGAGGACATCAAGAAGGAATTTAAAGAACTACAGGAGAACATGGCTAAAGAGTTACAAGTCCTTAAAGAAAAACAGGAAAACACAACCAAACTGGTAGAAGTCCTTAAAGAGAAACAGGAAAACACATCCAATCAGATGATGGAAATGAACAAAACCATACTAGACCTAAAAAGGGAAGTAGACACAATAAAGAAAACCCAAAATGAGGCAACACTGGAGATAGAAACCCTAGGAAAGAAATCTGGAACCATAGATGCAAGCATCAGCAACAGAATACAAGAGATGGAAGAGAGAATCTCAGGTGCAGAAGATTCCATAGAGAACATGGGCACAACAATCAAGGAAAATGGAAAATGCAAAAAGATCCTAACTCAAAACATCCAGGAAATACAGGACACAATGAGAAGACCAAACCTACGGATAATAGGAGTGGATGAGAATGAAGATTTTCAACTCAAAGGACCAGCAAACATCTTCAACAAAATTATAGAAGAAAACTTCCCAAATCTAAAGAAAGAGATGCCCATGAACATACAAGAAGCCTACAGAACTCCAAATAGGCTGGACCAGAAAAGAAATACCTCCCGACACATAATAATCAGAACAACAAATGCACTAAATAAAGATAGAATACTAAAAGCAGTAAGAGAAAAAGGCCAAGTAACATATAAAGGCAAGCCTATCAGAATTACACCAGATTTTTCACCAGAGACTATGAAAGCTAGAAGATCCTGGACAGATGTTATACAGACACTAAAAGAACACAAATTCCAGCCCAAGCTACTATACCCAGCCAAACTCTCAATTAACATAGATGGAGAAACCAAAGTATTCCACGACAAAGCCAAATTCACACATTATCTCTCCACGAATCCAGCCCTTCAAAGGATAATAACAGAAAAAAACCAATACAAGGACAGGAACCACGCCCTAGAAACAACAAGAAGGTAATCCCTCAACAAACCTAAAAGAAGACAGCCACAAGAACAGAATGCCAACTTTAACAACAAAAATAACAGGAAACAACAATTACTTTTCCTTAATATCTCTTAATATCAATGGACTCAACTCCCCGATAAAAAGACATAGACTAACAAACTGGCTACACAAACAAGACCCAACATTTTGCTGCTTACAAGAAACTCATCTCAGAGAAAAAGATAGACACTACCTCAGAATGAAAGGCTGGAAAACAATTTTCCAAGCAAATGGTCTGAAGAAACAAGCTGGAGTAGCCATTCTAATATCAGATAAGATTGACTTCCAACCCAAAGTCATCAAAAAAGACAGGGAGGGGCACTTCATACTCATCAAAGGTAAAATCCTCCAAGAGGAACTATCAATCCTGAATATCTATGCTCCAAATACAAAGGCAGCCTCATTCATTAAAGAAACTTTAGTAAATCTCAAAGCACACATTGCACCTCATACAATAATAGTGGGAGACTTCAACACACCACTTTCACCAATGGACAGATCATGGAAACAGAAACTAAACAGGGACACAGTGAAACTAACAGAAGTTATGGATCAAATGGATCTGGCAGATATCTACAGAACATTTTACCCTAAAACAAAAGGATACACCTTCTTCTCAGCACCTCATGGTACCTTCTCCAAAATTGACCACGTAATTGGGCACAAAACAGGACTCAACAGATACAAAAACATTGAAATTGTCCCATGCATCCTATCAGATCACCATGGACTAAGGCTGATCTTCAATAACAAAATAAATAATAGAAAGCCAACCTTCACGTGGAAACTGAACAACACTCTTCTCAATGATACCTTGGTCAAGGAAGGAATAAAGAAAGAAATTAAGGACTTTTTAGAGTTCAATGAAAATGAAGCCACAACATACCCAAACTTATGGGACGCAATGAAAGCATTTCTAAGAGGAAAACTCATAGCTCTGAGTGCCTCCAAAAGGAAACTAGAAAGAGCACACATTAGCAGCTTGACAACACACCTAAAAGCACTAGAACAAAAGGAAGCAAATTCACCCAAGAGGAGTAGACGGCAGGAAATAATCAAACTCAGGGGCGAAATCAACCAAGTGGAAACAAGAAAAACTATTCAAAGAATCAACCAATCAAGGAGCTGGTTCTTTGAGAAAATCAACAAGATAGATAAACCCTTAGCCAGGCTCACTAGAGGGCACAGGGAAAGCATCCTAATTAACAAAATCAGAAATGAAAAAGGAGACATAACAACAGATCCTGAAGACATCCAAAACACCATCAGATCCTTCTACCAAAGGCTATACTCAACAAAACTGGAGAACCTGGATGAAATGGAGAAGTTCCTAGACAGATACCAGGTACCAAAGTTGAATCAAGATCAGGTTAATGATCTAAACAGCCCTATATCCCCCAAAGAAATAGAAGCAGTCATTAATAGTCTCCCAACCAAAAAAAGCCCAGGACCAGATGGGTTTAGTGCAGAGTTCTATCAGACCTTCAAAGAAGATCTAATCCCAGTTCTTCACAAACTATTCCACAAAATAGAAACAGAAGGTACTCTACCCAACTCATTCTATGAAGCCACAATTACTCCGATACCTAAACCACAAAAAGACCCAACAAAGATAGAAAACTTCAGACCAATATCCCTTATGAATATTGATGCAAAAATCCTCAATAAAATTCTTGCTAACCGAATCCAAGAACACATCAAAACAATCATCCATCCTGACCAAGTAGGTTTCATCCCAGGGACGCAGGGATGGTTCAATATACGGAAATCCATCAACGTAATCCAGTATATAAACAAACTCAAAGACAAAAACCACATGGTCATCTCCTTAGATGCGGAAAAAGCATTTGACAAGATCCAACACCCATTCATGATAAAAGTCTTGGAAAGATCAGGAATTCAAGGCCCATACCTAAACATGATAAAAGCAATCTACAGCAAACCAGTAGCCAACATCAAAGTAAATGGTGAGAAGCTTGAAGCAATCCCTCTAAAATCAGGGACTAGACAAGGCTGTCCACTTTCTCCATACCTATTCAACATTGTACTTGAAGTCCTAGCCAGAGCAATTCGACAACAAAAGGAGATCAAAGGGATACAAATTGGAAAAGATGAAGTCAAAATATCACTTTTTGCAGATGATATGATAGTATATAGAAGTGACCCTAAAAATTCCACCAGAGAACTCCTAAGCCTGATAAACAGCTTCGGTGAAGTAGCTGGATATAAAATTAACTCAAACAAATCAATGGCCTTTCTCTACACAAAGAATAAACAGGCTGAGAAAGAAATTAGGGAAACAACACCCTTCTCAATAGTCACAAATAATATAAAATATCTTGGCGTGACTCTAACTAAGGAAGTGAAAGATCTGTATAATAAAAACTTCAAGTCTCTGAAGAAAGAAATTATAGAAGATCTCAGAAGATGGAAAGATCTCCCATGCTCATGGATTGGCAGGATCAACATTGTAAAAATGGCTATCTTGCCAAAAGCAATCTACAGATTCAATGCAATCCCCATCAAAATTCCAACTCAATTCTTCAACGAATTAGAAAGTGCAATCTGCAAATTCATCTGGAATAACAAAAAACCTAGGATAGCAAAAACTCTTCTCAAGGATAAAAGAACCTCTGGTGGAATCACCATGCCGGACCTAAAGCTCTACTACAGAGCAATTGTGATAAAAACTGCATGGTACTGGTATAGTGACAGACAAATAGACCAATGGAATAGAATTGAAGACCCAGAAATGAACCCACACACCTACGGTCACTTGATCTTCGACAAGGGAGCTAAAAACATCCAGTGGAAGAAAGACAGCATTTTCAACAAATGGTGCTGGCACAACTGGTTGTTAACATGTAGAAGAATGCGAATCGATCCATTCCTATCTCCTTGTACTAAGGTCAAGTCTAAGTGGATCAAGGAACTTCACATAAAACCAGAGACACTGAAACTTATAGAGGAGAAAGTGGGGAAAAGCCTTGAAGATATGGGCACAGGGGAAAAATTCCTGAATAGAACAGTAATGGCTTGTGCTATAAGATCGAGAATTGACAAGTGGGACCTCATGAAACTACAAAGCTTCTGCAAGGCTAAAGACACCATCAATAAGACAAAAAAACCACCAACAGATTGGGAAAGGATCTTCACCTATCCTAAATCAGATAAGGGACTAATATCCAATATATATAAAGAACTCAAGAAGGTGGACTCCAGAAAGTCAAATAACCCCATTAAAAAATGGGGCTCAGAACTGAACAAAGAATTCTCGCCTGAGGAATACCGAATGGCAGAGAAACACCTGAAAAAATGTTCAACATCTTTAATCATCAGGGAAATGCAAATCAAAACAACCCTGAGATTCCACCTCACACCAGTCAGAATGGCTAAGATTAAAAATTCAGGTGACAGCAGTTGCTGGCGAGGATGTGGAGAAAGAGGAACACTCCTCCATTGTTGGTGGGATTGCAAGCTTGTACAACCACTCTGGAAATCAGTCTGGCGGTTCCTCAGAAAATTGGACATAGTACTACCGGAGGATCCAGCAATACCTCTCCTGGGCATATATCCAGAAGATGTCCCAACCGGTAAAAAGGACACATGTTCCACTATGTTCATAGCAGCCCTATTTATAATAGCCAGAAGCTGGAAAGAACCCAGATGTCCCTCAACAGAGGAATGGATACAGAAATTATGGTACATTTACACAATGGAGTACTACTCAGCTATTAAAAAGAATGAATTTATGAAATTCCTAGCCAAATGGATGGACCTGGAGGGCATCATCTTGAGTGAAGTAACACAATCACAAAAGAACTCACACAATATGTATTCACTGATAAGTGGATATTAGCCCAAAACTTAGGATACCCAAGATTTAAGATACAATTTGCTAAACGCATGAAACTCAAGAAGAATGAAGACCAAAGTGTGGACACTGTGCACCTTCTCAGAATTGGGAACAAAACACCCAGGGAAGGAGTTACAGAGACAAAGTTCGTAACGGTGATGAAAGGATGGACCATTTAGAGACTGCCGTACCCAGGGATCCATCCCATAATCAACTTCTAAACGCTGACACCATTGCATACACTAGCAAGATTTTGCTGAAAGGACCCAAATATAGCTGTCTCTTGTGAGACGATGCTGGGGCCTAGCAAACACAGGAGTGGATGTTCACAGTCAGCTATTGGATGTATCACAGGGCTCCCAATGGAGAAGCTAGAGTAAGTACCCAAGGAGCTAAAGGGATCTGCAACCCTATTGTTGGAACAACATGATGTACTAACTAGAACCCCGGAGCTCTTGTCTCTAGCTGCATATGTATCGAAAGATGGCCTAGTCAGCCATCAATGGAAAGAGAGGCCCATTGGACTTGCAAACTTTATATGCCCCAATATAGGGGAATGCCAGGGCCAAAAGAATGGGAATGGGTGGATAGGGAAGTGGGGGGGTGCTATGGGGGAATTTTGGGATAGCATTGGAAACGTAATTGAGGAAAATATGTAATAAAAATATTAAAAAAAAAAAAAAAAAAAGAATGGATTGATGAAATTCTTGGACAAATGGATATATCTGGAGGATATCATCCTTAGTGAAGTAACCCAATCAAAAAAGAAGTCATTAGTTATGCACTCACTGATAAGTGGATAGGCAAATGGATGGACCTGGAGGGCATCATCCTGAGTGAGGTAACACAATCAAAAAGGAACTCACACAATATGTACTCACTGATACGTGGATATTAGCCCAAAACCTAGGATACCCAAGATATAAGATACAATTTGCTAAATGCATGAAACTCAAGAAGAATGAAGACCAAAGTGTGGACACTGTGCCCCTTCCTTAGAATTGGGAACAACACACCCATGGAAGGAGTTACAGAGACAAAGTTTGGAGCTGTGATGAAAGGATGGACCATCTAGAGACTGCCGTATCCAGGGATCCACCCCATAATCAGCTTCCAAACGCTGACACCATTGCATACACTAGCAAGATTTTGCTGAAAGGACCCAGATATAGCTGTCTCTTGTGAGACAATGCCTGGGCCTAGCAAACACAGAAGTGGATGCTCACAGTCAGCTATTGGATGGATCACAGGGCTCCCAATGGAGGAGCTAGAGAAAGTACCCAAGGAGCTAAAGGGATCTGCAACCCTATAGGTGGAACAACATTATGAACTAACCAGTATCCCAGAGCTCTTTACTCTAGCTGCATATGTATCAAAAGATGGCCTAGTCGGCCATCACTGGAAACAGAGGACCATTGGACACACAAACTTTATATGCCCCAGTACAGGGGAACACCGGGGCCAAAAAAAATGGGAATGGGTGGGTAGGGAATTGGGGGGGGAGGGTATGGGGGACTTTTGGGATAGCATTGGAAATGTAATTGAGAAAAATACGTAATAAAAAAAAAAGATTCTTGAGAATACTTTTATACATGCAGAAAATGATACCCAAAAAAAAAAAAAAAGAAAGAAAAGTAATCGTTGCTTCCTATTATTTTTGTTGTTAAAGTTGGGATTCTGTTCTTGCAGCTGTCTTCTTTTAGGATTGTTAAAGGATTACTTTCTTCCTTTTTCTAGGGTGTAGTTTCTATCCTTGTGTTGGTGTTTTCCCTTTATTATCCTTTAAAGGGCTGGATTTGTGGAAAGATATTGTGTGAACTTGGTTTTATCATGTAATACTTTGGTTTTTCCATCGATGGTAATTGAGAATTTAGCTGGGTATAGTAGCCTGGGCTGGCATTTGTGTTCTCTTAGGGTCTGTATAACATCTGTCCAGGATCTTCTGGCTTTCATAGTCTCTGGTGAGAAGTCTGGAGTAATTCTAATAGGCCTGCCTTTATAATTTAATTGATCTTTTTCCCTAACTGCTTTTAATATCCAATCTTTATTTAGTGCATTTGTTGTTTTGATTATTATGTGTCAGGAGGAATTACTTTTTTGGTCCAGTCTCTTTGGAGTTCTGTAGGCTTCTTGTATGTTCATGGGCATCTCTTTCTTTCGGTTTGGGGCATTTTCTTCTACAACTTTGTTGAAGATATTTGCTGGCCCTTTGAGTTGAAAATCTTCATTCTCATCTACTCCTATTATCTGCAGGTTTGGTCTTCCTATTGTGTCCTGGATTTCCTGGATATTTTGAGTTAGGATCTTTTAGCATTTTGTATTTTCTTTGATTGTTGTGCCCATGTTCTCTATGGAATCTTTTGCACCTGAGATTCTCTCTTCCATCACTTGTATTCTGTTGCTGATGCTCGTATCTATGGTTCCAGATTTCTTTCCTAGGCTTTCTATCTCCAGCGTTGTCTCATTTTGGGTTTTCTTTATTGTTTCTACTTCCCTTTTAGGTCTTGGATGGATTTGTTCAATTCCATCACCTGTTTGGTTGTGTTTTCCTGTATTTCTTTAAGGACTTCTACCTCTTTAGCAGTGTTCTCTTGAATTTCTTTAACTGAGCTATTAAAGCCCTTCTTTATGTCCTCTACTAGCATCATGAGATATGATTTTAAATCTGAATCTTGCCTTTTGGGTGTGTGGGGGTATCCAGGACTGGCTGACGTAGGAGTGCTGGGTTCTGATGATGGTGAGTGGTCTTGGTTTCTGTTAGTAAGATTCTTACATTTGCCTTTCTCCATCTGGTAATCTCTTTTTTTTTTTTTTTTAATGTCACGTCACGTATGTCTTTATTTTCTCCAGTATACACAAGCTTGATCAAATTTAGAATGTGAAAATTATCTCTTTTTTTTTAATATTTTTATTACATATTTTCCTCAATTACATTTCCAATACTATCCCAAAAGTCCCCCATAGCGCCCCCCACTTCCCTACCCACCCATTCCCATTCTTTTGGCCCTGGCATTCCCCTATATTGGGGCATATAAAGTTTGCAAGTCCAATGGGCCTCTCTTTCCATTGATGGCCGACTAGGCCATCTTTCGATACATATGCAGCTAGAGACAAGAGCTCCAGGGTTCTGGTTAGTACATCATGTTGTTCCAACAATAGGGTTGCAGATCCCTTTAGCTCCTTGGGTAATTTCTCTAGCTTCTCCATTGGGAGCCCTGTGATACATCCAATAGCTGACTGTGAACATCCACTCCTGTGTTTGCTAGGCCCCGGCATCATCTCACAAGAGACAGCTATATTTGGGTCCTTTCAGCAAAATCTTGCTAGTGTATGCAATGGTGTCAGCGTTTAGAAGCTGATTATGGGACGGATCCCTGGATACAGCAGTCTCTAAATGGTCCATCCTTTCATCACAGCTACGAACTTTGTCTCTGTAACTCCTTCCCTGGGTGTTTTGTTCCCAATTCTAAGAAGGTGCACAGTGTCCACACTTTGGTCTTCATTCTTCTTGAGTTTCATGCGTTTATCAAATTGTATCTTATATCTTGGGTATCCTAAGTTTTGGGCTAATATCCACTTATCAATGAATACATATTGTGTGAGATCTTTTGTGATTGTGTTACTTCACTCAAGATGATGCCCTCCAGGTCCATCCATTTGGCTAGGAATTTCATAAATTCATTCTTTTTAATAGCTGAGTAGTACTCCATTGTGTAAATGTACCATAATTTCTGTATCCATTCCTCTGTTGAGGGACATCTGGGTTCTTTCCAGCTTCTGGCTATTATAAATAGGGCTGCTATGAACATAGTGGAGCATGTGTCCTTTTTACCGGTTGGGACATCTTCTGGATATATGCCCAGGAGAGGTATTGCTGGATCTTCCGGTAGTACTATGTCCAATTTTCTGAGGAACCGCCAGACTGATTTCCAGAGTGGTTGTACAAGCTTGCAATCCCACCAACAATGGAGGAGTGTTCCTCTTTCTCCACATCCTCGCCAGCATCTGCTGTCACCTGAATTTTTGATCTTAGCCATTCTGACTGGTGTGAGGTGGAATCTCAGGGTTGTTTTGATTTGCATTTCCCTGATGATTAAGGATGTTGAACATTTTTTCAGGTGCTTCTCTGCCATTCGGTATTCCTCAGGTGAGAATTCTTTGTTCAGTTCTGAGCCCCATTTTTAATGGGGTTATTTGACTTTCTGGAGTCCACCTTCTTGAGTTCTTTATATATATTGGATATTAGTCCCTTATCTGATTTAGGATAGGTGAAGATCCTTTCCCAATCTGTTGGTGGTTTTTTTGTCTTATTGATGGTGTCTTTAGCCTTGCAGAAGCTTTGTAGTTTCATGAGGTCCCACTTGTCAATTCTCGATCTTACAGCACAAGCCATTACTGTTCTATTCAGGAATTTTTCCCCTGTGCCCATATCTTCAAGGCTTTTCCCCACTTTCTCCTCTATAAGTTTCAGTGTCTCTGGTTTTATGTGAAGTTCCTTGATCCACTTAGACTTGACCTTAGTACAAGGAGATAGGAATGGATCGATTCGCATTCTTCTACATGTTAACAACCAGTTGTGCCAGCACCATTTGTTGAAAATGCTGTCTTTCTTCCACTGGATGTTTTTAGCTCCCTTGTCGAAGATCAAGTGACCATAGGTGTGTGGGTTCATTTCTGGGTCTTCAATTCTATTCCATTGGTCTATTTGTCTGTCACTATACCAGTACCATGCAGTTTTTATCACAATTGCTCTGTAGTAAAGCTTTAGGTCCGGTATGGTGATTCCACCAGAGGTTCTTTTATCCTTGAGAAGAGTTTTTGCTATCCTAGGTTTTTTGTTATTCCAGATGAATTTGCAGATTGCACTTTCTAATTCGTTGAAGAATTGATTTGGAATTTTGATGGGGATTGCATTGAATCTGTAGATTGCTTTTGGCAAGATAGCCATTTTTACAATGTTGATCCTGCCAATCCATGAGCATGGGAGATCTTTCCATCTTCTGAGATCTTCTATAATTTCTTTCTTCAGAGACTTGAAGTTTTTATTATACAGATCTTTCACTTCCTTAGTTAGAGTCACGCCAAGATATTTTATATTATTTGTGACTATTGAGAAGGGTGTTGTTTCCCTAATTTCTTTCTCAGCCTGTTTATTCTTTGTGTAGAGAAAGGCCATTGATTTGTTTGAGTTAATTTTATATCCAGCTACTTCACCGAAGCTGTTTATCAGGCTTAGGAGTTCTCTGGTGGAATTTTTAGGGTCACTTCTATATACTATCATATCATCTGCAAAAAGTGATATTTTGACTTCATCTTTTCCAATTTGTATCCCTTTGATCTCCTTTTGTTGTCGAATTGCTCTGGCTAGGACTTCAAGTACAATGTTGAATAGGTATGGAGAAAGTGGACAGCCTTGTCTAGTCCCTGATTTTAGAGGGATTGCTTCAAGCTTCTCACCATTTACTTTGATGTTGGCTACTGGTTTGCTGTAGATTGCTTTTATCATGTTTAGGTATGGGCCTTGAATTCCTGATCTTTCCAAGACTTTTATCATGAATGGGTGTTGATTCTTGTCAAATGCTTTTTCCACATCTAACGAGATGACCATATGGTTTTTGTTTTTGAGTTTGTTTATATACTGGATTACGTTGATGGATTTCCGTATATTGAACCATCCCTGCATCCCTGGGATGAAACCTACTTGGTCAGGATGGATGATTGTTTTGATGTGTTCTTGGATTCGGTTAGCAAGAACTTTATTGAGGATTTTTGCATCAATATTCATAAGGGATATTGGTCTGAAGTTTTCTATCTTTGTTGGGTCTTTTTGTGGTTTAGGTATCAGAGTAATTGTGGCTTCATAGAATGAGTTGGGTAGAGTACCTTCTGTTTCTATTTTGTGGAATAGTTTGTGAAGAACTGGGATTAGATCTTCTTTGAAGGTCTGATAGAACTCTGCACTAAACCCATCTGGTCCTGGGCTTTTTTTAGTTGGGAGACTATTAATGACTGCTTCTATTTCTTTGGGGGATATAGGGCTGTTTAGATCATTAACCTGATCTTGATTCAACTTTGGTACCTGGTATCTGTCTAGGAACTTGTCCATTTCATCCAGGTTCTCCAGTTTTGTTGAGTATAGCCTTTGGTAGAAGGATCTGATGGTGTTTTGGATGTCTTCAGGATCTGTTGTTATGTCTCCTTTTTCATTTCTGATTTTGTTAATTAGGATGCTTTCCCTGTGCCCTCTAGTGAGTCTGGCTAAGGGTTTATCTATCTTGTTGATTTTCTCAAAGAACCAGCTCCTTGATTGGTTGATTCTTTGAATAGTTTTTCTTGTTTCCACTTGGTTGATTTCACCCCTGAGTTTGATTATTTCCTGCCGTCTACTCCTCTTGGGTGAATTTGCTTCCTTTTGTTCTAGTGCTTTTAGGTGTGTTGTCAAGCTGCTAATGTGTGCTCTCTCTAGTTTCCTTTTGGAGGCACTCAGAGCTATGAGTTTTCCTCTTAGAAATGCTTTCATTGCGTCCCATAAGTTTGGGTATGTTGTGGCTTCATTTTCATTGAACTCTAAAAAGTCCTTAATTTCTTTCTTTATTCCTTCCTTGACCAAGGTATCATTGAGAAGAGTGTTGTTCAGTTTCCACGTGAAGGTTGGCTTTCTATTATTTATTTTGTTATTGAAGATCAGCCTTAGTCCATGGTGATCTGATAGGATGCATGGGACAATTTCAATATTTTTATATCTGTTGAGGCCTGTTTTGTGACCAATTATGTGGTCAATTTTGGAGAAGGTACCATGAGGTGCTGAGAAGAAGGTATATCCTTTTGTTTTAGGATAGAATGTTCTGTAGATATCTGCCAGATCCATTTGATTCATAATTTCTCTTAGTTTCACTGTGTCACTGTTTAGTTTCTGTTTCCATGATCTGTCCATTGGTGAAAGTGGTGTGTTGAAGTCTCCCACTATTATTGTATGAGGTGCAATGTGTGCTTTGAGATTTACTAAAGTTTCTTTAATGAATGTGGCTGCCTTTGTATTTGGAGCATAGATATTCAGGATTGATAGTTCCTCTTGGAGGATTTTACCTTTGATGAGTATGAAGTGTCCCTCCCTGTCTTTTTTAATGACTTTGGGTTGGAAGTCAATCTTATCAGATATTAGAATGGCTACTCCAGCTTGTTTCTTCATGCCATTTGCTTGGAAAATTGTTTTCCAGCCTTTCATTCTGAGGTAGTGTCTATCTTTTTCTCTGAGATGAGTTTCCTGTAAGCAGCAAAATGTTGGGTCTTGTTTGTGTAGCCAGTTTGTTAGTCTATGTCTTTTTATCGGGGAGTTTAGTCCATTGATATTAAGAGATATTAAGGAAAAGTAATTGTTGTTTCCTGTTATTTTTGTTGTTAAAGTTGGCATTTTGTTCTTGTGGCTGTCTTCTTTTAGGTTTGTTGAGGGATTACCTTCTTGTTGTTTCTAGGGCGTGGTTCCTTTCCTTGTATTGGTTTTTTTCTGTTATTATCCTTTGAAGGGCTGGATTCGTGGAGAGATAATGTGTGAATTTGGTTTTGTCGTGGAATACTTTGGTTTCTCCATCTATGTTAATTGAGAGTTTGGCTGGGTATAGTAGCCTGGGCTGGAATTTGTGTTCTTTTAGTGTCTGTATAACATCCGTCCAGGATCTTCTGGCTTTCATAGTCTCTGGTGAAAAATCTGGTGTAATTCTGATAGGCTTGCCTTTATATGTTACTTGGCCTTTTTCTCTTACTGCTTTTAGTATTCTATCTTTATTTAGAGCATTTGTTGCTCTGATTATTATGTGTTGGGAGGTATTTCTTTTCTGGTCCAGTCTATTTGGAGTTCTGTAGGCTTCTTGTATGTTCATGGGCATCTCTTTCTTTAGATTTGGGAAGTTTTCTTCTATAATTTTGTTGAAGATGTTTGCTGGTCCTTTGAGTTGAAAATCTTCATTCTCATCCACTCCTATTATCCGTAGGTTTGGTCTTCTCATTGTGTCCTGTATTTCTTGGATGTTTTGAGTTAGGATCTTTTTGCATTTTACATTTTCCTTATTGTTGTGCCGATGTTCTCTATGGAATCTTCTGCACCTGAGATTCTCTCTTCCATCTCTTGTATTCTGTTGCTGATGCTCGTATCTATGGTTCCAGATATCTTTCCTAGGGTTTCTATCTCCAGTGTTGCCTCATTTTGGGTTTTCTTTATTGTGTCTACTTCCCTTTTTAGGTCTAGTATGGTTTTGTTCATTTCCATCATCTGTTTGGATGTGTTTTCCTGTTTTTCTGTAAGGACTTCTACCTGTTTGATTATGTTATCGTGTTTTTCTTTAAGGATTTGTAACTCTTTAGCAGTGTTCTCCTGCAATTCTTTAAGGGATTTTTGTGCTTCCTCTTTATTGTCTTCTGCCTGTTTAGCAGTGTTCTCCTGCATTTCTTTAAGTGTGTTATTAAAGTCCTTCTTGAAGTCCTCTATCATCCTCAGGAGATATGCTTTTAAATCCGTGTCTAGCTTTTCCGGTGTGTTGGGGTGCCCTGGATTGGGCGAAGTGGGGGTGCTGGGTTCTGATGATGGTGAGTGGTCTTGGTTTCTGTTAGTAAGATTATTACGTTTACCTTTCGCCATCTGGTAATCTCTGGGGTTAGTTGTTATCGTTGTCACTGTTTAAAGATTGGAGCAGAAGCTGTGTTCCACTCACCAGCAGTCTCTAAATCCTGTGGCGGGGGTCGTGGGTAGCTGATGGTACCCCGGTGCTGGTCCAGCCGGAAGAGGCCTGTGGTCCTACTCAGGCCGTTTTTCTGCTTCCCTAACTAATGCAGTCTCTGGTCCCGCATGCAATTGGATTGGAGCAGAAGCTGTGTTCCACTCTCCAGAAGTCTTAAGATCCTGTGGTGGGTGTTGTGGGTAGCTGGTGAGTGTCAGCCGACCCTGCGCCCCAGCTGCCCCGGTGCTTTTCTGACCGGAAGAGGGTTGTGGCCCTATGTAGGCCGGATTTCTCTCTCCCCAACCAGAGCAGTCTCAGGTCCCGCGTGATTGGACTGGAGCAGAAGCTGTGTTCCACTCACCAGCTGTCCCAAAATCCTGCGGCGGGGGTCGTGGGTAGCTGGCGGGTGTCAGGCAACCCTGCGCTCCAGCTACCCTGGCGCTGATCCAGCCGGATGAGGCCTGTGGTCCTACTCAGGCCGGTTTCTGCTTCCCTAACTCCTGGTAATCTCTTGAGTTAGTTGTTATAGTTGTCTCTGGTTGGAGCTTGTTCCTCCTGTGATTCTGTTAGCCTCTGTCAGCAGACCTGGGAGTCTAGATCTCTCTTGAGTCTCAGTGGTCAGAGTACTCTCTGCAGGCAAGCTCTCCTCTTGCAGGGAAAGTGCACAGATATCTGGCATTCAGACCTGCCTCCTGGCTGAAGATGAAGGCTGGAAACAGGGTCTGTCCCAGAAGTTGTGTTGCCTCTGCAGTCTGCACTCTCACCTGCACAGACTCGTTTCTGAGGGACATGGGACATGGGCTCTGTTACCTGCTCTGGTGGTCAGAGCCCTCCCAGGCAGACACCTCTCCTCTGGAGGGGAAGGTGCCCAGATATCTGGAGCCTGAAACAGGGTTTGTCTCTAAAGCTGTGTCGCTTCTGCCTGTATCAGAAGCTGTGTCGTTTCTGCAGTCTCCTAGCTCACTCTTAGCAGTCCATGAGCTGACCTGCACAGACTTGTCTCTGAGGAACCCCGGACCCCAGATGGCTCCCTCACATGCTCCAAAAGAGTCGCCCCCCCCCCAGCAGACACCTCTCCTCTGGAGGGGAAGGTGCCAGATGTCCAGAGCCTGAAACGTAGTCTGTCCCAGAAGCTGTGTTGCTTCTGCCTGTCACAGAAGCTGTGTTGCTTCTGTAGTCTGCACTCTCACCTGCACAGACTAGTCTCTGAGGGATCCGGGACCCAAGATGGCTCCCTCACCTGCTCTGGCAGAGCCCTTCCCCGTGGACACCTCTCCCCTGGCGGAGAAGGTGCCCCAGATGTCTGGAGCCCAAAAACGGGGTCTGTCCCAGAAGCTGTGTCACTTCTCTCCCTTAGTGCTTTTAATATTCTATCTTTATTTAGTGCATTTGTTGCTGTGATTATTATGTGTCGGGAGGAATTTCTTTTCTGGTCCAGTCTACTTGGTGTTCTGTAGGCTTCTTGTATGTTCATGGGCATCTCTTTCTTTATGTTAGGAAAGTTTTCTTCTATAATTGTTGTCTTAGTCAGGGTTTCTATTCCTGTACAAACATCATGACCAAGAAGCAAGTTGGGGAGGGAAGTGTTTATTAAGCTTATACTTCCATACTGCTATTCATCAGCAAGCAGGTCAGGAAGCGGTAGCTGATGCAGAGTCATGAGGGATATTCCTTACTGGCTTACTCAGCTTGCTTTCTCATAGAACCCAGGACTACCAGCCCAGAGATAGTCCCACCCACAAGGGGCCTTTCTCCGTTGATCACTAACTGAGAAAATGCCTTACAGCTGGATCTCGTGGTGGCATTTCCCCAACTGAAGCTCCTTTCTCTGTGATAACTGCAGCCTATGTCACATTGACACAAAACTAGCCAGTACAATTGTGTTGAAGATATTTGCTGGCCCTTTAAATTGAAAATCTTCATTCTCATCTCTACTTATTATCCTCAGGTTTGGTCTTCTCATTGTGTCCTGGATTTCCTGGATGTTTTGAGTTAGGATCTTATTCATTTTGCATTTTCTTTGATTGTTGTGTCCATGTTTTCTATGGAATCTTCTGTACCTGAGATTCTCTCTTGTATTCTGTTGCTGATGTTCGTATCTATGGTTCCTGATTTCTTCCCTGGGATTTCAATCATCAGTGTTGTCTGCCTTTGGGTTTTCTTTATTGTTTCTACTTCCATTTTTAGATCTTGGATGGTTTTGTTCAATTCCAACACCCGTTTTTTTGTGTTTTCCTCTAATTCTTTAAGGGATTTTTGTGTTTCCTCTTTAAGGACTTCTACCTGTTTAGCAGTGTTGTCCTGTATTTCTTTAAGTGAGTTATTAATGCCCCTTCTTCAAATCCTCTACCAGCATCATGAGTTATGATTTTAAATTGGAATCGTGCTTTTCTGGTCTGTTGGGGTGTCCAGGACTGACTGTGGTGGGAGTACTGTGTTCTGATGGTGCTGAGTGGTCTTGGTTTTTGTTAGTAAGATTTTTATGTTTGCCTTTCGCCATCTGGTAATCTCTGGTGTTATATGTTCTAACTGTCTCTGGCTGGAGCTTGTTCCTCCTGTGATTCTGTTAGCCTCTGTCAGCACTCCTGGGAGTCTAACTCTCTCTTGAGTCCCAGTGGTCAGAGCACTCTCTGCAGGTATGCTCTTCTCTTGCATGGAAGGTGCACAGAGGTCTGGAGCTCAGATAAACCTCCTCTCTAAAGTTGAAGGCCTGAAAGGACCCTGTCCAAGAAGCTCTGTTGCTTCTCTGGCCTGCACACTCTCCTGTGCAGACTGGTCTCTGAGAGACCCGGGATACAAGCTGGTGCTCTTCCCTGAGTCCTGGGGTCAGTGCTCTCCCTGGGGGCCGACTTTACTCTTTCAGGGAAAGTGCCCAGAGGTCTGGGTCTCAGCTCTCCCTCCTAGCTGAGGATGAAGGCCCAAAGAGACCCTGTCCATAAAGCTCTGTTGCTTCTTTGTCCCACAAGCTCTCTTGTGTGAACTGGTCTCTGAGAGACCTGGGATAGAAATCTAGGTTGTTATCTTTATACTTACAGATAAGTATAGTTCTTAGCTTTCATCAAAGGAACTTCTCTTTGCATCAGTGGAGACTGTTACAAAATACTCCAATGGACCAGAATGAACAGTTGGAGATCCTAGTCCCAACTGAATCATCTACACCACAACTCCTACATCTACGGCTCAGGGATCACTGCTGAAGAGGAAAGTAGAAAGATTTTATAAGCTATCAGAACAGGAAGTCTGAAATAAGATTGTGTCTCCAAGAAATGATAGAGAGGGACCACCCAGGAAGTGCCACTAAAAAGATCTCCAAACAAGGATGACAGCAATATACACAGGTTAAAAGACCTCAGGCTTACCCAAGCTACTACACACAACTAAGGAATGCTGACCGCAGGGAAATTGTCTTCCCTAGAGAAGAGCACACAAATTGGTTTTTCAATATCAACTGGTCATCAGTGAAAACACAAATATGAGTAAGATAATACAGACTAAGCAGATTGTACATATACATACATATGTAAGAACAATTAAAGAAAATGACACCATGGAACAGGAGCAAAGATGGAGTTATATGAGAGGGGCTGGAGGTCAGAAAGGCAGGAGGAATGGATATTATAATCCCTAAGACAAAACAAATTTTAAAAAGCACACACCCAAATTTTAAAGAAATTATAAGTGTTTTTGCTTACTTGATTTTTAAGATAAGTAAATATTTTTAATTCATTGAACAACTTTTACGATGTATTTTGACCATATCCACCCTCAGCTTCTCTCAGATCTACTGTACCTTACTACCCCACCCAACTTCCAACTCTCTCTTTCTCTCTCTCCCTCCCTCCCTCCCTCCTTCCCTCCATCAAATTTAATAGCTCATTGACATTAATTTGTGCTGTCCATATATTCTGTATATAGTAGCATCCACTACAACTGTGGTGAACCTGCCAGAAGGCACAACTGTTCAAGAAAAATTTCTCTCACTTCCTTAGAAGCCATCAAATATCTATAGCTCTCCAATTAGGGGTGGAGGTTTGTGCTAGGTACTTCTTTGCCAATCTGACCCACAAACTAGAGTTATCTGAAAAGAGGCAACTCCACCTGAAAAATGCCTCCATGAGATTTGGCTCTAGGGCATTTTCTTAATTAGTGATTGATGAGGGAGAGTCCAGCACATTGTGGGTGGTACCATCCTTGGGATGGCGGCTCTGGGATAAAGTAGGCTGAGCAAGCAGTATCCTTCCATAGCCTATGCCCAATTCCTGCCTCCAGGTTCCTACACTGCTTGAGTTCCTGTCCTGACTTCCTTCGATAATGGACTTTTGCTCTGTGTAAGCCAAATACACCCTTTCCTACAGAACATGCTTTTGCTCATTGTGTTTCTTCACAGGAATAGTAACCATGGTGGAGACAGAGTTCATGATCATTACTAATTTCATGTTAAAATGGCTTGATCTTTTATGGGTTTTGTGCAGATAGCCACAACTGAAGTGAGCTCATTGGTCTAACATCCTACCATGACCAGAAGATACTGTATAGTTGGAGTTCTTCATAATCTCTGGTTCTTACTATCAATCCTCTTCCTTTTATAATGGACCTGAACACTGAAGAAGGGTTACGATATAGATGTCCCATTGGTGGCTGAGAACTTCACAGTCACTTACTCTATAATTATTTACTGGTTGTGAGTTTCTGCTTTTACTGTCATCTACAACACAGGAAAACTTTTCTGATTAGGTGTGGGAGCTACTAGAATCTACCAGTAGGGAGATACAAATTTTTAGGGCAGCTTTATATTATAGCCACATGCTACCAAGTTTTATGTCAACTTGATACAAGCTGGAGGCACTTGAAAAGGGGAATCCCAAAGTGAGGAAATGAGAGCGGATTGCCTGAAGACAACAAGAATTCCTACCTCTAGTTTTGTGCCTGAAGTTCCTGTTCTGACACCTCTGGATGATAGACTCCAATCAGTAAAATGAAATAAACTCCTCCTTCCCCCCATTTATTTTGGTTATTGTATTTTTATCACAGCACTAAAAACTCTAAGACGTTCCAATTTGCAAAATAATATAGTAGGGTTCCTTCCTGGTGCCTGCATGCTTCTATTCACAGGTTCTTGGCCAGACTTACAGTCCAGGCACGAACTTCCTCTGTATAGCAAGAGGTCTGTATAGTCAGACTTAAATCCAATAACAAAGCAGCTGGTTGTTCTCACTATAACATTCATCCCACCATTGAACCTATGGACACATCATGCCACACTGGTTCTTATTGCAGTTCACAATTCTGAGTTCCACCAGAATCTTGATGCCTGGCTGCTCTCTGGCAGCTTGCATAGCGTGTTTCATCACTTTGAGGGCCTGCCAATACCAAATAAGCTTAATAAATACTTAATCTTTCCCTGTCTTGTGACCAGTGTTGTGGTATATTCAACAATTCGTTCTTATCATTAGATTCTGATGGGCAACTAAGAACAATGGTAATAACTGCATTATTTTGAGAGTGTCTGAAATGTATCAGACAAACAATTTGAGGGAAGGTAACCTAAATCTGGCACTCAGGTTTTTTTTTTTGGAGACCTATGGCTTCTGGGATGAGCATAAACCTATGGGTAGTATGACTCCAATTAAATTCATAAATGCATAATGTATATCTACATGTATATACACATATATTTTATATATACATATGTATGTGTATATAAAATTACGTTTTCACATGGCTTTTTCAAATGTCCTTCCCCAATTCTCTACTCTGCAATACTCTACTATCCTCCTAACTTAAATCTTGATCCACATTACTTTCCTTTATCCCACCATATCTCCTGATCTACTATTCACTTCCTTTAAGATCTTTTTCCCCCTCCATACAAGTAGTCCCTTTCTAGTTTCCTGGATTTTACAGATACTCCAAATTAAACACACTAATCTGAAGATTTAAGTCTAACATCTACATATGAATGAGAATATGAAATGTTTGTCTTTCTTGGTCTAGGTTACCTTACTCAAGATACCGTTTACTTACAAATTTCTTCACCTGGAAACAACGTGCACTGATAAAATTTGCATGTAAAGGGATGAAGCTTCTTTTATTTATTTATTTATTTATTTATTTATTTATTTATTTTAATTTTTATTTATAAAAGTGAGTATGGTCAAAGGCCAGAAGAGGACCTTGACTCTTGGAGCTAGAGTCACAATTGATTTTGAGCTAACATGTGGGTGCCAACTTAGGTCTTCTGGAAAAGGAGCAAGTCCTCTTAAATGCTGATTTATCTGTATTATCTGTATACATTAATGTTTGTTGTTGTTGTGTTGTTTTTTTAAGTTAAAAATGAAGATGATGAATATATCTCAATGGTAGAGTGCTTGCTTAGCATGTATAATGTACTAGGCTTAATACCTAGTATTACCAATAAATCCCTTCTGATAAATAGTAAACAAACTGTTGTATATCTGCACAACTTAATACTGATTACCAGCAGACAAGAATGAGCTAACAAGACATGAAAATATAAGAATAGCATGTAAAGAAAAAATAGAAGACAAAAAAAGCCATAGTGTATTTAAGTTCTTCCAACAACAAGTAAATCATGTCTGGACTGGAAACCAAGACAGCTGCTATCCAAGGCTGAGGAGCACAGTCTCTAACTACATTGTAAATATCTATCCTTATATACATAAGTAAGTACAGTTCCCATCCCTCTCCAAGGAAACTGTTTTCTTCTCTCCCTCTCCCTCCCTCTCCCTCTCCCTCTCCCTCTCCCTCTCCCTCTCCCTCTCCCTCTCCCTCTCCCTCTCCCTCTCCCTCTCCCTCTCCCTCTCCCTCTCCCTCTCCCTCTCCCTCTCCCTCTCCCTCTCCCTCTCCCTCTCCCTCTCCCTCTCCCTCTCCCTCTCCCTCTCCCTCTCCCTCTCCCTCTCCCCCTCCCCCCTCCCCTCCCCTCCCCCTCCCCTGTCCCCTCCCCCTCCCCCTCCCCCGTCCCCTCCTCCTCTCCGTCCCCTCCCCCTCCCACTCTCTTTCTTTCTTTCTTTCTTTCTTTCTTTCTTTCTTTCTTTCTTTCTTTCTTTCTTTCTTTCTTTTTTTTTAATTTTTAATATTTTTATTACATATTTTCCTCAATTACATTTCCAATGCTATCCCAAAAGTCCCCCATGGAGCCCCCCACTTCCCTACCCACCCATTCCCATTCTTTTGGCCCTGGCATTCCCCTATATTGGGGCATATAAAGTTTGCAAGTCCAATGGGCCTCTCTTTCCATTGATGGCCGACTAGGTCATCTTTCGATACATATGCAGCTAGAGACAAGAGCTCCGGGGTTCTGGTTAGTACATCATGTTGATCCAACAATAGGGTTGCAGATCCCTTTAGCTCCTTGGGTACTTTCTCTAGCTTCTCCATTGGGAGCCCTGTGATACATCTAATAGCTGACTGTGAACATCCACTCCTGTGTTTGCTAGGCCCCGGCATCGTCTCACAAGAGACAGCTATATTTGGGTCCTTTCAGCAAAATCTTGCTAGTGTATGCAATGGTGTCAGCCTTTAGAAGCTGCTTATGGGATGGATCCCTGGATACGGCAGTCTCTAAATGGTCCATCCTTTCATCACAGCTACGAACTTTGTCTCTGTAACTCCTTCCCTGGGTGTTTTGTTCCCAATTCTAAGAAGGGGCACAGTGTCTTGTTCCCAATTCTAAGAAGTGCACACTTTGGTCTTCATTCTTCTTGAGTTTCATGCGTTTAGCAAATTGTATCTTATATCTTGGGTATCCTAAGTTTTGGGCTAATATCCACTTATCAGTGAATACATATTGTGTGAGTTCTTTTGTGATTGTGTTACTTCACTCAAGATGATGCCCTCCAGGTCCATCCATTTGGCTAGGAATTTCATAAATTCATTCTTTTTAATAGCTGAGTAGTACTCCATTGTGTAAATGTACCATAATTTCTGTATCCATTCCTCTGTTGAGGGACATCTGGGTTCTTTCCAGCTTCTGGCTATTATAAATAGGGTTGCTATGAACATAGTGGAGCATGTGTCCTTCTTACCGGTTGGGACATCTTCTGGATATATGCCCAGGAGAGGTATTGCTGGATCCTCCGGTAGTACTATGGCCAATTTTCTGAGGAACCGCCAGACTGATTTCCAAAGTGGTTGTACAAGCTTGCAATCCCACCAACAATGAAGGAGTGTTCCTCTTTCTCCACATCCTCGCCAGCATCTGCTGTCACCTGAATTTTTCATCTTAGCCATTCTGACTGGTGTGAGGTGGAATCTCAGGGTTGTTTTGATTTGCATTTCCCTGATGATTAAGGATGTTGAACATTTTTTCAGGTGCTTCTCTGCCATTCGGTATTCCTCAGGTGAGAATTCTTTGTTCAGTTCTGAGCCCCATTTTTTAATGGGGTTATTTGACTTTCTGGAGTCCACCTTCTTGAGTTCCTTATATATATTGGATATTAGTCCCTTATCTGATTTAGGATAGGTGAAGATCCTTTCCCAATCTGTTGGTGGTTTTTTTGTCTTATTGATGGTGTCTTTAGCCTTGCAGAAGCTTTGTAGTTTCATGAGGTCCCACTTGTCAATTCTCGATCTTACAGCACAAGCCATTACTGTTCTATTCAGGAATTTTTCCCCTGTGCCCATATCTTCAAGGCTTTTCCCCACTTTCTCCTCTATAAGTTTCAGTGTCTCTGGTTTTATGTGAAGTTCCTTGATCCACTTAGACTTGACCTTAGTACAAGGAGATAGGAATGGATCGATTCGCATTCTTCTACATGTTAACAACCAGTTGTGCCAGCACCATTTGTTGAAAATGCTGTCTTTCTTCCACTGGATGTTTTTAGCTCCCTGGTCGAAGATCAAGTGACTGTAGGTGTGTGGGTACATTTCTGGGTCTTCAATTCTATTCCATTGGTCTATTTGTCTGTCACTATACTAGTACCATGCAGTTTTTATCACAATTGCTCTGTAGTAGAGCTTTAGGTCCAGCATAGTGATTCCAGAGGTTCTTTTATCCTTGAGAAGAGTTTTTGCTATCCTAGGTTTTTTGTTATTCCAGATGAATTTGCAGATTGCACTTTCTAATTCGTTGAAGAATTGATTTGGAATTTTGATGGGGATTGCATTGAATCTGTAGATTGCTTTTGGCAAGATAGCCATTTTTACAATGTTGATCCTGCCAATCCATGAGCATGGGAGATCTTTCCATCTTCTGAGATCTTCTATAATTTCTTTCTTCAGAGACTTGAAGTTTTTATTATACAGATCTTTCACTTCCTTAGTTAGAGTCACGCCAAGATATTTTATATTATTTGTGACTATTGAGAAGGGTGTTGTTTCCCTAATTTCTTTCTCAGCCTGTTTATTCTTTGTGTAGAGAAAGGCCATTGATTTGTTTGAGTTAATTTTATATCCAGCTACTTCACCGAAGCTGTTTATCAGGCTTAGGAGTTCTCTGGTGGAATTTTTAGGGTCACTTATATATACTATCATATCATCTGCAAAGAGTGATATTTTGACTTCATCTTTTCCAATTTGTATCCCTTTGATCTCCTTTTGTTGTCGAATTGCTCTGGCTAGGACTTCAAGTACTTCTCCCCCTCCCCCCTCCCGTCCCCTCCCCCTCCCCCTCCTCCTCTCCCTCCCTCTCCCCGTCCCCTCCCCCTCCCCCTCTCTTTCTTTCTTAGGGCAAGAAAAACCCAAGATTATCCCAGAACATCCTGTAGTTCCAGAAAGTAAGCCATGCTCAAACAACCCATATCAAAACAAACTATAGTGGACATGTGTCAAGAGGACAAAGCAGTTAATCAAAAGCATCCCAAATTGGCTAACATGAGTCTATACTAACAAAATGGCTACATATCTAAATATCTAACTCTCTAAATCTCCTGTTTGTAAGAATTCAAATAATTGACTTATTCTTTCCTCTAAGAGGCGCAATCCCCACTCTTTCCTTAGCTCTGGCCCACACTCTCTCTTATAACGGGTTTGCGATGTTACTTTGCTTCTGTAGCTCTCCCAATTTTACAGTAGCAGTCTAAGGATGGACTTCTACAAAATTCTAGTAACTCCAGAAAACTGCCAAGGTCATCAAATGGGGGAAAGTCTGAAAACTATCACAGTCTAGGTGGGCCTAAGGAGAATCTAGAATGAACAGAGATATCCTGGATTGAATCTGGAACAAAGAGGACATTAGGTAATTAAAGAAATCTCAGTGGGGCCCAGAGATGGGTTAATAATACTGCACCACCATTTGCTTTTACTTGTGTGGAATATATTATCCTGGTACAATACCCTTGTGAGAAAACTGGATACAAAGACTGAAAAATTATTTTGTAAATCTAAAGATGCCCACATTCAAAACTTCATATATAAAAGAACCATGAATTCTTTTCTTAATTTTAGTGAGTTTTAAAAAAAAATTATAAGTATATCTGTATAAGGATGCCAGATCCTTGGAGCTGGATTTACAAACAGTTGTGAATTGCCATGTGGTTACTGGGCATTGAACCTCTTTAACCACTAAGCCATCTCTCCAGACCTGGGACACGGAATCCCCCCCCCCCCCCCACCACCACCAAAAAAAAGGACTAAGTCCCATTCAAATGACTCATTACTTTGGACTGGAAAGCCTAAGGCCTGAGCTGAGCAGCATTGATTACTTCACATTGAATCTCCATGTTCCTAGTTTTCATGGTTTCTCCTGATTCTCTTCTTTTCCCCTTCCCGTGCTATCTGTCTCTAATTCACAAAGCCCTGCTGTCTTATAATGCAAAAGCAGTTTGTTATTAATGCCCTTTTCTTCTTTGTATGCTAATCTCTGACTTCAAGATCTCAGTACCAAGTAAAAACAGTTACACTGGCCAGAGGAAATATCTTGCTACCCCGGAAGTCTTTCCTGCTTGGCTACCTCCACCTATTCTTCTCTGTTAATACACTTGCTTTAAAAAATAATTAGCACTTTACTGTACACTTCTTTTGTATTAATTAAATTCCAGGCATATCTTCTTGGGATTATATTTTAACTCCTTAAAGAGCAATGCACTGAACAGTTTGCTTTTTATTTTAAAAAATTCTAAATAATTTTGAAATAATTCACTAGTTGGCAAAGTAACAATAACAGAAACTAAAACACCAAAGTGTTTTGTATAGCTTAAATAAGAAAGTCTAATTTAAGAAGGAGTCCTTCATTTCTAGATTATAGAAATTCTAATCGTTGAGTTTTTTGGGTTTTTTTTTTTTTCCTCTACCACTACTGGTATGTTAGTAAAGGTTTGATAACAGGAAACAGGATCTAAAAGGACAAAACAAACAAAATAGCAAAAAACATTCCTTGTGTAGTGTTCACAGAAATACACCAGAACAGATTTTTTTTTTTTAAAGATTTATTTGTTATTATAAGTAAGTACACTATAGCTGTCTTCAGACACACCGGAAGAGGGCATCAGGTCTCATTACGGATGGTTGTGAGCCACCATGTGGTTGCTGGGATTTGAACTCTGGATCTTCAGAAGAGCAGTCAGGTGCTCTTACCCACTGAGCCATCTCACCAGCCCCCAGACCAGATTTCTTACAAGCAACTAAGAACATGGTAAACCTGAACCAGAGTGCAATGACCTAAGCCGTATAATAGTCCATGGTATTGCTCTTGTGTACACAAGACTCAGGCCACAAGGAACACATCTGCAGTGGGATCTGAAGTGAGTCTGAGTATTTATCATTAATTGTTTTGGTTTTGTTCTGAGAGAGTCTGGAGCCCAGGCTGTCCTCAAATTCTCAGTCCTCCTGCCTCAGCCTCCTAGAAGTTGGGGTTACAGACAAGGGCTTCACATTTGTTTACCCTTGCTTTTAGTATAATTGATTTGATTCTATGTTCTTGTATGAACACTCACGTGCACATGCACATGGCATGGTATGCACATGAGGAGGTTAGAGGACAGTTTACAGGAACTGGTTCCTTTCTTCCACCGTGTGCATACTTAGTATTGACCTCAGGTCTAACCACTCACCTTTCAAAGACATGGTCAAGGTCATACCTTAGTGATTGTGAACAATACTGAGATAAATATGAGAGTATGACTAGTATCTCAAACCACTGTTAATTTTCTTCTGGATACATACAGAGTAGTGAGATAGATGGATAATGTAACAGTTCAATTTCTTGGTTTTTTTCTTTTTTTTTTTTTTTTTTGAGGAAAATCTATGCTAATTTTAACACAAGCTTTGTTCTGAAGTTTAAATTATGAGAAATATTCACACTATCTATTTATTTTCTCAGTGTGAAGCCTTTAACTTTCCATAGAAGGAATAAAGAAAAGGCTGCTGGGTAAAAATCTGCCTTTAAGAGGGTAGAGACAGGTAGTATAAGCCTCTTGAGTTCTAGGACACGGAAAGGAAGTCAGCGTGGGAACAGAAGAAATGTAGTTTTCAGGCAAAGGTCTAAGATTCAAAAGTACCTCTCATCTCTGTCTGTCTGTCTGTCTGTCTGTCTGTCTGTCTGTCTGTCTGTCTGTTTATGTATCCAATCTATCTGTCCCTCTCATTTATCAACTATCTATCATCTGTTTCTCTCTCTCTCTCTCTCTCTCTCTCTCTCTCTCTCTCTCTCTCGTCTATCATCTGCCATCTATTCATTTGTAAGTGTCAGAAATTAGTGCCTCTAATTGAGCTGAAAAATCCAGGGAATTAGTTCTTGCAGTCTAGACTACATCAACAAATACAGCTTTGAAATATTTGTAAAATACATTTTTTTAAATGTAGTGGTACTATGGACAATCATTCAGCTGCTGGTTGCACCGTCTTCAACTCTGTATTTAACCTGAAGATGGCAAAGTACTTACTTGAAATGTTAGGCAAATGAGAGAAAGGTGGATATTCCTTCCAATCATTGTCCACTGTCTAATGTATCTGTAAAATAAATGTTCTCTCTCTCTCTCTCTCTCTCTCTCTCTCTCTCTCTCTCTCTCTCTCTCTCTCTCTCTCTCTCACTCTCTCTCACTCTCTCTCTCCCTGCCTTAAAAGTGAAAAGGGTGGGCATCTACTTTACCCTTGAGTTTGAGTTACAGGTGATTGTGAACCATTTGACCGGAGTGCCAGGAACCAAACTCTGGTCCTTTGTAAGAGCAGTAGGGCCATAAACCATGGAGACATCTCTGCAGCCATGGAATGTTAGAGTTTTAATGAAAATTTTCCCCAACAATTTTAAATAATTCAACTAATAGCAGGTCCAAATCAAAGTTTACTTGGTGTGTCATTTACACTGAGGGAAGATGTGTTCCAGCTCTAGAGAGTCAATCCTACCTGGATTTAGAACAGAGAGGAATTGCACAGGCAATATTATCGTGGTCAGTCTATATTGTTTCCTCTGGCATGTTTTCCCCCTTAACATCACTCCTGCAGTTGCCTACTATAAATATTGTTTGCATGCTTTATACAGAATATCCTTGAAGTTTCTGTGGGACTGGCCTCTTCACACACATATTGTGATAATTGTGCTTCAAAGACAACATGATTTTGGAATCCTGTCCCTTTGTAAAGTCTGCTTAGCAGCTAATTCATAAGACATCCAAAATATCAGCTGCATTAGTCATACCTTGATTTTCACCTAAAATAGTTTTATCTAGCCTGTGACTGCTCAAGTAGGATGTGTTTCCAAACAATTTCTGGTTCTTTTAAATATTAAACTCATGAATTGACACCTTTGAAGTTATTTAAAGAAATTCACCACAGGCTTTGAAATTCTAAAGACAGTTCCAAAAATACTCCAGGTAGTTGCAACAACTTTGGTCGACATCCTTAACTTTTAAAGGAAAAGGCTGTGAAAGAAAATACTCATTGGATATTTTACCTTGGATGAACCCGATCTTAAATCATGAAAACAAAATGATTATAATGAATGCATATAAGGATTTAAATAGTCAATGCATCCTTAGTATGAGTATTATATCAGTATATGTCATTGTTTTAATTGTCTCAGTTGGGCCTTTGGAGTTGTATATCAAGGTCATATATGTACACTTTACAAAGCATGATAGCTGAATTGCCTTATAGGATCCTACAGAACATGGCAGAGTCGTTCCATTGTTCTCCCTATTCCAGCTCCTTTCCCCTGATTGACCTCTATCATTTAGTTGAACCTTTGAAATTTGCCTTCATGTTTCCTATCAATATGCTTGCATAGGCTCTTCTCTCGTTTTTCGAGTGACAGTCTGAGGTACTGTTTACAGATAAATTTTGAAATTTGTCTGTATTGACTTGAAATAAATATTGAACATCTAGATGACTTCCTTCGTTCTCTAGGGCACATATACAACCTTGCTATACCTTCATTCTCTCTAAATTTATACTCCAGCTTAGTGTGTATACGATCATGACTGTAAACATTACCCATGTGCCATGTATGTTGCTGGTAAGAGAGTAAACATGATTGTGCCATGTAGTCATTGGAGATTTCTTTCTCTTTTCTTCACAAATTAAGAGAAATGTAATCTGAATCACTAATTTTACTTTGACTTATTTGATTCCTTTTCTGAACGCCCATGCATGAGTTCAGTCAACCAACATCCACAGTTCTTCAGAAAGTTTATTTGTTAATGAAAATTAAGTTTATTTGTTAATGAAAATTGTCACTCGTGATTTGATTCTTCCTGTCATTATTTCATTCCTTTTAGTATGTCTTTTTCATAGGTGAATAATAAACAATGGTTGCATCCACTCCCCATTGCCTGCTTTTGTTCACCCTTTCTTCTTCCCAAGAAGTCTCTTTTCTTTTCTCAACTTTTTTTTTTTAGTCCAGATTCCATATTAGAGGAAAAACATAGTTTTGTCTTTATGATTCCAACATACTTTGTTTAACACAGTGATTGCCAATTCTATCTATTTTTCTGTGATTGATATAATTTCTTTTGTTCAATAATACTCTATTATGTGTGCATAAACATAGATACAAACATACATATATGATATATATATATATATATGCTATTTTAATTTACTCATTCATATATTAATGACCACTTGGGTTAATTTAATAACTTTGCTATTTCGAGCAATGCTATCATGAATGTGGAGGTGCAGGCATCTCTATTGTATGCTAACTGTGATCCCTTGGATACTTAGGAATGGTATAGCCAATACAATAATTTGCTGAGGAACCTTTATAGCAATCATCCTAGTGATTAAACTTATTGAATGAATTTATATTTCCACTGCATGTAGGGCTCTCTAAACCTGCATCTCCACTATAATTTGTGTGTGTTTATTCCCCTTTTCACCTTCCTTCTGAGTAGATGGAGATGGACTCTCAATGTAGCTTTGTTTGTTTATTTTTGTGGGGCTGAACACTGAGGCCTTGGACTTTACAAGGAAGTACATAATCTAAGTCAATGGAGCCTGATATGCATTTTCCTGATGACCGAAAATGCTAAATGTTTTTCATGCCATTATTGGATGTTTATACCTCTTTAAGAACAGTGCAATTCAGTTGCCCATGTGCTAAGTCTTGTTAGCTTAGTGTTTCATTGTTCATGTTCTGTATGTATTCTTTTTCTTAACTGAAAATTTATACACAGCCCACCCCAGGTATGGATTCTAAATAATCTAGTCTCAGATCAGGAGTTGGTGTATGTTTTCTCCAATTCTGTAGACAGAACTCTCTTTGTAGCTTTCCTTTCCATACGGAATTATTTGTGTCCATGGAATCTCTCTTGTCATTTCATATTGCTGTTTCCTTAGCTATTAGAGTATTATTCAGCAATGTATTGCATATACCTGGACTTGGACATTTATTTCCCCAGTACTTTCCCAGTTTTAAGTCATATTTTAAGGTCTTTGATCTATTATGAGTTGATTTGCTATAGAAGAGAAGAATCCAGTTGCAGTACTTGACAGATATATGTCTTGTTCCCCCACCAGTACTTGTTAAAGGAGAAACACATGACAAAGGAGAAACTTGTTGATAAGTAGGAGGGAAGAGGAAACTTTGTTCACAACTGTTGGGATGTGAATGTGTCCAGCCACTATGGAGGTCAGTATGCAGGTTTCCCATGAAGGCCAAAACAGAACTACCAGTCAATCCAGCTGTATTTTTCTTGGATATATACTCTTGTGTATATCTACTTCCCCAAGTCAACACACCATAGAAATACTTGCACATCTGTGTTTATTGCTGTACTACTTAAAATAGCCAGGAAATGCAACTAGTTTAGATATCAATCAACAAAGGAATAAAAAAAATGTGGCATAGATACACAATGGAGTTTTTATGCAGCCAGAGAGAAAAATGAAATAACGAAATGCAAAGGTAAACTGGGGGAGCTAAAATTAAGTACTACATATTTTGCTTATGTCTAAAATCTAGATATAAAATCCATAAATATAGTTTTCTCTCTGTATATGTATGTCAGTGTATATGTGAACATGCATGCTTGTTCGTGTGTGTCTGTTTGTGAGTGTCTATATGTAAATGTGCATGTGTATGTGTGAGTGTATCTGTGTGTTTATGTAAGTATCAGTGTGCATATATATGTCTGTGTTTGTGTATGAGTATGTGAGTGAGTATTTGTCTGTTTGTAAATGTGTGTGTCTGTGTGTAGAGGTGAGTGTGTCTGTGTGTGAGTGTGTATGTCTGTGAGTGTGTTTCTGTGTGTGTGAGTGCTTGTGTGTAAC
This sequence comes from Mus caroli, assembly GCF_978045245.1. Classification (NCBI taxonomy): domain Eukaryota; kingdom Metazoa; phylum Chordata; class Mammalia; order Rodentia; family Muridae; genus Mus; species Mus caroli. Next base: position 37,357,357 of record NW_028227270.1, read on the forward strand.
TGTGTGAGTGAGTGTGTATGTGTAGGTCATGAAACTTGGAAAGGATATTCTGAAGGAGAAAAGAAGCACCCTGGCCAGGGAAGCAGGAAAGCTAAGTGCAGATTCACTTCTGTCTCCTCTCCTCTAAATCCATTCCCCAGTCTAATCCCCAGGTCTTTAACAGGCCACCTCCTGCAACCTTCCCTTCCTGCCTACTCTTGGTTCTAATAGACCACACTGATATTCCCCTCTAAACTTTTTCTTCCTTATTGTTTATCTTAGTCCGAAAATCTATCAGGTATTCCCTGGGACCCCTTAGAACACTTGAGCCAGAGAAGCAGATAGGATAACTACAGATCTTCCCCTTCCCTTGTCCCCTCTAAATCCAATTCTTCAGTTTTACATAATGCTATAACAGACTATCTTCTTCAGATCCCACTTCTCTGCCCCTACTTTCAGAGGGTCACACAGTGATCAAAGATTAAAAAAAGATCAAAGATCACACAGTGATTAAAGATACTATATATATATGTATATATAGTATATCTTATCCACTACATACTCTGTTATACAATCCCCTTACTCTAGTAGACATTCTCTGGGAAACTACCAGCCGAGTCTGACAGAGAAGCAATTAGGCCAGCAAAGCAGGTTGGTGGACTTCAGGTCTTCACCCTCCCTTCCATATCAAATCCCCCTGTCTCATCCCCAACTCTGTATCAGGCTAGCTGTTATGTACTCTCCTCACTCTCTGCCACATACTCAGGTGACTAAGAAAGTTCTGGTGGTTCAGCCTGCTTTCCTCCACCTGTAGACCACCTCTGGTCTCCATAGCCTACCCTCACTCCTATCAGCTCCCAATACCTATTATCTCCAGATCCAACCCCTCAGAGACCACACCTAAAATGATGCCAGAATTTCCTACTAGGCAACACATAGCCACCACATCCTTCTAAGGACAAGAGAAGGCAACAGAAACCAAGGAACTAAAAACCTGTTCAACAAAGAAAAAAAAAACAAAAAAACAAATACAAGCACCTAGAATTTCAATCTTCACAAACACAGATGCCTAGAAATCAGAATAAGAACAAACTCAAAAATTGCCAGGATAATGAGACTGAACTAGAGCCCAAGTACCCTACCACAGTAGACCTCAGAATTGCAGCATAGCTGAAGGACAAGACAAAGAATGTAAAATGGCCTTTATGAAAATGATATAGGTTCTTAAAGAGGAAATAAGTCGCTTCTTTAAAGAAATTTAGAAAAACATAAACAGTAGAAAAGAATGAATAAAACAGTTCAAAACCTGAAAGTAAAAGTAGAATTAATACAGAAAACCAGAACTAAAGGAAATCTGAAGATGAAAAATTTAGGAAGCTCCTGGGCAAGGCTCACCAACAGAGTACAGAGATGGAAGAGAGATTCTCAAGTTATTGAAGACTTGATAGATGACATAAATACCTCCAATGAAGAAAATGATAAATGAGCCCACCACCACCACCAAAAAAATCCTTCCTATTACAAAACATCCAGAATATCTGGGACACTATGAAAAAACTGAATCTAAGAATAATAGGAATAGAGGAAGGAAAAGAAATCCAAGTCACAGACAATATTTTCAACAAAGTCATAGAAGAAAATTCCCTTACCTTAAAGAAGGAGATGCCTATAAGGGTAAAAGAAGCTTAAAGAATACTTAATAGACTAGACCAAAAATCAAAGTCCTCTTGGCACATAATAATCAAAACACTGGAATGAACAGAGCAAAAAAGAATGTTAAAAGCTACATAGGAAAAAGCCTAAGTAAAATATAAAAGCTGGTTTCTCTGACTTCTGAATGGAAACTATAAAAGCCTGTAAGATAGATGTTCTACAGACTCTACTAAGTGACCACAAATGACAGTCAAGACTACTATATAACCAAGAAACTTTCAATCACAATAGATTGACAAAATAAGACATTCCATAATAAAACCAAATTGAAGCATTATCCATTCTTATAGAAAACACTAGAAGGAAAACTTCCCCCTAAAGAGGTTAATCATACACAAGAAAATACTACAAACAAAAGATCACAGGCCAAAAGAAGGGAAATGTGTGCATATGCAGACACACACCACTATCACCACCATTACAACCTACTACCACTACTAGTACTACTAGTATTACCACTACTACTGTGACTACTAATACTGCCACTACTATAACAACAACAAAATAACAGAAATCAACAAACACAGCTCTCTTATATCTCTAAACATGAATTCCTCAATAAAAAGAGAAATCTAACAGGATGGATGTAAAAACAGACTCCATTCTTCTGTCACGTTGAGGATACACATTTTATTATCAAGGAATCAATGTACCTAAAGATCCAGCTACACCACTCTTGAGCATACACATCAAAGATTATCTATCCTGCCTCAGAGACAGTTGTTCAACCATGTTCATTCCTAATGTATTGATAATATCCAGAAATTGGAAACAAGCTAGATATCACTCAACAGAAAGTGGGTAAAGAAAATGTGCTGTATTTATAAAATGGAATATCATTCAACCTTTAAAAAATGGTATCTTGAAATTTGCAGGTAAATGGATGGAGCCTGAGAAAATCATTGTGAGACTAGACAAATATGGTAGGTGAAATTTATACATTGATTATATGTGGGCATTAGCTGTTAAGGCAACAATAATCAAGCTATAATCTGCAGAACCACAGAGGTCAGTTTCAGAGTAAGGTACTGGGGTTGCAGATAGATTTAGTTAGGAAAGAGAAATAGAATAGATGGTTATGGGTGGATGGGGCACTGGAACTGGAGGAACAAGTGGAGGGGGGAGAGAAGAGGAATGAGGGAGGAAATATGAGGAGAGACAGCTAAAATTAAGGGCCATTTGAGGGATAGTATGGAAACCTAATACAGTAGAAACTTCCTAAATTACATACATATATGCACTAGATCTAAATAAAATAGCCAAGCAATAGGGGAGACAGAACCCCATAGAGCTCAATATCTCTAGTCGCTAAATGAAACTTCCAGTATTGGAATTGTGTTACATCCAATTGAGTTGTTGGACAAAGGGGTCTCATGGAAACTCTCAAACAACTGAGGTTGTTGCTAATATTATGTTTTTTTCTCCACAAACTGATAGCAAATTCCCATTGCTGAAGACAACTCTTATACAACTCAGTGTGGATGGAGAAATTGAGCTGGTGTTTACACAGAGTCTTCACTCCTACGTGTGCACACTCCTACGTGTGCACAGGAATGTACTCTGCATGCTATCAAAGAAGAATGTAAACACTAAGCCAACTACAAATGGATTGGTCTACAATGGTGTCCTGCCTGCAACATATGCTAGTGTAGTGGTGGCACAAAGCTTATGGGAATAACCAAGCAGTATCTGATTTGACTTTCAGCCAGCTCTGCGATGTTCTATGGTGTTCTTCCTAAATGAACAGAACTAAGTAACCACAGTGAAACCCTCAGAAATGGTCAACGAACAAATCTTTCCCTTAAGCTATCTTTTCCAGGTATTTTGATGCAAAATCCCTTCCCTTTTGATGTTATTGACCACTCTTTAGCCACAGTAGTACTGGCTCATCACCCTTCCATTTTCACATTGCTTGAAGAATGTTCAATGGTCAGAGTCCAGTCCCAGAAAGATAAATATCACACTTTGCTCCTCATTGTGCTCCCTCTGTATGATAGATATAAAATTATATATGTGCAGATAACATAAAAGTAGAAGAAAAAAAGAAGGGATAAATGGACAAGGAAAGGCTTCCAGGGTAACAGGGTCTGGGAGAATATGCTCAAAGTGCACTACATCAATATATTAAAATAGCTTTGTGTAACCCTGGATAATAAAAATTTAAGAACAATAGAATATGTACCCAAACCCAATTTTCCCTATCTTTTGTAAGGAGTTCTCTAAAAAAGAGAATTATTTTTTCCCATACTATTTCTAAATTTAGGTCTGTAAGCCAATTAAACAGTTTTAGAGAGTGGGCCTTTCCTCTGGTGAATAAAGAATATTTACTTGCCCGTGACTATACGGACCCTGAAAGAGGTTCATAACCTTTCGTTGATTATTTATTTCCCAGGTTTATGTAAAATCAGCAATTTCTGCCTACAGATGGTTTATGCTGGAGGGCAGCTGCATGGCACTGAGGGCTCTTCCTGCACTGACTGGTTTCATGTCATTTCTGACAGACCAGTATATCAGACACCTGGAAGAACTTCTGACAGCCATAAACAACCAACGTTTTCTTCTTTATTATATTTTAAGAACTTTTCAAATAGCATATGTCCTAGACAAAGTTCAAGCTAATTTGCAAGTGTGAAGAAACCTTCATAATGTAAGAAATTATCTCCATAAAATGTTTTTTTTATGTGTTTGGCAATATTAAGGTAAAGGACATTATAAAAATGAGGATCAAAAATGTCATTTAACAACTTGTACCCTTGAGGCATTTTAAACTGGCTAGATTGTTCTAGTATTCCTGGCCTTAAAAATGATGGTTATCCAATACTTGCTGTTGTTCGAAGAACTCTGATGACATTTACTCCTTTGAGCAAAGTATTCTAATAATGGGTGACTTTCTCTAAAGTGTCTCGGTGTAACATCACTATTTTGAAGAAGCTGCTCTTGACACCTACAACTCTCTTTTCTCTTTTTTGTTCTCCTTTCCTTTCCTTTCCTTTCCTTTCCTTTCCTTTCCTTTCCTTTCCTTTCCTTTCCTTTCCTTTCCTTTCCTTTCCTTTCCTTTCCTTTCCTTTCCTTTAATACATATTGGCACCTGAAATTATGTGATCTATCATGTCTCACATGCCAGGTAGACTGCATGAAGGCAAGGAAGGGTCTTCCGTTTCTCCTCCCCTGGATGTGCCCCTCTGAAGTACAGTAGCTTTTGTACTGCAGTCTGTGAGTTTTCTTATGTTCCGACCATCTGCTCCTTCACCTCCTTTCTGACCTAGCTCAAGACGAGTGAGCCCTTAGATACAATGCACGAAGCCACTCCCTTAAATTCCTTTCAGTTTCCATGAAGATCTTTATTTCAAAGAAACGTTACTTCATTTAGCAGAGCAGGAGTTTATTTCAGTGGAGGAACACCAAAGAAGAGCCTCAGTGTATAGAGGCTAGTCTTTCCTTTGCACCCTCCTGCCTGTTTCTTAAGTGCTGAGAGTTGGTTTATCACAATATGGGGGACTTCTAGAGAAACCAGTGCATACAAGGAGGAAGCAAAACTATTTGGCAGAGCTGATCCAAGGATGCTGGCTACAGACAGAAAGTTTTCCCTTTGGTGCCCTGTTGGTCCTGCTCCAACGGAAGAACTAAAGAGAGGAAAAACAGAAAAAAGAGGAATATGAAGAAGAAAGAAAGGGGGGGATAAATCAGCCATTGCCCTTCCCTTTGCACCACTGTAATTTGTTTTAAACTTGCCTGCATTTGTTCCTCCCTCCTGGAACCCTCCTTTGCTTGTCTACAGCAAAGGAGACAGACTAATGTCTCCTAAAGGCATCCAGTCTTTTCCTAACACCCAAACCTCTGAACACTTCTCAAGAGCTTATAATAGTTTATTAATTCTTATTTTAAAAACTAATAACAGTTTATTAATTATTATACTTTATTAATTTACTCGGTAGCCCTTATTTCTGCATGTGATGGCCTGAAATATCTGTATATCTCCATATTTATTACATTATTTCTTTTGTAATAGAAATATAAAGAGCAAAGGAATTATATTATTTTCTTCTGCTTCGGTGGCAAATTTCCACAAACTAAGTAGCTTAATATAGCATAAAAGTTACTTTCTTATAGGTCAGCAGTTTGACCCACTTCTCACTATACTAAAATCAAGGAGTTGGAAAGAATGATGCTTGGCTTGTAGTCTCTCTCTCTCTCTCTCTCTCTCTCTCTCTCTCTCTCTCTCTCCCCCACCCCTTCTCTCTTCAAAACTAGCAACAAGTAGTAGAATCCCTCTTCTAGTTTGAGTCTGCTCTTCTGTTGCTTCATGTTAACACCAGTCTGAAGATTTTTGACATTTTAAGGACCTATGTGATTAGATACGTACGTAGGCCTGCCTACGTACGGATAATCTCCCTAACCTGAGAGTTATCCCCTGCTTCTGCAAAGCTCTCTTCGCCATATTAGTTAACCCATTCTTAGATTCTGTAATAGGTGGGACTTGGGATTTCTAGAGTTACTTTTTTCTTGCTGAGATAAAGCACCATGACCAAGACAATGTATAGATGGAAGAGTTAATTTGGGCTTATGGTTGCAGGTAGAACTTTTGGTCAATGATAACAGGAAAGTGTGACTGTTAGCATCGGGCAGGGGTCAACCAGAACATAAATACTGGGAGATCATACCCTTCACCATAAGCACCAAGCAATGAGAGTGAACTGGAAATGGAATGAGCTTGTTGTTGTTGTTGTTTGTTTTTTTTTTTTTTTAGCGTTATTTTCCTGGCTTCTTTATTTTTTATTTTTTATTTTTTTTAATTTTTAATATTTTTATTACATATTTTCCTCAATTACATTTCCAATGCTATCCCAAAAGTCCCCCATAGCGCCCCCCACTTCCCTACCCACCCATTCCCATTCTTTTGGCCCTGGCATTCCCCTATATTGGGGCATATAAAGTTTGCAAGTCCAATGGGCCTCTCTTTCCATTGATGGCCGACTAGGCCATCTTTCGATACATATGCAGCTAGAGACAAGAGCTCCCGGGTTCTGGTTAGTACATCATGTTGTTCCAACAATAGGGTTGCAGATCCCTTTAGCTCCTTGGGTACTTTCTCTAGCTTCTCCATTGGGAGCCCTGTGATACATCCAATAGCTGACTGTGAACATCCGCTCCTGTGTTTGCTAGGCCCCGGCACAGTCTCACAAGAGACAGCTATATTTGGGTCCTTTCAGCAAAATCTTGCTAGTGTATGCAATGGTGTCAGCCTTTAGAAGCTGCTTATGGGATGGATCCCTGGATACGGCAGTCTCTAAATGGTCCATCCTTTCATCACAGCTACGAACTTTGTCTCTGTAACTCCTTCCCTGGGTGTTTTGTTCCCAATTCTAAGAAGGGGCACAGTGTCCACACTTTGGTCTTCATTCTTCTTCAGTTTCATGCGTTTAGCAAATTGTATCTTATATCTTGGGTATCCTAAGTTTTGGGCTAATATCCACTTATCAGTGAATACATATTGTGTGAGTTCTTTTGTGATTGTGTTACTTCACTCAAGATGATGCCCTCCAGGTCCATCCATTTGGCTAGGAATTTCATAAATTCATTCTTTTTAATAGCTGAGTAGTACTCCATTGTGTAAATGTACCATAATTTCTGTATCCATTCCTCTGTTGAGGGACATCTGGGTTCTTTCCAGCTTCTGGCTATTATAAATAGGGTTGCTATGAACATAGTGGAGCATGTGTCCTTTTTACCGGTTGGGACATCTTCTGGATATATGCCCAGGAGAGGTATTGCTGGATCCTCCGGTAGTACTATGTCCAATTTTCTGAGGAACCGCCAGACTGATTTCCAGAGTGGTTGTACAAGCTTGCAATCCCACCAACAATGGAGGAGTGTTCCTCTTTCTCCACATCCTCACCAGCATCTGCTGTCACCTGAATTTTTGATCTTAACCATTCTGACTAGAGTGAAGTGGAATCTCAGGGTTGTTTTGATTTGCATTTCCCTGATGATTAAGGATGTTGAACATTTTTTCAGGTGCTTCTCTGCCATTCGGTATTCCTCAGGTGAAAATTCTTTGTTCAGTTCTGAGCCCCATTTTTTAATGGGGTTATTTGACTTTCTGGAGTCCACCTTCTTGAGTTCTTTATATATATTGGATATTAGTCCCTTATCTGATTTAGGATAGGTGAAGATCCTTTCCCAATCTGTTGGTGGTTTTTTTGTCTTATTGATGGTGTCTTTAGCCTTGCAGAAGCTTTGCAGTTTCATGAGGTCCCACTTGTCAATTCTCGATCTTACAGCACAAGCCATTACTGTTCTATTCAGGAATTTTTCCCCTGTGCCCATATCTTCAAGGCTTTTCCCCACTTTCTCCTCTATAAGTTTCAGTGTCTCTGGTTTTATGTGTAGTTCCTTGATCCACTTAGACTTGACCTTAGTACAAGGAGATAGGAATGGATCGATTCACATTCTTCTACATGTTAACAACCAGTTGTGCCAGCACCATTTGTTGAAAATGCTGTCTTTCTTCCACTGGATGTTTTTAGCTCCCTTGTCGAAGATCAAGTGACCGTAGGTGTGTGGGTTCATTTCGGGGTCTTCAATTCTATTCCATTGGTCTATTTGTCTGTCACTATACCAGTACCATGCAGTTTTTATCACAATTGCTCTCTAGTAAAGCTTTAGGTCCGGCATGGTGATTCCACCAGAGGTTCTTTTATCCTTGAGAAGAGTTTTTGCTATCCTAGGTTTTTTGTTATTCCAGATGAATTTGCAGATTGCACTTTCTAATTCGTTGAAGAATTGATTTGGAATTTTGATGGGGATTGCATTGAATCTGTAGATTGCTTTTGGCAAGATAGCCATTTTTACAATGTTGATCCTGCCAATCCATGAGCATGGGAGATCTTTCCATCTTCTGAGATCTTCTATAATTTCTTTCTTCAGAGACTTGAAGTTTTTATTATACAGATCTTTCACTTCCTTAGTTAGAGTCACGCCAAGATATTTTATATTATTTGTGACTATTGAGAAGGGTGTTGTTTCCCTAATTTCTTTCTCAGCCTGTTTATTCTTTGTGTAGAGAAAGGCCATTGATTTGTTTGAGTTAATTTTATATCCAGCTACTTCACCGAAGCTGTTTATCAGGCTTAGGAGTTCTCTGGTGGAATTTTTAGGGTCACTTATATATACTATCATATCATCTGCAAAGAGTGATATTTTGACTTCATCTTTTCCAATTTGTATCCCTTTGATCTCCTTTTGTTGTCGAATTGCTCTGGCTAGGACTTCAAGTACAATGTTGAATAGGTGTGGAAAAAGTGGACAGCCTTGTCTAGTCCCTGATTTTAGAGGGATTGCTTCAAGCTTCTGACCATTTACTTTGATGTTGGCTACTGGTTTGCTGTAGATTGCTTTTATCATGTTTAGGTATGGGCCTTGAATTCCTGATCTTTCCAAGACTTTTATCATGAATGGGTGTTGGATCTTGTCAAATGCTTTTTCCGCATCTTACAAGATGACCATGTGGTTTTTGTCTTTGAGTTTGTTTATATACTGGATTACATTGATGGATTTCCGTATATTGAACCATCCCTGCGTCCCTGGGATGAAACCTACTTGGTCAGGATGGATGATTGTTTTGATGTGTTCTTGGATTCGGTTAGCAAGAACTTTATTGAGGATTTTTGCATCAATATTCATAAGGGATATTGGTTTGAAGTTTTCTATCTTTGTTGGGTCTTTTTGTGGTTTAGGTATCAGAGTAATTGTGGCTTCATAGAATGAGTTGGGTAGAGTACCTTCTGTTTCTATTTTGTGGAATAGTTTGTGAAGAACTGGGATTAGATCTTCTTTGAAGGTCTGATAGAACTCTGCACTAAACCCATCTAGTCCTGGGCTTTTTTTAGTTGGGAGACTATTAATGACTGCTTCTATTTCTTTGGGGGATATAGGGCTGTTTAGATCATTAACCTGATCTTGATTCAACTTTGGTACCTGGTATCTGTCTAGGAACTTCTCCATTTCATCCAGGTTCTCCAGTTTTGTTGAGTATAGCCTTTGGTAGAAGGATCTGATGGTGTTTTGGATGTCTTCAGGATCTGTTGTTATGTCTCCTTTTTCATTTCTGATTTTGTTAATTAGGATGCTTTCCCTGTGCCCTCTAGTGAGTCTGGCTAAGGGTTTATCTATCTTGTTGATTTTCTCAAAGAACCAGCTCCTTGATTGGTTGATTCTTTGAATAGTTCTTCTTGTTTCCACTTGGTTGATTTCGCCCCTGAGTTTGATTATTTCCTGCTGTCTACTCCTCTTGGGTGAATTTGCTTCCTTTTGTTCTAGTGCTTTTAGGTGTGTTGTCAAGCTGCTAATGTGTGCTCTCTCTAGTTTCCTTTTGGAGGCACTCAGAGCTATGAGTTTTCCTCTTAGAAATGCTTTCATTGCGTCCCATAAGTTTGGGTATGTTGTGGCTTCATTTTCATTGAACTCTAAAAAGTCCTTAATTTCTTTCTTTATTCCTTCCTTGACCAAGGTATCATTGAGAAGAGTGTTGTTCAGTTTCCACGTGAAGGTTGGCTTTCTATTATTTATTTTGTTATTGAAGATCAGCCTTAGTCCATGGTGATCTGATAGGATGCATGGGACAATTTCAATATTTTTTTATCTGTTGAGGCCTGTTTTGTGACCAATTATGTGGTCAATTTTGGAGAAGGTACCATGAGGTGCTGAGAAGAAGGTATATCCTTTTGTTTTAGGATAGAATGTTCTGTAGATATCTGCCAGATCCATTTGATTCATAATTTCTCTTAGTTTCTCTGTGTCCCTGTTTAGTTTCTGTTTCCATGATCTGTCCATTGGTGAAAGTGGTGTGTTGAATTCTCCCACTATTATTGTATGAGTTGCAATGTGTGCTTTGAGATTTACTAAAGTTTCTTTAATGAATGTGGCTGCCTTTGTATTTGGAGCATAGATATTCAGGATTGATAGTTTCTCTTGGAAGATTTTACCTTTGATGAGTATGAAGTGTCCCTCCCTGTCTTTTTTAATGACTTTGGGTTGGAAGTCAATCTTATCAGATATTAGAATGGCTACTCCAGCTTGTTTCTTCATACCATTTGCTTGGAAAATTGTTTTCCAGCCTTTCATTCTGAGGTAGTGTCTATCTTTTTCTCTGAGATGGGTTTCCTGTAAGCAGCAAAATGTTGGGTCTTGTTTGTGTAGCCAGTTTGTTAGTCTATGTCTTTTTATCGGGGAGTTGAGTCCATTGATATTAAGAGATATTAAGGAAAAGTAATTGTTGTTTCCTGTTATTTTTGTTGTTAAAGTTGGCATTCTGTTCTTGTGGCTGTCTTCTTTTAGGTTTGTTGAGGGATTACCTTCTTGTTGTTTCTAGGGCGTGGTTCCTGTGCTTTTATTGTTTTTTTTTTTCTGTTATTATCCTTTGAAGGGCTGGATTCGTGGAGAGATAATGTGTGAATTTGGTTTTGTTGTGGAATACTTTGGTTTCTCCATCTATGTTAATTGAGAGTTTGGCTGGGTATAGTAGCCTGGGCTGGAATTTGTGTTCTTTTAGTGTCTGTATAACATCCGTCCAGGATCTTCTGGCTTTCATAGTCTCTGGTGAAAAATCTGGTGTAATTCTGATAGGCTTGCCTTTATATGTTACTTGGCCTTTTTCTCTTACTGCTTTTAGTATTCTATCTTTATTTAGAGCATTTGTTGTTCTGATTATTATGTGTCGGGAGGTATTTCTTTTCTGGTCCAGTCTATTTGGAGTTCTGTAGGCTTCTTGTATGTTCATGGGCATCTCTTTCTTTAGATTTGGGAAGTTTTCTTCTATAATTTTGTTGAAGATGTTTGCTGGTCCTTTGAGTTGAAAATCTTCATTCTCATCCAGTCCTATTATCCGTAGGTTTGGTCTTCTCATTGTGTCCTGTATTTCTTGGATGTTTTGAGTTAGGATTTTTTTGCATTTTACATTTTCCTTGATTGTTGTGCCGATGTTTTCTATGGAATCTTCTGCACCTGAGATTCTCTCTTCCATCTCTTGTATTCTGTTGCTGATGCTGGTATCTATGGTTCCAGATTTCTTTCCTAGGGTTTCTATCTCCAGTGTTGCCTCATTTTGGGTTTTCTTTATTGTGTCTACTTCCCTTTTTAGGTCTAGTATGGTTTTGTTCATTTCCATCATCTGTTTGGATGTGTTTTCCTGTTTTTCATTAAGGACTTCTACCTGTTTGATTATGTTATCCTGTTTTTCTTTAAGGATTTGTAACTCTTTAGCAGTGTTCTCCTGCAATTCTTTAAGGGATTTTTGTACTTCCTCTTTAATGTCTTCTACCTGTTTAGCAGTGTTCTCCTGTATTTCTTTAAGTGTGTTATTAAAGTCCTTCTTGAAGTCCTCTACCATCATCAGGAGATAGCTTTTAGATCCGTGTCTAGCTTTTCCGGTGTGTTGGGGTGCCCTGGACTGGACGAAGTGGGAGTGCTGGGTTCTGATGATGGTGAGTGGTCTTGGTTTCTGTTAGTAAGATTATTACGTTTACCTTTCGCCATCTGGTAATCTCTGGGGTTAGTTGTTGTTGTTGTCACTGTTTAAAGATTGGAGCAGAAGCTGTGTTCCACTCACCAGCAGTCTCAAAATCCTGTGGCGGTGGTCGTGGGTAGCTGGCGGGTGTCAGCTGACCCTGAGCTCTAGCTACCCCGGTGCTGGTCCGGCTGGATGAGGCCTGTGGCCCTACTCAGGCCGGTTTCTGCTTCCCTAACTAATGCAGTCTCAGGTCCTGTGCGCAATTGGATTGGAGCAGAAGCTGTGTTCCACTCACCAGAAGTCTTAAGATCCTGTGGCGGGTGTTGTGGGTAGCTGGCGAGTGTCAGCCGAATCTGCGCCCTAGCTACCCCGGTGCTTTTCTCTGTTGTTTGGTTTTGGTCTAAGCCCACCCACTTAGTGGTTTAATTTCTCCAGTGAGACTGCATCACTTGAACATACCCCAAAAGCTCCACCAATTGGGGAGCAAGTGTTTAAATTTCTAAGACTATAAGGGACATTTCTTGTTCAAACCACTACCAACATCTTTGGGGGTTGGTATTTTACCTGCCATTGTGACATAGTCTATCTTTGCTCTTACAAATTCAGTGCCTTAAATGGTGTCTGCTTCATATACAATATATGTTCCTAAAATAAAAGATCTTAGACAATGATCTTGGGGTAAGGCAGATCCAAGGGTCTCTTTTATCTTACACTTAACCAGATTCATTTGGGCCCATTTTAATAACAGAAGGGATGTTTATATTGCAACAATCTATGCATGACCCATAAAGGAACTGGCTAGCAGGGAAATGTTACCCATAGAATCTTACCCCAAATGTAAACAGTGTATTCAGTTATGTTTTATTTGGAATGCTGGCCCCATATATTCCACCTGCACTGGCTATCTGATAATCACTCATCACTGCCAGTTAAGTATAGATCCTGGAACTCTGACAAATGAAGGGCATCTCCTACAAACAAATGACGAAGCTCCAAATTTGATTAACTCAGGACCCTGCAATCTCTCAGACAACTGCAACCGTGTACTTCCCCTCCTCCCTCAGTGAATTCATTAGACACACAGGCACATAAGTGCTCATGGTCACAATATCTCTTTTTCACAGGTTAGTTTGAGTAACATGCAATTTTAATCATTGTTTCTATGCAACACAATCTGTGGTTGGATAATGTTGAACAACTGTCAAATTCCAAAGGGGAACAGCCACAGAATTTTGAAACCATTTCTAACCTGCTGCTCTGAAGGTCTGGATGGAGCGGTAGAGTGCTTGCTTAGTGTGGATGAGTGCCTCTCATCAACCCCCTGTACTTAACAAGCCAACATCAAAGAAGAAGCAGATTTAATGTCTTTAGTCAAATAGCTCTGTCTCTGCCAACACTGGCATCATTTTGCTGATAGAATTTTTGGCACCCCACTCTTTTCCTAAGTGTTGGGGTCGTTTTGTGTTATTGATAACAGGAATCATCTAAACTTATATAAAATCTTCTAAACTTAGACTTATCAGCTACCTGGCTCTACAGATTTTATACGGAGACACAGAAATCTCTTTGTATCTTTCCAGGGCCAGAAATACTGTAAGCCAGAAAAAATCACAGGGATGCATCACGGGTACTGCTATAGTTGATAAAAATGTAGATTTTCTAATAAGGCTTCTAGGTTTACAGATTAGTAGGTCAAGACATTGCCACAGATGAGGCTCCCCTTCTACCCACTTTTCTGGAGACATCCACAATCCTAATGTAATTATAAACGTGCCACTGTGATATCACCTTCTGTAACTTCAGATCACCCAGTTGTCTGTGAGTTTCACCAGGTTGTCTCAATTATTTTTGTCATTCTTCCTGTGTCTGCTCTTACCCCTTTTCATAAGCAATGCAATTAAGCTATTACTAACTGGTAACTTTCTATAACAGCCAATAGAATAGATTTTTCATCTAACATAACTCATACTACAATATGAATGAGTGAGCATATTATTTGTGTTTTGAAAGTAGAACACATATCCAAATGTGATTTTTTTTTTAAGAAAGAAGGAATTACACCAGTTTTGCTTTTTCTGGGGCCCTTAACACAGTACCTGACCATAACTGTGCGGTCAGTGCTCAGTGGCTGACTGGGAGACTGGAGAGAGTAGCTCTCAGTAAGGCGTTTGATCTTGGTGTCCATGTTTAACTTCCACTCCCTGTAGGTGTATATTTCATAGCTGTGGATTAAGACCAGCAGTCTTTGCTGCACTTGCTTCATAGCTAAAGATGTGCCTTATCTATGTTGTTATGCAGGAACAAATTCACATAAGTGTTAGGGGTTTCGGGCAAATTCTTACTTGGGAAATGACTCTTCTTCCCAATCGCCAGTGACAGGGCTGGGGTCAACCCTGATAAAAAGGCATCTCTGGAAAAGTGCAGCTCACCACAACATCCAAACCACGGCAAATGATCAAAGGGACTGACTGAATTGAGTCTGAGTCCAGGTTTCTGATTCAGACCCAACAGTTGTGGACTATTACAAATACCTTCCAATTGCTGTTTTTCTCTTACTGCTCCCACACTATGTCCCCTATGAAGCTTAAGGTCTTCAATTAAAGTTATACTGAATTAGTTTCTATGAAAAATCAAGATGTTAGTACCACTGTAAAATTTTATATAGGCCATCTACGCTAACCACATCAGGAAGATTTTTGAAATTAAATGCACAAAATATCAGTTATGTGATTGCAAAGAACAGGGCTAGAATTCTGTGCTATATTTTTCAGTGAGCTCAACCATGTACTAGGTTAAAGCTAAACAGACAATAACATGGTCTCTGCTTAAGGGGAAATGCAAAATAATGCCCACTGGGGAAATGAAACCATCAGGCTGGGGCTGTGTAGTGTTCCTCCTTCCTGCCCACTTTCTCTTCCTTTTGTCATTCTTATTCTGAGGATAGACATGAACTGGCAAGGAGCATAAGAAGAGATTACAAAACAAACAGGTAAAAAATCATAAATAATTGACCCAGTGGGCGAGGAAATGAATTCCATAACTATAAAATGCTTTGTGGAGAAGTTTGTACAGATGGGAGATGAATAGAAAGAGGTGCTTTGCTTGTGACTAGCTTGGACAGTAAAGAAAAATTTATCATGTCACTTTTCCCTGGTTTGTTTTGATGGATAGATTTGACAGCTTCGAATTCCTTAGTGTCTCCCCTTTCTTGCTCCACATCTCTTTGGCTCATTTTTCTTCTCTTCTTTACACAATTTTCAAGCCTCTATTTCAAACTTCAAGAAAAAACAAAAATTACAGGCCCAGAGCTTGCACATAACTCTGTAACTCAGAGTAGTCTTAGTGTCTGCACCAGTGTTCTTCAACTATAAATCACACATGCTAACACTTGCACACATTACAAAATGGGATTCGCTTCCATGTAGGAAGGCATGTGTAAAAACTAACTCCTTGGTATTAGCATGTCTCCTCCCAGATTGCTACTGAACTGCACACATCTGGATGGTTCTAGGGCTCCTTGCCTATTTGAACATCCACACTTTTACCTATTTACCATTTTAAATGTTATTATATTTGCCTTTTCTGCTGTCTTAGTTAGGGTCTCTACTGTTCAGATAAAATAACATGGCCATGAGCATAACTTAAGGAGAAAAGGGTTTACTTGGCTTATACTTGCACATGACATCGTTGAAGGAATTTGGTAAAGGAACTCAAGGCAGGAACCTGGTGTCAGGAACTGAAGCAGAAATTATGAAGGAATACTGCTTACTGATTGTTCACATGGAGTTTTCAACTCTCGATCTTTATGTACTCAGGACATCTTGCCCAGGGATGGAATTAACCAAAATGATCTGGACCCTCCCCTGTACCTTGTAGCTTTTGCTACCCCACTAAACTCCGAGCGGATGGTCCTACCAGTCCCTGACTAGAGAATATTGGATCTGCAGATGAAACACACACACACACACACACACACACACACACACACACACACACACACACACACACACAACACACACACACACTGCTCAATTTCAACCTGCCTTATTGGCTAAATTGCTGGGATCTTCTATATCTCCTTTGGCTAGTGTGCGCTTCCTAATACTCTTAGCTCAGCATCTCTCAACCTGTCCTCAGCTTCAGTTGATTAGTTACCTTTATTCCCAGCTCAACATCCTAACCTGGAGAAGTGGCCTATGGACATTCTACATGAGATCTCACATGGATGGTCACCTTCTGTACCTCCAAAGTATAGTGACAACCCCTCTCCTTTCTCCCCTGTGTCTGCTAGCTTGTCTGCAGGGACCAGGAAGTCCTGCCTCTTTCTTTCCACCTAGCAGTTGGGCCCTGGCATCTTTACTAATAGATCAAGAACCAAATGGGGAGCAGGACCTTAGTTAGCATCAGACCTATCCCATACACTCCCACATCAATCATTGACCAAGAAAATGCCCTACATGCATTCCCATAACCCAGTCAATTGAAGTTGTTTCTTCTCAAATGATTCAAACTGTATCAATTTGACATAAACACTTGCAAATACAGGAATCATCCTATTTTTCTTTCTGTGTCAATTCTACTCTTTTCTTCAAATAAAAGAAAACCTCATAAATACCTACAATCTTTTTTTTATATTACTTTAAAAGCCACAGTTATGGTTTGAGCATGAAATCCGTCCTCCCACCTTCAACAGCACATATATTGTAGACTTGGTTCTCAATATAAACAGTGTTCAGGGTCCAGCTATGGAGAAGCAGGGGAGAGAGGGTGTGTTGACATTATTAATGGATGAATCCACCAATGCTTTCACAATTTTACAACATTATTGGGAAGTGATGGAACTATTGGACATGGACCTTGGTCAACGTAGTTATGACTTTGATATATGAATCTTAATCTCATATATGAATCTTAATTTCTTGATATACGAATCTTAATTTCTTATCTGTGTCACTCTGCTTCCTAGCCACCATGGGGTAAGACACTTTACCATAGGCTCAAACTGGCATGACTTTTACTGACTGAGCCATCTTCCCAGTCCCTATTTATATATTCTTAAGGGAAGATCTACAAATGACCATCAGAAACATAGAACAAAATATTTAACATTAGTCTAAATCAAAGTCTATACCTAAATATCATATGTCATAGCTATCATTATCAAAAAAGCAAAATTAAGGTGTGGAGAAAAGGAAATCTTGAATAGTTTGCAGGAATGTACATTAACACAATTAATGTGAAAAAGAATTTACAGATTTTTAAAGGATTAAAAATAGAACTACTGTTTTATTTAGCAATCCTGCTGCTATGTATATATTGAAAGAAAATTAAACCAGAATGCTGAGTAAACATGTATTACCTTGTTAATTATATCACTATCCACAATAGCTAATAAATAGAAGCAAACAAACAACTCTGTGAACTGTGAATCCAACACCAGGACTTCTTTCTTCTATCTCACTGTAACCCTCTGCAACCTAGAAAATAACCTTCCTACACCCTCTTTCTTCTCTGATTTCACTAGTGTGTGGTAATAACCATTCTATTCTCTGTTTCTATGAGATTATCTTTTTCTTTGTACATTCCACATATGAACGAGATCGTGTGGGACTTGTCTTCTTATGATTCTCTTATTTCTTTTTTAAATGTTTCTATATAAATTAATTATTGTATTTACTTATAGCTCAATTGTTGCCTCCTCTGAGACCAATCTCTCAGAGTTCTTCCCCTTCCCTTCTCCCTTTGTCTCTGAGTGGATGCCCTTCCCGTATTGTATTCCTCCACACGGGGGGTATCAAGTCTCCACAAGATTAGGTACTCCCTCTCCCTCTGAGGCCAGATAAGGCAGTTTTGGTTTTTGACACATATGTGCCTGGGCCTCAGAAAAGCCTGTGTATGCTCTTTGCTTGGTAGTTCAGACTCAGAGCTCTCAGGGTTCCAGGTTAGCTGACACTGTTTGTCTTTCTATGGGGTTGATATTCCCTTCAGTTCCTTCAATCCATCCCCTAACTTCCATAGGGGGGTCCCTGAGCTCCATCTAATGTTTGTCCGTTAGAACCTGCATCTGTCTCAGTCAGTTGCTAGTAAAACCTTGCAGAGGACAGCCATGCTAGACCCATGTCTGCAATCACAACATAGGATCAATAATAGTGTCAGAGTTTGGTGCCTGTCCATGGAATGGATCTCCAGGTCATGAAGGATCATGAAGGTCAGCCGTTCCTTCAGTGTCTACTCCATTTTTGTCCCTGCATTTCTTTTAAACGGGAGCAATTTTAGGTTGAAAGTTTACAGGTGGGTTCATATCCCTATCCTGCCACTGGGGCCTTGTATATCTACTGGAGGTGGTCTCTTCAGAGTTCCATATCCTCACTGTTGGGCATTTCAGCAAAAGTCACCAACACTGAGCCCTGGTATCTTCTCCCATGACTTTCTAGAGGTTCCCTTCATTCCCCATGCCCCACCCCTGGAAGTTGCTTGTTTGTATTCATTCTCCTGGTTCTCTGCCTTGATCCTGTTTCATTTCCATACCAGATCATGCCCTCCTTTCCCACTCCCCTTTCTCTCCCCCGTCCCCTCAGTATGTCGTCATATACTAATGAAATCAGAAGCAAAAAAGAGCAGTTAGAAGAAAGAAGTCTTGGTATTTTATTGCTCAGTGTCGAGGAAAGAAACTACTGAAAAAAAAAACTTTGTGTATACATGTGGACAAAGAGGGATAAACTTGAATGCTTTCATTATGAAGAAGTAGTCACTGTTTGTAAAGATGTATGTTTGCCTTAGTGTGAATGTCACACTACCTGTGCATGTATTGAAATGCCAAATTATAACATAATTGTACATTTTAAAGTATTAGTTAAAAATAAAAAATAAAAACCAAATAAAAACTTGGTTTTCATACTTCTTTTCAATGTTGTTATTTCTTTTTTGGTACATTTAATTGCCCTCTTTTGAAATTATCCTTTAGACTCCTCTTAACAAGTACAAGAGATTAAGAGACGTAGAGAAATAGCTTGACATCTCTAACATTTCTTTTTAAATTTATTTATTTATTTATTTATTTATATATTTATTTATTTATTTGGGTTTTTTGAGACAGGGTTTCTCTGTATAGCCCTGGCTGGCTGTAGACTAGGCTGGCCTCGAACTCAGAAATTCGCCTGCCTCTGCCTCCCGAGTGCTAGGATTAAAGGCATGCACCACCACACCCGGCTCTTATTTATTTATTTATTTATTTATTTATTTATTTATTTAATTTTATTATTATTTTAGTTTTTAATTTTTTAATTTTTCAAATTTTAAAATTTTTTTAACATTTCTTTTTTTTAATTTTTAAAAAATTTTTATTAGGTATTTTCCTCAATTACATTTCCAATGCTATCCCAAAAGTCCCCCATACCCTCCCCAACTCCCCTGCCCACCCACTCCCACTTTTTGGCCCTGGTGTTCCCCTGTACTGGGGCATTTCTATAGTAAATATATTTTTTGGATATTACCCATACCGTTCATTTTCATGAAGAACTTTTTTCATTAATGTTGGCATTTAAAAAAATTCTAAAAACTAAGGAAAAATTAAATATTTGAGCCACATCTTACTTCAACAATATATGTGTTAGCCCATCCTTAATCTTGCTTAGTTTTTTTTAATTGTATTTTAAATTTCATATATAAGTGTGCTGTATTTACACAACTTATCCCCCTCCTTCAGAGCTGCTGTCATCCCATCCTTTTCAAACCCATGTATATAGCTCTATGTTTTGGGGGCTGGCCACTCAGGGTTAGATACCTGATTCTCTCTTTTAGAAGTCATTAATTGCTTGTAACTCTTTATGCGTCCCGAAGAGACTTCCCCAGTCCACATTGTCATGTCTACTAATGTTGTTCCTATACTAGTTTTGTTTGTTGTTGTTGTTGTAGTATTTTTTATGTGACCATATTGTTGAGACTTCATGGGTGCAGCTTTCATGTGATATACAGAATTGGCAATTTTACAACAGACTTTTGGTTGCTCTGGCTCTTAGAATCTTTGTGCCTCCTCTTCTGGGATGTTCCCAGAGTCATGGGTCCAGGAGTTGTCTTGCAGATAAATCAACTGTGGTTGGGTATTTTATCCTGTATTTTGACTTGTTGTATGTCTCTGTGATAGGCTCCATTGTTATAAAAGGGAGATTCTTAAATAAGGACTGATATTTACACATATCTGACTGGATCTGACATAGTGTAACCACCCTGGGTAAGGCCTCTAGGTTGGATAATGTGACACAATGATAAAGCTAGGTGAGCTGACTAGACTGGGCTTGTGAATAGGATGTACAACACTGAATGCACTCTTTGTGATTACTACCTTATAAAACAAAACCTGAATGAGGGCTGAGAATGGAACTTAGTTGGCTTGCCTAGCATGCATCAGGATCCTGATTTGATCTCAGTAACTCATAAGCCAGGCATGGTGGCTGTTGTCCAAGCACTTCAAAGATGAAGGCATGGAGACCAGAAGTTTAAGGTTATCCTTAGATTGTGAATTCAATGCTACTTTGGGCTACATGAAATCTTTTCAAAAAATAAAAATAAAACAGTATAACTGAATGAAGCAAATAATGACATTGGTCTGAAATTCTAGGAAGCAAAATTACACAGCACAGACATCCTTTAAATATACCTTACTTGGCTGCTATTTATCATCAAACAAACTCAAATGTTTGTAGTGTATGAATACTTTAAAATAAACTAGTGTCTGATGACAGAGTTCAGTCAATAGTTTGCCAACATCTCTTTGTTTCTCTATGTACATTTATCTACTGTTACACCTTTTTCAATGAATGAGACAGATCTGAGCACATTCAATAAACGAAAGCAAAAATTACTGGGTTTGGGCTTCCTTTACAGCCAGAATGATTCCGTTGAGTCCGCTAGCAGGGGATTTGCGTATTAATACCCCACCTGGAAGAGTTGACATGTTGAAAATGAGATTAACACTTCCCTGTTTTACATTAACTAAGGCTAAAGTGTCATTTGCCTTATCAGGAGAAAATATTCAATGCTGCAGTGATGGGGTTGAGAACAAGGTATGGCTTTATGAAAAATGTTAAAGTATGAAGTAGCCTATTTGCTCTGGTAGTAGTGATTCTTTGAATCTTATCTCTGCACCCAGAGCAGATAAGACCCGAAATAATAAAGATGACTCATAAGCTCAATATAAACCTGTAGAGCATACCAACTCATTTCCAAGCCAATGCCAACCAACAGAGTAAACAACTTGTCAATCTTTTAAATGATCTAGAAGTAGCATATGAATCCACTGTGTCATGGACATTGATTCCAAGGTATTTGCTGCCAATCCCAGAGCAGCCCAGAGATAGAAGAGAATAGGAAATAATTTATTATTCACTCCAATGCAAGGTAGCACTTCTTAATTCTCTAACTTCACAATCCTTCTTGATATAATTTTACTAAGGTACATGTTTAGATGGAAATACATTAAATTTTTTAATAGAAGGAGTCCTGAAAATTACCATCAAACCTAGGTTGAAATGTAGTTGCATATGTAGATCAAGAATGGGTTTCTCAGGCCAACGAACATAAGCTGGAACATTGACCTCCCTCAATAGTATCACTAGATGGGTCTAAATAAAGGAGATACAATTTTTGTGTTCTATAGCTCTGGTATGGAAGACAACAGCCATATTCAGAGTAAAAGTTCCACTCCACTAGGTTACTGAAGAGAGGCATCTAGAAGTAAGAGAGCTGTTCAATGAGGATATAGTTATATTCCTCCAGAGAATACACGCGTTGCGTCATCAGGATCAGAGACCCAGATCCTCCCAGGAAGTCATGTCTTTTTGTACTAGATAGATGGGCTGGGGGAGGGGGGGAGACTGTTGGGGGGGTAGTGAAAGAGGAGGGGACCATCTTTGAGAAAAATTCAACAGTCTGAAAAGAGGGTAAGATTACAACGATAAATGTTTACCTCTCAGCTGCTTTGTGTGTCTTGAAATGAAGTGGGTTTTGAATAGTGCTGCCTGTGTACTGTGGAATGTGGGCATTGTGAGCAAATTGACTGTCTCAGATGATTTGACACATTTTGATTTCAACTTAGGAAAATATCTGTTAATCCTATTAGAAAGAGGAGAAGTCCTGAGCAGAAAGGCAAGAGATCCGACTCCTTCCCCTCTTTCACAGGCTCTCCCCACTCCAAGGTATTAAAATCTCTGCTGTTTTTTGAAAGACCTCATGCCTCATCACTGACCTGTTTGGCATTACATCAAAATCTCTTCGCCTCCTCATTGCTTGACTGGCACTGGCAAAAATCAAGGCAGGACTGGATGGCTATCCTTCTGTGGCAAACTACAGGAGAAAATAAGTCTTATTCTATGCTTTTAACACAATTTTCCTCTTTCTTCCACTCTTCTCTCCTTTTCTGTCTTGTCCCCATGTTTCACTGTTTGCTAATATCCAGCCACAGGCCATTTGTTGTGTTTGGCAGAGGAAGCACTTTTATTGTTCCCTAACTCCAGGGGGGATATGGTGTCTATGATGTTGTCTAGGCCCAACCTCCCCTAGGAAGGTTAACTAACTCCATCCTACTCTCAACGGGAAAAGATGCCAACCCCACACACCCCTGCCAGACACCCTCTCTATATAGAGAAAGCAGATGCATTGCTACCCAGAAGTACTATTTATCCTCACAATGGTGATTGCAGCTCAATTTTGGGGACCAGGAGAAGTTTTCTACAATCTGAATCTACAAATTATGGATAAGGAAAAAGGGGAGACTTTTTCCTCTCTAACCTCTCTCTGTGTTCTGGAGTAGCACATAAGCCTGATCAAAGGCCCGCTCATCTGTCTCAAGAGCCAGTGCTGGAACCCAGCATGCACCTAGAAATATGCACTCACAATCCTAGGAAATTGTGTTCATTAAACTCCACCAACAGGTCCTCAACCAGAATCTGCTCTGTGCCAAAGCAGCATGCTGCTGTTAATCCCCCTTTATAGATCAGGTCGGAAAATAAAGAGGGTGGGGCTGAAGTGCAGGGAAGTCTGCACACTTGTTTGGAGAAGAAGAAAAGGAAAAACAGAGATTTCTTGTTCTCTCCTTTATGAGCTGAGTTGCCAGGACTGACCAGACCACTGAGAGAGACACAGGGCTTTTTAGCGTTCACAGTATTTTCCCCCTCCACAGGGTAAGTGCTACATTGCAACATGGGAATTTCAAGCAAGATCCCATAAATGTCTTTCAAACAGTGGCGGCACATTGTCATTTCTGTATGGCTCCTCCCTTTGTGTGCTAAGGAGGAGATAATCAGAATCACAGCTGACGTTATTGTGTGCTTACTAGGTGCCAAGCAGGTGGTGCACTACTTATGTAATGCCATTTCACTCTCCAAGATCCCTGGGCATTAGGTGTGGCAGCTGGTGATGCAGCAGTTTAGAAAGACGAAGAAAGTTGATCAAGTAGCAAGGCTAGGATTTGAACGGGAAGCTTTCAAAAAAATCTTACACTTAACTTTTTTTCCCTTAATTTCCTCTATAAATAGTTTTATTGAGAGTATGGTTTGGTTTTTTTGTTTTTTTTTTTTGTTTTTTTTTTTTTGGTTTTCATTTAAGATTTTAGTGACTCTTCCTTAATACTAGTTCTGCTATTATCTGAATCATTACAATTTTCTGCAATCAAACCATAGGGTTTCTTGGAGACAAGGCCCATGTCTCTCTTACCTTTGCATACTCCTGCAGTTCTGAAAACAAAGGCCGCCCAGAATGGGAGCTAAACAATTATTTGTTGAAATGCACTTTATGTTATATCTATATCTAAATAATGCCCCTAAACAAGTTTACTTCCCCAACACGGGCTTTTCTCTCATTTGCAGCCATTGCCTTCTTGTCTTGTTTTCCAAAGGTTGATTTTGAACCGGAGGGACACTGCAGTCCTCTTGTCACTTAGCGTGATTTGAAAGTGAGAGTCTGTGTAGTGCTTTCGCCTGCCCTCAGCAATCAGGCCTCACACTCACGAGGGAGGCTCTGATTGTAGGAGTTGCCTTATTTGCATTGATGAGGATGAGCCAGCTGCTAGAGCACACAGAACTGCACCTGACACAATCACTGAGTTCAGGATTAGCGAGGGGAATCAGGAATCCACTGAGCTGCACGGCAATCTAAGCCCCACATTAGACTCACTCATGCAAAATGACCCAAATTTGCAATGAGCACAATTAGCAATCCAAAGATGCATGTTAATTTGTGGTCTAATATTTTCTACACTTCCCTAAATTAAAAATAATAAATATACCCTTTTTTTGATGAGTCTGGCATAAAAACAAATGAGAGGACTAGGGATATGTGGGAAATGTGCAAACCCCAGCAAATGTACATTTTTTTGGGGGGGTAACTGGTCGCCCTGTCAAAGTTTGTCATTTAGTAGCTTTGTAGTGTCATTGTCCCCCTTTGAGTCAGTAGGCAGCAATGAGGATAACATAATATATGAGGATAACATAATAAATACAAAAATAGCTATAATATATGGGAAAGAAGATCATAAACTTTTAAAAAAGAATTTGAAATTTTATAATAGGTATTGGTGTTTTTGAGGTTATGTTTGGTTCCTTATGACCATAGATAAAGACAGGTATTTCAGTCTTGAAAGTACAAGCAATTGTGCAGGATTTTTATTAAAAAGATTGTGTAAATCAAAACAAACATTATCAAGCCCTGGACTGTGTTTCTGTGTTGACAGTCTATAGGTATTGAAATGCTCACCTATACTTTAGTGGGGGGAAAGCCCCCACATTTTATAAAAATTCAATACATGAACATTCGAAGCAAAAGCATGCAGTTCAAAAGCTAAACCTCCCATTGGAGAACAGAAAATTTAATGAGCTTTTAATGGAATGCAATGCTCAGAGTAGTAAATTATTTGTTAGTTGACGATGCAATCAGCATGCTGATTAAGGTTGCTTGGTTTTTTACTAAACATTAACTGAATGAAAACGGGTAGTCCTTGTTCTGCTTGGGGGCTTTAAGGAAGCAAATGGACTTTCAGAACAGAGATTGTCAATAAAGGTGAGTGCACTCCAGGTGTCATTTGAATATGATGATAAAATACTGGTGATAAATATTTAAAAGCATTTTAAATCCACAATGTTCGCCTAGTGTATTGTGGACTCTGTTTAAAGAAACAGTGGGCCTTGGCAGGCCTAACAACAGTCCTTCTATCTCTAGAAAGAACTATCTGGACCTGCTTTTGTTGATTGCAAAAGAAAATAGGGGCGGTGTGCTTTGAAAATATAAAGAAGCATGGACTCAGAGACTAGGAACTGCTTGGGAGTTTGGAATGTAAACCGAGAGAGAGAGAGAGAGAGAGAGAGAGAGAGAGAGAGAGAGAGAGAGAGAGAGAGAGATCAAAACAAAGAAAAATATTCCTGCAGGAAATAAAAGAAAACATGTGCTTGTCTGGCTAGATTGAGATAAAAATTTAATTAAGCAGTTTCAATTTTCAATTTTCTGATATTTTAAAATTATTGCTATTAGAATATTTATAATCTTAAATTTGTGAAACATAGCATTCTGGGGACAGGGACATTGTGAGTCTGGCATTATACTCTGATATATTGGGTCTGGAGGCTTACAAAAGAACAAGAACAAAAACAGAAAAGGAATTGTGGAATTTTTGGCTATTTCTTTAAAAATATTAATATATAATTTGGTAAAAATATATCTTTTACTATATTTTAGTAAGTCTGAATATTATTCATGAATTGTTAGCAGCATGGTTTTTGTTATTAAATCTGTTTAAATCAGTGGGTTGATTTTGCTTCTAAAACGAGGACTTTTTTGTTTGTTTTCTTTCTGCCAATTGAAGAATCGTGGGTTTGTAGGTTAATTTTCTTCAAATAGCTACAAAGTTCTTTTTCTATAAATCCCAATTAGTTTCATCATTGGTGATTCTCTGGCAATGATCAGGTACCCTTAAAATCCGATAAATAACCACCTCTCACTTTTAACTATTCCTGTTTATGACCCAAGAGGTTAAAAGCCTTTGACTGGCATTTGACTTCTGACCTCATATAAATGTTATCTTATCAGTCCCTGCTTGTTAAGTTGTACTGAGTGCTTGTCCCCTGATGGCTTTTAGATAAAGGGTTGTGTGTGTGTGTGTGTGTGTGTGTGTGTGTGTGTTCAAATATATTTCCTATAAGAACTAAACCAACCAGTGACATTGTTCTGTGTGCAGTGCACTCTAGTAGCTGCTAGGAATGTACTCGAAAACACCAATTATATTTTTACTTATTCCCTACATTATTTTAAATTTGGCTTTATGGGTGGGATTTTACCATTGAAATACATATTTATTATAATTAGTGGTAGTAATTCCTAGTGATCATAATCCTTTAGCATGTTTGTCAAGAAGATGCACGCTTCCTATTTTCTCTTCAAAAAGAAAAAAAGAAAGAAAGGAAAAACAAAAAAATTAGCTTTTCATTTTGTAGCAGCATGAGATGAGTAGAGAGATAATTTATGGAAATCTTGTCTCCACAGACTTCAGAAGTCTGCTTAACAAGAGAGTCATCAGTAAGATATATCAAAAAAAAAAAAAAAAAAAAAAAAAGAAGGGTCCATGAATGGTGCGTTTGCTAACCTTTGGGAAAAGGTAACCAGACTGTCCTTTACCTTCCATCCTGGAAATTAAGGATGTGCTGGGCCTTTGATTTGTTTTGTAACTGAGTGTGTTGTTCACACATTGGAGCGTACATGTGTGTGTGTCTAGTCATTGTGCATGAATCCAGTGCATTTAAATGCTTGCATTTTAATCTCTCCATACCTCCACGGCACTGAAAGGATTCTGCAGGCAGACACTGGTGCCTCAGAAAGGCTGCTTCATTTGCTAATGATCTACAGTATGCTTCTCAAACAAACTATTACATTAATTTCCATGTGGGAAACAGGCAGTGAGGAGGAAAAGAAGGGAGAGGCAGCCATCTTGGAGTCAGCCTGCCTTTCAGACTCATTCTTTCTCTTGCTAAGGCTCAATAGTTAGAATATTATCTTTATTTTTAATTAGCCCTCAAAGTAAGCAAGAGGCATATCCAAAACACCTTTGTGTTTGTGTTTGGAGTACAAAGAAAGTCGTAATGTCTTTGGATTTTAAATAATAACTACACTATAGGCAAACTATACCTATTATTCTCTACCATTTTAAATAAATATACATATAAATGAAGCATGTGCTACAGCTTGTAAGAGACCTATACAGAACCTGTTCAGAAAAACAAATGTCTATTTGAACCATTCATTTGCTGCTTTGTAAAGGATTAATATGCCAGTAAAGTTGTCTGCACTGCCTCCTCCCCTGTCTGCCTTTTCTCCCCAAACATAACTCTCACATATGTGCACACAAACACACACGTTCAGAAACCCTCACCACAATGACACGGCAACTTTGAAACTTTTCTAAATACACGAATTCTCTTCCTCTCAGATCACAGGTATTTAGTTAAGCAGAAGGAAAAGGAGCAGCGGTGTAAATTTTCTGTTTCTTTCTGTGTGTATGGAGAACTGCAGGGGCTCTGTGGCCCCACACTCCATTCTTCCTGCCCATTTTTCAGTAAAACACAGGTTTGATGCGATTTGTCTCAACTTCTCATTTCAACCATTGCTTTTCTCCAAGTGGTCAGAGTTTAAGATGTGCAAAAGCAGTGGACAGAGAAAAATCACTGCAGGGGAGAAACAGTAGCTCCCCAAAGTGGAGCTGGCACACATGGCTGGCATGCATGGCACTCAACTCGCAAACCTTTTCTCTGCAGTTTGAACACAAAAGCTCTTCCTCCCCCATTTTGATGTGTTAAGGAGAGAGGGCATGTGCAATTTGTGAAATAAGAATTTGGAAAGCACAGGGCAAGCATTTCTCCTTTGAGTGTCCTGCATGTGTCAGCAGCAGGTAGACATCCTACAGTTTAATACTGATTTAGGTTTTCCTTTCTTTCTTTCTTTTTTTTTTTTTTAGTAGAAAGGGAAAAAATTTGAGTTTAAGCAATTGTATCACATCCACTCAACTTTTTGATCAATATTGCTTGCCTTTTGTATATTCAGAAATCCAGATCTCATCACTTTACTATCTGAAATTAGGGGACAAGTTTGCTCTATGTCCCTCTGAGAAGGGTCTGAGCAGATCAGTAATAAGCTACTGTTCAATTCTAACATTTGACTGAAGAAACTGAACTTTTACTTTTTGATGTTAGTGATCTGAACTAATTCTCCCAAACAATATTACCTGCAGATTTTTAAAATTGAAATAAGGATTTGAACAATAATAATAATCGAAAAGTACCTTACACTATATTGACTAAAGCCTCTGAGTTAAATCTCAGAGTTCTTTTCAAATTGACTTTGTATACTGATTATTTGTAAAAAAAAAAAACAAACAAAAAAACATTTGAATGCGTAGCTATATAATATTTAAGCTGCTGAGAGATACAGAGCCACTCATATTGTTCAGTCATTTATGTTTTAATGCATGGTCCTAAGTCCTAGTTACCTTAGGAAGGAAAAAGTGTTTGTTTACACTAGTTGCTATAGCAACAGTAGCTAGAAATTGTAGTTGGAAGAGGATGAGGAGCATGCCGGCCTTCAGCTCTTTGCATGGAGAGATCTCCTTCTAAGACTCTGAGAGCATCTTCAATTTATTGCTCACATGTTACCTCACGTTTAACAACTTACTGTGAGAACGTATTCAGAGATACAATCATCTGATTTTTTTCCCCCGTTTTTTTCTTTTTTTTCTTTTGCCCCAGAAATCAGCCTCGCCCTATTTGGAGAATTCAGAGTTGTTATGGACCTTTTAGTGTTTCAACAAAAAAGTTGAGGACGTGAAGTCAGAAATCCTCTCCCCAAATGTTAAGGGCCAGGTTGCCTGCTGCTGTTTCTCTGTGCAGACTCATCTCAGCCTTTGCTCTGCCCTCTCTTCTGTGGTTTCTTATTTTTTAAATTGGCCATACCCTTTTCTACTAGATCGCTTGATTTGGCCATACTTCCCTTAGTACATTCTCATTGTTGATCTCAGAACTTATATGAGGTTTGGACTGGTAGTGTTTTTCCTTATTTTCAAAGCTTTGAGATTCAGATGTGAAGAGCTAAGACAGTTCTCTGGACATGCTCACAGATTCTACCCAAGACCTTAAGCCATGCTTTTACACTTATGGGAAAAAGAAAAAAACATGCACAAGCTTCTGATACTAAGGGCGGAGCCTGGACATACACCTTGTCCTCTTCTTGGCCTCATCTGCCCTGAAGAATGAATATATTCATCCCTAAGGTTGCTGCTTCAAAGTGACCAGTGAGATGCTAACAGGTCAGCTGGCTGTCCTGTTGGACAGAGGGTCCATAAATCAGAGAAGGCTTGGTATGGTTGAAAGAAGAAGGTAGTCCAGCCTGAGGGGAGCCCCTGTAAATCTCTCCAGGAGCTTTGTTCCTGGTAGGGGTAGGGGTGGGGGTTGGAGTTGGGGTAGTCATGGCTGTGGCTGTTATTAATGCCCTGGCCCTCCTGCAGTGGGTGCTAACTTCTTGTGCATGAGAGCTGCCTCCACCCTTCCCAAACATCGGCTGCTTGGAAAAGTCAAGCAGGGCTGAACTCTGATTTTCATTTAATAGTCAAAACCAAGATGCGTTTGGGCTATGATGATAGGACAGCTCCCTTGAAAAGATTATTTGAACTACAAAGGCATTCATTTAGGGCTAGCGATGTTGCAAAAGGGGCTGCTAGAAATTAGCAGCCTGTCCTGGTATTTGGAGAGCAAGAGTGACAACTTACTGGAAGTTCTCAAGGAATCATTTATATTTCACACTCCACTAGGCAGCTGATTTGAGATTGTCTGTTAGCATAACAAAGGCTCTGAGCCTGTGAACTTCAGAAACCTTTCGACCTCTTAGCTGCTGGCATGAATAGCCCCCAGTCCTGCCTATAGAGATCTCCCAAAGCTCCCCTGTTCGTGGCTAAATTGTTAATCAGGGTAATTTAATATAGTTTTCAATATGCCTCATCTCTTATTGGGAAAGGTATTCACAGCTTCCCTACCCCTGAAAAAAAAGTTCTTTTATTCAAGTGTGAGAGGGGCAGCTGCAGACAGACCCCCGTCTCTTTACTTCACCCCCCGATCCCACTCCTTCCCAGCCACAGTTTTCTGTGTAGCAACCACAGGGAAAGGACAGAAAGAGAACTACGTTGACATTCCCTTTGCATGCACTCCACCCTGAACCTGAAGCTCAAGGCTGTTTATGCTGTGAGACAACTAAACAAAAACCCCAAGCACCACAGTCATAACTAAAACCTCAGAGTGATCACACACACACACACACACACACACACACACACACCACACCCTGTTCTCCACCTCCCTTTTTTCCAAAACCCTTTCCCCTCCCCCTTCATCCCTCAGCTCAGCTGCTCTTCTGGCCCCGACAAAATGCACCAGACCCCAAGGCCTGCTCATTTTCATTTTGTCGGAGGCAAAGGCAGCCTGCCCACTCCTTTGCACAGCGACACTCGTCCTGTCCCCTGCATCTACTCTCAGTGTGGCTCCCTTGCAGCGTCAATTCACATGCACATTAGTTAACTGAAGAGTAGGAGCACAAATATATTCATTTTAATCCAGTTAAGACCTAAGAGGTCTCATAGGATATTATTCAATAGTTTGAAAACCAAGTATAAAACTCAGATTTTGCTACAGTGTTTCATCTCAGGGAGGCCTACAGTATGCCTTTCTTTTGCTTTCCACCAGTGCGTGCTCAAGAAATAAAATGAATAATGAAACAATTATAAGCAAAGAACCAGCTGCAGGTGGATATTCTGTTAAAATATTGTATTGTTGACTCTGTTAATTACCGTACTTCTAGTACCCATGCTCAAATTCAGAATGAGAATTTTATAAGATGAAAGGAAAAAATATGAAGTCACAAATTGTGCCTCTTTTTTTAAAAAATTAAAAACAGAGCAATATATCCCTTAATCATATAGTTAACCTTTTGTTCCCATGTGAGAATTTTAGGCCATTTCTAAACTGTATTTGTAGTATTTCTGAGCTGCTGTAACTGTAGTTTTCTATGGGGTTGTTGCTCTGTCTTTTTGCCTTGTGTCTTGAGGGACTTCTTGCCTTTGTCAGACTTTGGTGGGTCTGTTTGCCTCTTAGCCTCCTAAAGTTGGTCAAAGCCAGCATCTAGATCCCAAAGTATTTTCTTTGATAGCTCTCTAGGTGACAGTGGCTCCTGATGCGGGTGGGAGACTTGCTTAACTTACTTGGCATACTAATCTGGTATCACCAAAGTGCTAGAAAGCAGGGAGACAAATCTCTCTTTATTGTACCAGGGAAGGGTTATTCAAGCCCCCCAAACAGAAAAACAAATCCAGACACACTCTCAGGAATACATACCCACTCAATAGCCCAGCTTCTTTCCCAATCTCATTTTTCTGGGTATTAAAAAATGGCTATAAAAATGGGCTTCTTAATTAATGTAAACATCTCAACAGTGTCCATAGATAACAAAACAATTGCATGCAGTTAGATTATTATCAGTCTTCAAATCTGCATTTTCATTGGGGGTGGTGGGTTCTGACAGTTTTAATTCCAGTGTTTTGGAAGTTTTTAAGATTATAAACATTTTTATCAATAATCTATGCATTATTCATTTTAATGATGTATATTTTATTTTATTCTTTAAGTAATGATTTTCATTTTTCTTGATTTCTTAAACTAGAATATTTTAAAATATAAATTAATAACTATTATGAACAAGTAGATTGCTGATTTCTCTTTTAAAAATCCAAAGACATAAAATCATTCATTTCACAAGTTCACAGAAATGTAACTTTCATGAGCTGTCTAGAGAGAAAGAAAATACAGTGGCTTTAAACTCAAGACAGAAAAAAAAACCCACACACAATTGATATTTTCTGTGTTTTTGCTTAACCCTGTTTTCATTAGCCTTTTCCTCATTAGGATTTATGATCCATGTCCTTTTCTATACTTCCACAGCTCTGATTTCTGTTAAATTTTGTAACAGAGGTTAATGACTACAAAGGAACAGAAGGCCTGTTTTCTTTCATCTATGATGCTCAGTATTTTAAGGTTGTTTATATTTGCATTTAAATTTTTTCTGTAATTTAAATTTGTTAAGATTCAGTAAAATTAATTGCATCAGAGTTATCTAACAGAGAAATTTTTTAAAAAGAAATTAAACAGTGCAATTCTGCTGAATTGTAATGTTTTCCTGGGCCTGGACCATCTCATGCCCTCTCCAGCACTGTATAGTTTGGGTTTCATGTTTGTGGAAGAAGAAGGATTGGGGGGAGAAGGATGTGTTTTTGGAATGGTGTTTGACAAGGGGAATGAACGCAGACACCAGAACAATTATATTACAATCCCATTGGGGATGCCAGCACCAAATTTAGCCAGACTGATGGGGCACTGTCTAGACGGTCCCTTTTGTGTATCAGCTGCTTTCTCTCTGCTTTATTGCGTTGCCTCAATGTGTGAGTTGAACATGCATATGGATCCCAAGCATAGCCATTCCTGCTATTAAACCTGCTGTCATTTGGCTAACACTCAAGGGCTACGTGTTCCTACTGCATTCTCTTTACGGTATTTTGTAATTAAAATTCAGCTTCCACATTAGTGGTGCAACAAAGGCCATATAACAATGTAGAAGGTGCCTAGACTTTCTTTATATGAAAATATTAACTAGGTAAACATTTTTGTCTTTCCAAACATGTCCGCCTCTTTTTCACTGAAATGAAAGAAAGCCAGAACAATAAGAAATAAAACAATGAGAAGAATGAGCCAGAGTACATATAAATTGCCACCTTTCCTTGTGAAAAGGGCAAAGGACAAAATGAATGTGTATTAAATGTTTACAGTGTAATTAACAGCAGTGTGTGTGTGTGTGTGTGTGTGTGTGTGTGTGTGTGTGTGTGTGTAGAAGGTTATCCCACTTTATTTGGTAAATCTAGTACAGCCCAGTGATCTGGGTTCTTATGGAGACTCATAAATAGATTCCCAAACTCTTCTTAATATACAGTTACACATTGCTTTCTTGTTGTTGGGCAGATAGGAAATCTCAGAGACATTTCACTTCTGGACAACTGTCAGTTTTCTGTTTCATTTGCCAAACTGGTGCAGGGTAGGGGGTGTGTGTAGGGGGAGTGGATAAGGCTTCCTTATACGTGCCCACACAAACCAGCCATTGTTCACAGGAGTAGGAATGCACCCCTAAATAGGGTGCAAACTTCATGGGTGATGGTGCTGAGAATTTGAAATGAACACAAATTAATTATTGCAATTAGAAAGTGAGAAATAGCAGAATTCATTAATACTAGTGAAATTAGGAATGAGATCACCTCTTTTAATATAAAGTTTATCAGCAAATTTTGCCTACAGTTACCGAGAATTGAAAACCTTGAGAAATTGGAATTCTACAAAATGTAAGTCATTTTAAGTAAAATCTTTGCCTCATACGGGGAACCCAAAGAACTCACTGTTACAGGAGAGATGAGAGACAAGATGATAACTTTAGTAAGTATAGAAACAGAAATTATACTAGCTTAAATTATTTTCTCTTAACAGAAACAAAAGTGGTAAAAGTTTTTATCTGAAAAGGAGAAACACAGTAAATGATACAAAAGATGTGTTTAAGCCTGTACAACTAAGTCATGGAATTTGGATTTAAAAATAGTGGTTTTTAAGCCTTTTTTGCTAGAAGTTAATAACTGCAACCTACTATTGGCAATTATCCATCTTTTGTGAATTTGATGTTGAGAGAGAGAGAGAGAGAGAGAGAGAGAGAGAGAGAGAGAGAGAGAGAGAGAGAGCGAGAGAGAGCAAGAGAGAGAGAGGGGGGGGGGAAGCAAAGTAAATTCTAATTATATTAATAAGATACACAAGGAGTAATCTGATTTTTGGTGGTGGTAGTGTGGTTTGGATATTTTGTTTTTGTTGTTGTTTAGTTTGGGTTCAAAAACAACACATCACAAATCAACACTCCTGAAGTACACAGTGATATCTGATGGGAAAATATCAAGATTGGAAGTAGGGACAGATTGTACAGTTGACAATAAACATGGAGATCTTCAGTAGGCACTGGGAGGCTCGGTGTTAGCAGCTTCACACTCCAACTTCATTTAGCATGATAGATGGAAAAAGTGAAAAAAATCACAAAGGCAGAGAGAGAGAGAAAGAGAGAGAGAGAGAGAGAGAGAGAACCGAAAAATAAAGAATACCAGAGGAAAATGGGGTGAGGTGGATGGGGTTTTTGGAGTGGGGTGGGGGGTCCATGCAGAAATACTGAGAGAGAAAAAAGCATGAGCAGAGAGTGAATATTCTAAGCATTGTTTTAATTTAAAACAGAGATACTTCCAGGAGAATGGATTTCAATGGAGCTGAGCCAAAAATAATTATAGAGATTTTCTTGTTTTCTTTTGTGAATGAAGAGCATCTCTTTTCTCTGATGACACAGAGAAGGAACCAGAGCCCAGAGATTGAAGTGGTGCCCCTCTGCCCCCTTCCTTCCACACGCCACAGTGGCAGACCTTTTTTTCTTTCCCTTTCCAATAGCTATTGGCATAGAATTGAGCGAGAGGGGCGAGTGATTGCAGCCCCCAGACCTCAGCTGGGTTTCCTGTTCTAACAATTGCTTGTTTACTCTGATAGGGCTGAAGTATTGAAATGGAAGCCCAATTGGGGTGAGGTGACAGACATATATATATATATCTATATATCTATATCTACATATCTATATTTCTCTATATATACATACATATATATATATATATATATATATATATATATATATATGTAAAGTTCTGGAAATAAAATCGAACTATTTACAATTAAGAATATGCCTGTTTTTATGATGCTAGAAATTCCTGTAGGGTTTGTTCTATCAATTATATTGTTCTCTTGTTTTTCATCAATAGCAGGCTATAAAAGGGAATAAGAGGATTCTCTCAATTTTCCTCCTTTTTCTCGGTAATATAAAATCTCTGTCTTAGAACCATTTTTTTAACACAAAGGAAAAAAATCATTTGTTAAAATAACGAGCTATAACTGAATTTTGTGAAAGCAATAAAACATAGTTCTTGCAAAGGCAGGAACAAAAGGCTTATATGCATATGAAGGGCTGGAGGAGAAACCACCAACTTTTATAGACTTTGTGACAGAGTAATCATAAACAACTTGGAATTTGTATGTAAACAATACTTTTTAGGTTAAATTGACTTCCGTGCAAATCATAGCATATTTGTGATCTGATCTAAACCCTTCAGTTTAGGTGTGGTCCAGTCTTAGATTACATACTATTATCCATAGATGCCAATCCCACAAGTAGGGCTCAAGGATTACCTTGTGTCATTGTGATACCTGAATTTGAGGTGACCTTTTTAGAACGATTTCTTTCCAAAATCTGAGAACCGGTTCCCTTTCTCTGTCTCATATTGAGATTTGGTTTTACTAATATTTTATCTGCTAAGTTGAAACAACTTAGTGACTCAGCAGAAGAGCAGCATGGGCTATACATTTGAAGGGCTAACCTTAAGTGTCTTCAGTATGAATTTAAAACAAAGAATGTATGCTACATTTAGAGATGCTAACTAGTAGCTTAAGTATGCAAACATTCCTGGAAGTGGTAAAATGTGATATATTTTCCTTTAGAACTTTTACAGACTAAAATTTGTCATGTTTTCCTGTCAAAGACCTTGAAATGTGGACTAGCAAGAGAAAAAGTCTTAAAGTTCTATTATGTGGTTAACTTTTAATTTTTAAAGATGAAAAATGTCTTCATGGATATAGGACTTTTAATTGGAGATTTTCAAAACATATTTTCAATTTCAGTAGGAATATATTGTGTACATCTGTGAATATGAGTTCTATGAATCCATATTTAACAAATCGCATCAGTTCACTTGACAGTTTTCTCCCTCTGAGCTCTTTCCTCTTTTCTTCTCTCCATTAAGAGTATTTCTCTCACTGTAGTAGACTAATTTTTGAAACAGGTTTTATAAAACAAAGATGGCAATTGATTTAAAAGAACTTTTAAGCCATTCAACTCTGATATATTACAAATGATTAAATGAATATTTAAAAAATATAAAGTACTTAACAACACTAATAAAATCTCAACTCCAAAAATGCACAAATGTACTTTTTAAGAATAGCAGTTAATTAGTGCTAATGAGAATACTGCATCTATACCTTAAGATAAAGTATGTGCTTGAAATTAGCAAAAAAACATATTGTTTCTAAAAGGAAACAACTGTTCTTTTAAAAAAATGAAACAATGCTAGGTATGGTCATTTGTACTTGCGATGCCAGCATCTTGTGGGCTGAGTCCAGGTGCTAGTGAGTTTAGAACTAACGCTGGCTCTTTAGAGAGCTCCTGACTGCTCAGAGCTCTACAGTGACGTCTTGTTTCTGAAAGCAAAGCAAGCAAGCAAACAAAAGCAATAGGAAAAATATAACTTTCTATATAGCAAGAAGAGCTAATGATAGTTATGTCTATCAAAAGTCCTAGGAGACATGAACTATAGTGGGCTATACCAAGGCAATGAAACTATTGAGAGAAAATACGTGTCTACTAAAATGTTTAGAATATAGATACAATAATTTATTATTAACAAAGTGAATGTATCGCAGCATCAAGATGTTCATTTACTGCCTCAGATACTAATTCTGAAAAACAGAGATAAATAGAGATTTATACTTGAAAAGTATCTCAAATATATAAGTGATATCCACAGTTACATAAATATATAGCACTTGGAATGTGCTTTGGGGTTTCTTTACTTTATAAGAACACATAGACATATATATAGAGAAATATTCAACACATGTGTATTTGCCATTTGTTTACAATGACCCTGGTATGATAAACAGATCTGTAGCATTTCTAAGTGGAACAATTCTTTCTGAGCCCTAAATTACTAAGACAGCTTCAGAGTTTAGTAATTCAAATCACCAAACCAGGAGAGCTGTGTTTTAATTAAAACCAACCATAGGAAATGTCCCAAAGACAGTCTTATTGTTCTTTTGGTTTGTGGTGAGGTAGAGCCTGGAACTCACCTGTGGGTGGGAGGAAATAACAGGAAGTTGTTGAAAAGATTGGGATGAGAGTTCTGAGGCTCACAGGCTTCTTTGCTGCCCACAGAAGCCATTATGGCATGTGTGTGTGTGTGTGTGTGTGTGTGTGTGTACGTTTATGTATATGTACACACATATACATATATATTGAACATGAAGACTTCAAAAAAGGCTTCACACTTCAGGAAACCTAGAGTTAGATTCTGCATTCAGTAGGCACACCTCCTTGTATTGGCACAGGAAGACAGATGCAGATGGCTTCATTCAACTCCCTGCTCAAATTTGTCACTTTGTGTCATAACCCCTAGGTACTTAAATGTAGCTTCACAATGTGCTAAATGGATTTGCCTGATAATATGCCTAAATGTAGCTGTACTAGCTGTTTTTGCTCTGGGTTCACTCATGGTGATATAGTTTATTTTAAGGCCAAGAACAGTCATACACATAAGGGAACAGGATCTTTTTGGTTTCAGTGGAGGCCAAACATGCATAAGAGCAGAGCGAGCACTGGATGTATGGAGAAGATGACTATTATAGAGGTGTTCACATTTCAGGAATGCACTTTACAACACAGGGAAGCATGGTACACTATAAGTAAAGTCCTTTTAGCCCATTCCCTCATTATTAAATGCTATTTTCTACAGTTAGGTTTTACAGAACATCCAATAATATTTATTGTAGCAATAGACACTCCCACATAAGAACTGCTAGTGAGCTTACATGTCTATTTAATCAAAGTCAAGAACTACCTGGAAAGTACAAAGTGACCATAAAACACATCCTTGCTAAAATATTAGATAAATTGAGAATAGAGAAAATAGTGAGCTAAGGTAGAAAAGTCAAAAGAAAATAGTAGTAATTATATATATCTTGCACACAAGCCTAGTGTATTACATCCAGTACACAATGTCATATGAAAGAGAAAGTGTGTCCCTTGTCATGGTGACATAGCTGTGTTAGGAAGTTTTATAGGGTAGTTTGTTTCCCAGAGCACATTAAACTCGCCACATGACATGTTCAGTAGAATATCTCCTCCAGTTAAAAACTGTTTTTTGTCACAAAACTCCACAATATTTTCCACAACCAGCTGATTACTTCTTTTGTGTATCTCTACTAGAGGAGGACAGTGTTTGCTCTTCTACCTCATAAAACGTATCAGCATTAGAGGCATATGAAAAGCAGTTTTGACCTTATATAGTTTATCCCTGTATTGGTTGGGGCACATGGGCCTTTGCAAAAGGCACACATATCTATTATTGCTGCGTTTTTATCTTGGAACAAAATACAAGCTTAAAATTGGAGGTGAAGGCAAAACAAAAAGTCTCACAAAGTGGAAATTAGTTAATGCACAGACAGGACCCCTCTTGAGTTGACATGCAGTGAATGACAGAGTTGAAGGGCTTCCTTAAGGGTGCGTTAACAAAGTCATCACAGGAGACCTGGGAATCAGCATTTGCTGGGTCCTTCAGACCAACATCTCAAACCGATTTCAAGTTATGAGAGAAGTTCTAACCACTTCATGTTACTCATAAGGCTCTCCACAAACAAACATGGAAACAAGCAATAGCACCCCTATTAGGTTCTTTCTGCTTCCACCAGCACCTTTCCAGCTCTCCCTTCCATTCTTGTCTGCCTGTTGTCCTTTCAAGTTCTCTGTGGTCCTTCTTTAGTCCTGTTTTCCAGTGATGCTAATAAAAATAAACAGTTCATTTAAAACAAACATATTTAGGCCCATAATGCATGGTTAGTATGTTCCTTTTTATTATTATTTAGTTAAAACATACCTGGGGCACTGGATTTTAAAATCCAATTTCAGTAACATATAGAATAATGGGTTGCATTATGACATTTTCATACATATATATTTTTGTATACTGCTAATATTTGCCCCCACATTGGCCTCTCCTGTATCTCACTCTTCTTAGAATACTTTTAGAAGCAAACCCAACAAAACCAGAGAATTGAAATGCCATTTAGTGTCACCAAATTTATTTATAAATATCCACAGTGGTAAACTTAGCGAAGCCCTTGTGAGACTGCTCCTGTACTTACTGATCCAAGAGTGCAGAAAGAATTAGCTTATTCAGGAAAACTCAAAGTCATAATTAGTCTTGAGAATTATAATAATCTGGTTTCATCCCCCATTTCTTTCTCATGTAGTATTCCCAGTGCGAGTTCCACATGAAAAATGACAATGAAGTTTGAGCTTTAATAATGCCATACCTGTGAAATATGAGCATTTTCCTAGAGTAAAACTGAAAATCTGTCCCATCTTGGTCCTATATTTTTCAATTAAAAGAAGAATATCACCATATTTTCTCAATTAAAAAAGTCAGTCATAATTTTAAAAATAACTTGAAATAAGAGAATAAGTATTTCCCTCCTATGTAAATATATCTTTTCCTCTTAGTGTAGATATAGATGTAAGTCTGTATTTAATTTAATTTTTTAAAAACTTTTAAGTATCTAAGTTTGATAGTTTCCTCAAACAGAAACAAAAGATCAAGAAAAGTAAAAAGGATGAAATCCAGAAAAAAAATACAGAAGGAATTTAGGCCAGACATTTTTCATAATTTGACCAACAAGGTCACCAAATAGTTTGTGATTACTTATTGAGGAGATCAATTATTGTAATGTATGGATATACATAAATTAAGATAAAATGCAATTTGTTGTCAGCCCAGGAATTTTATAACATTTTGTGAAATAGAAGTATACCCTTGCAAGAGTTATAGCTTGATGAACTACTAACTAGTAGGGGAAAAAAAGGCAAAATGCACAGTAAGTGTATAGCCACGTAAAGCCCAAACTTGCATAGCTCCTATAGCCCTAAAATTTAGGAATAGCTTATATTTATTTAGGAATTGCTTTATACAACAGAGAGGGCTCTCAGCATAATTGTATTGAATGAGTTTTCATACCTGTATGAAGAATAACAGATCAGGAATAAAAGATGGGAATGGCATAAACCATTTTTGTATTTCAGGAAATTCAAACTAATTTGTAATAACAAAAAGTAGATCAGGCAGAGGGTATTGGCAGAAAGCTCTAGGACAAGGGAATTGTGGGTAATATGTGTTTATCATCTTGACTGGTAATAGATTCACATGTATATACACTTGTAAAAATTTAACTTATACAATTAAATATGAACAGTTAGTTATATAGTTTTTAATCTCAACAAATACGTGCTGTAAATGCAAAGTGAGTACACAGAATGAATGCATCAAGTAGTTAGAACACATGAAAGTCATTAGCAAGAACAATCACACAAATGGTGTCATTTGGAATAGTGGAACCTTTTACAGTTTTGAAGAATTTGGAGATTCTAAGTAACTTTTTCATTCACTTGCTGATGATTATGGCTGTGGGTTTAATTTAAATCATTTTATTTTTTTAATTAAAATCAGTATATTCCTAAATGTAAAGAACAATGTATATTTTGATTCTCTTGAAATATTCCAAAATGTGTGACTTAGGTCAGCCAGCTAAACCCGTGCCCAAACACTGCTAACCAATCATTTGAGACAGAGATAAGCTGAAAGATACTTTCATCTTGAGAAAACAGGATCAATCTACAGAGCCTTTCATAATTATGTTTGTTGTAAAACCAGGCAATGGCAAATCCTGGTGGTCAGCATGACACACTTGCAAGAGGGAAGAATTTCCTTTATCTGATTGTCCATAGACACATCTGTGGGTATTTTCCTGACTGCTCAGGAAGCCACTGTGGGCAGTATCATCCTTAACAAGTGGGCTATATAAGAAAAGTAGATGAATGTGAGTGAGAGAAGAGACCGGTAAGCATCACTCTGCTATAGTCTCTGTTGCAGTTTCTGCTTCAAGCTCCTACCTTGGGTCTCAGCATGGTTTCCCTCATTTAGTCACTGTTTTGTGGAAGCAACACAAAGCAGACTAAGACACACATCCAAAGACTTTTTTCTTTTCATTTCCTACCATGGGTATAATTAAAACAGTCAGTCAGTGAATCAGTCAGACAAACAGACAGACTCGGAGTGGAAGTTTCCCTGAGACAAATGACAGATATTCTCTGCATATGATTGCCTCAGATATATATCTTGTGAGTAAACCCATTTTCATTGTTTTCAACAAAATTCTGTTTGAATCCACAGAAAGTTATAGAAATATCACATTGAGTCTCTTCTGGAATAGAACATGACTACCCTAGGCCCATACCAAAGTCCTTTCACGGCTCAGTGTGAAGGACAGAGATGACTCCAGGTCACTGTTTGTTTTTTCTAATTGTATTACAGATAATACTGTGTTTACTTATAATTAAGGTTTTAGATGCAGAGCTTGAATTAGATTAGTCCTCATCTTAAGGTAGGGAGAAACTGTGAATTCCAATCAAAATACATGGGGGAAGACTGAAGACAATCTCTCTACATTCATATGTCAGCAAAACAGAACTAACATTCAGTGGATAGCATATTGATGTGCCTGATATTACCCAAAGGACAGATGTTTTCTGCCTTGACACATTATGGTCTAAATGTATTGATCTGATTTTTACAGACATATTTAAAATTAATAGAAACATTCTAAACACTCCTTAGAATGAGCTACTTATTAATTTTTTCATACCCTCTCTTCGTTTTTGGCCAGAGGTGGTCCTCACACATCATAGAGTACTGAACATAAGATCTGTAATGGGAAAGCATGTTGTTGAGCATGGGCATGGGTTTCTAACTGCTCTTGAGCTGAGATTCAGTGAACACTTACATTTGGAGCTCTCTGCACACTTAGGACTATGTCCTCCTCTGCCCTTGTTCTTTTTCCAGAATGGAGTCCCACCAACAGAAAGAATCAGCATCTCTCCTATTCCTTTTCACTTTCCCCAGTAGCTGTTTTGCTTTTTGTATTGTTCTTCTCCTCTCTTTTTGATTAGAAAGGTGATTTTATTGACAAGCTAAAGAACTATAAACCACTGTATGAGAGCAGTGTAATCCAGGTATGTATGGTGTGACTCAGGCTCTTATTTGTTTGTTTGTTTGCTTGTCTGTTTATGTTTACAGAAAATCAGATTAATAGGCATAGTCAGTGGGTAACTTTTAAATGATCTAGGATATGGGATACTTGTCAACACCAAAAGCTTTAACTTGGAAATGAGGGAGAAATATCTTGTCTTTTCATAAGACACGTGAAAATATATTATGGCCAAGACACTCATGTTGTATCACTAAGTACTACCCATACACCCATTCTCCAAACATACAGACTTTTCTTGAGCTCTCACTGATCCATTAGTGTGAAGCCACTTTTTAATTCGCTGTTATAAGTAATTGCAATGCATTTATTAATTGATGCATGATATAATCATTATTAATTACTCTTAACTTCACAGCATTTCATATAATATGCTTCATAGCTCTTTAATATCTAGAAAGATAGAATTCAGAGTAAATCCCAAGGACAATGGACCCACAAAAGCAGTTACGGACTAAATTAGAACAAAGAAATTAAAGTCTGTAGCACTTGAAAAGGAAAAACTAAATAGCTTCTACACTCATGTTCATTTGCTTGCATCAGGTTTAGTTGCTTTAAATTAGGACAATAAACACAACCTCCAATCTTACATTCTAACCATTTTAATTCATGGACTAACCAATGATAATGGCCTTTAAAAAAAAAAAAAGAAAAATCTGTATAGATTATGTTAGAGAAGCTAAATAATTTTATCTGTTGTTTACATTTTTACAAAAATAAACCTAAAATTTGGTAAATTTTCAGTCCTAAAGATTGATTTATATGGAACTGATGTTGAGCAGAAAACAAAGCATTCCTTCAAT
This sequence comes from Mus caroli, assembly GCF_978045245.1. Lineage (NCBI taxonomy): Eukaryota > Metazoa > Chordata > Mammalia > Rodentia > Muridae > Mus > Mus caroli. The sequence continues at coordinate 37,400,472 of NW_028227270.1, forward strand.
TACTGGAATAGTAGAATTTGCCAAACTATATGTATTTGCTTTGTGTAAAATTACATCCTTTGCTAAGTTCATTATTTGTTGGTCACTAATAATGTTTGTAGGAGTTTACTATTCTATCCAAAGACTCTATCGTGTTCTCTCTGTCACAGTCTCTGTTTCTCTCTCTGATCCTTGGTAAGCATAACAGCTTGTGTAGATTATTGATTACAATAAGTAAAAGTATAATATAAGGGGGAGCAATACGGCCAAAAGAAATATCAAAAACTAAGACAGATAGTTGAGTATGAGGTAAAAAAATGAGTTCTTTACCTTAGACTCCCTTAGAATGAAGTAGATGAAGAAAAGCTAAAAGTTAAGTAGAATTCAACATAAATTTTCCCTATTCACGAACTAGCTTATTCAGTTATTGCCATCCACTGATCAATTACAGTTCAGTACTATATGTAATAACATGGCACAAGTTTTTAACATTTTTCCCTTTTTTCTGAGGCTGGCTGGCCCAAGAAGGATGCTGACTTGCATATTTTAAGCAACTGTTTGCCTGGTTCATTCAAAACAGTCTGAATAGGACGTGGGCTACAATATAGTCCTAGCTACTTGCATGCCAGAGGTGAAAAGGTTGCATCAGGCTAGGAAACATTCCATAATTCTGTCTGTAAAAACTTAAAATAAAATAATAAAAGTTTAGAAAATGTGGTGTTCTGCCGAAGCTTACAGGGCCTCTGCTGTTGCCACCGCATTTCTGTCAGCAAACTTGGTATCTGCTCTTTGCTTCTTGCTATTATCCAGCTTCTGACACTGTGTGGATGACTCCTACGAGTCAGTTTGCTGCTGTCCATGACCGTCCTTACTCTTCTCTCAGCTTTGCTGCGTCCCAATCTCTGCTGAGCATGGTCTGCCAACCTCACCAAATAGCTCATCTATTGACACATGATTGGTCAACTCAGAAAAAGAAGAGGATATTTATATTGTATACTTAGTCGAGGATCCACTTTGAAATTGTTCAATACAGTGGCCCAGGATTGGTGTGGTTCAGCGTTAAGGGGATGGCAAAACTATGAAGGTGTGATGCTTCAAAGGTACTGAGGAGAAACTAGACAGGATTTAATGACTGTGTGGACGAACGGGACGCTTGTGAATCATACTTTATTCTGGCTCAAAAGCTGAGGCCCTCTGAGGCCCCGCCCCCAACTGTGACACAGAAGGAAAGGAAGGTTTTCCGTGTTACTCAGTGTGAGGCATCTAAATTGTGATGTATCCCGAGTAGCTGGATATTGTCTGTAGCTCATTCAGGAAATCCATGTTTGGGAACAGAATAGCTTAGAGGGGAACAAATGGTCAAGAGAATTAAATCAAAAAGTTGCACAGGAGAAAATTGAGAGTCATCAGATCCACCACAAGAAGCTATTGATGAATATAACTAATGGAGTTTTAGTGAAGCTAGAATTTAGAGACGATGGGACAAAATTGGAAGGGGACAAAATGGAGAGCTTTGCCCTCATGAAGAGAATGATTATATTTTATTATTATTTATTTTACATTTTATCTTATTTCAGAATTAAGAAGCATAATAGTTTATATGTGCTTATAAAAAGGTTAAATACAATTTTCTACCTCACACATGTGTCCTGTAAGTATTATTTCTAAGTATTCAGGTTGAAGTTTTTTCCAGGGGCCAGTATCTTAGGCAGGAAGAGAGATGCTCCTAAGAAAAGACAGGCAAAGAGTGAACACCCCGTCCCTGGCTCACTCTCATTCATTCTAAAGGTCAACTTCATGGCCACGCCCAGCTCCAGTTTACCTAAGTCACAGTGAACTCTGAGTGGCCCAACCACCTCTTGGAGCACAACATTCTTTTGTTTCCTCGAAGATGAGCAACAAAAGATATTTATAATGCCAAACTGTGGCCCATCCTTAAGAGCATCATGAACTAAGAAGATGACATGGCCTAGTGGACCAGCAACAAGGAGATGCAATAAGGATATGTCTCGGGACAGAGAACATATTCTAGGTGAAATTTTATAAGAGGACCAGGAATAATAAATTCTGTTATAGGTTTCTAATGTATATCAATATAATTATATATAATGTAAAATACATATTATTATAAATATATTAAATATATAGTAAATGTTTATCACAAAATGAAGTAGTGATGAAATAACAGGCACTTCTTACTATCTGAATCTCATACACACCTGAAAAGTTTATGGGAAAGCAAATTTTTATATTCAAGGTAGGAAAAGTGGGGCAGGTGAGATACCACAGTGACTGTAGGTACTTAATGCCAAGTCTGATGATCTGAGTTTCATTCTCCAGACCCATCTGGTGGAAGGAAAGAAGTGACTCCAGAAGGTTGTTCTCTGACTCCTGCATGCACACTGTATCACACATGTGCCTCCTCATTCAATATATAAATAATTAAATATGATGACAATTGAAACTAAACCTTTTGATGGACACTCCCACATTTCTGGTACACACAAAATTTATAATCATTGACTATCACAGAATTAGTACTTAAAATGTGGGCTGGAGAGTTGGTAAACATGCCTGCTGCCAAGCCTCATGACTGGAGTTCAATCCCTGAAACGGACATGACAAAAAGAACCGAGTCTTCAAATTGTCTTCTGCACACACACACACATACACACACACACACTTACTCATACAAATGCAGTAACACTTATACATACATATGTAAATGTCATAAACAATTTTAAACTTGGGATGAATCAATATTATTAGCTCGAGGGGCTACAAAATGGGCCTTTTAACCAACAGTACCAGCAAGTGCATGAACAGCAGCATTGGATCCTTGGATGAGTGACTTGAGGGAACAATACCTGTTTTTTTTTTTTGTTTGTTTGTTTGTTTTTTTGTTTTTTTTTAATATATCATACTTCTTCTATGGATAGTACATCCCAATCCTTAACATAATTTTAACGGTGATAAAAGTTTTTGTCTAGGTTTTTCAGTTAATTCTATTTAAAGCATTTAGATATTCTTGTTTCATGACATGCAACACATCTGAGAGACAGCTCTGTCCCATAGACCATGGATTTCTTTCATTCAATGTACTGCAATGAAATACAAGAAATATTACTACTCTATTTCATTGACCCGTCCAGCAGGTCCAATTATTCGAGGGTCTCGAGGGGACCTTCTCCTAAGATCCAAATGGGTGGAGGGAGAGACGGACACCAAGTGCAAGAACACATGGAAGCAGTCTGATTGGCATCAAAGTGTCACTGTATTCAGCAAGGCTCAAGGCTTAAATGCACAAGTAAAAGGGAAAGTACTTCTCAGCAGGAGGGATGGGGCAGCGGAAAGTTTTCTTTTGGTGACAACAAGGGGAAGCAGGAACTTGGTGGTATCAGGACATCCAGCTCTGACTTAGGGCTGGAACAATCTGTGGTTGTTCTCGGAGCAGTGTGTCAGTGGCCCGCTTTTGACCCCCTTTTCTTCGGGGGGGGGCGGGGGGAAGGCCCAATTCAGAGATCAGGACAATTGTCTTGTTTTAATAGCTCCCAACATTTCATCGATAAGACAAATGAGGCTTAATATGATGTCATTCTTCCCAATTTCAATCCAGTGTCTTTTAAATCCTGTTTTTGTTTTGTTTGTTGTTGTTGTTGTTGTTGTTTTTTATAAAAGTGATTTCCATCTGGTATTTTTTCAAACTTCAGCTGGTTCACATTTCTATACAACTACATATTGACTTAGTTTAATAAGTGACTTTCCCCTAAGTATGCATACCTTTAAAAATGATTTAATACAAGCATTGTTAAGAGAATAACTATCATTAATTCTATCATGTAGACATGTTTTCTAAGAAGTAATTGTATTTGAAACATATTGTTTTCATTTTTGCCATAATAATTTTATTTTTCTTCGCATATAGTTTTCTTTATATACAGTGGTATTTTAAAAGAAATCATGAAGAATTAGGGGAGATGAAGGAAAGGAATGGTACACATATCAGACAACTAGCCTTCAAATGCATTGAGAAGACAATTGTGTGGATGAGAGTGAGGGAAGAGAATGGGGAGATAGATGGTGATTTCTAGACCCTTGTCTTGCCCAAGGAGCACTGGGAACTTAATAACTCTTAGTTCATTTGTCATTGCTATGCTCTACTAATAACGAGATTAAATTGAAGCCACACTGTCTTGAGTGCTTAAGGCTTGCCAGGCAGCGTACTAACTGCCTTACTCACTGCCTTATTATGACCCTGCGGCACATTTCCAATTTGCAGAAGAAGGAACATAGTCTTTTAAAAATTTGCCCAAGTTCAACGTCTGATAAGTGGGGAAGAAGGGTGAGGGGTCAAAAGCAGTTTGTCTGCCCATTTGGGCAGTGCTATCACTCAATGCTTGTCCTCTCTTCTCAGTGAAGAAACTCAGGCAAGGTAAGGGATACAATGCAGGAACAGGAGTCAGAGCTGGAGCAGAAGGGACCGTCGGGAGCCTCGGGTATGGAACACCTCACTGGCTCTACTGTCAGATCCCCCTTTGCCTTTTTGTTTCTTTTGTTTCTTTTGTTTCTTTGAAGATGTAAGTGGAATTTGACCTCTGGAATATGGGTTAACACCATATGGAATATGGTAAATATATATATATATATATATATATATATATATATATATATATATATAGAGAGAGAGAGAGAGAGAGAGAGGGTTTATTTTTTTTGAAACCATAACAAGGTGATTGATGGAATGCTGTGGAAGTTCTCTAGTGAATTGTTTCAAATGAGAGAATCTTTACAAACATCACCTGGCCAAGACTGCTATTGCTTGCAGCACTTGTCAATCACACTACTTCTTTTGGGAAAAACAATATTACATTATATTTAAAACTTAGCACTTGCAAATGGTCGTGTCATGGCTCAAATTTAAAGTTAAAAAGTATTCACTAACAGTCTTTTAAAATAGTTTTTAATTGTTATTGATAATTTTATGTGTACAATTTATTTTGATCAAATTCACTCCTGAGTCTTCTTTCATTCTTCTCCCCATCACTGAACCCCCTTCTATGAAGGCCCCATCTCTGAACCCCTTCTTCTTATGAAGACCCCTTCAACTTTCATGGCTTTTATGTTTTAACAATTCACTGAATTTAATTAGGCTTTCTTGCAAAAGCATGGGTGGAAAGCTAGTTATTTTCAGGAGCAAAGGCAGTTTGCCAGTGGCTTTAGCCTTGAAGAAAGTGATTCTCTTCCTCCGCCATCATCAACTGTCATTGGTACATAAGGAAGGGGTGAGGCCTCATGAGCCCTCACCACTTACGATGAAAATTTTGCTTTACTTCTTTGATGCTTATTTATTTATATTTATATGTGTGTCTCTCTCATACCCACAGAGAGAGAAAGAGAGAGAGGGAGGGAGGGAGTATGCAGGTACCTGTCGAAACATTGGATCCCTTGGGAGTGGAATTACAGGCTGTGGTGGGCCTCCCAACATGAATGCTAGTAATCAAACTCAGGTCCTTTGGAAGACCACTATTGACCCCCATGATGGATTATTGGTAGGTTCAATCTTGTTCAGATCTTGTGCTGGTAACCACAGCAACTATGAATACATGCGTGAAGTAGCTTGTCATTTTGAGAAGACAGAATTCTATAGGAGTTCATTCTTTCCAATCTTCTGGCTACTACATTTTTTTCCTCTCCCTTTTGAAATGACTCTTGAGCCTCAGAGGATATCATATTTCCAATTTTCAGAAGAAGAAACTTAGGCATAAAGAGGTTTTAAAATTTACACACACACACACACACACACACACACATCTTGCCTAGAAGGTCAATACTGTAACATGAAGATTCCACAGCTTGAGAAGACCACTGATGACATCTTTAAATAGCCCGAATAACTCTCTCCATCATTAAAAAGTCTAATCATCAGAGAGAAGGTTTTCAGGTCAGTGTCAGCTTGATGTTTCTATCTCCCACTGCCAATGTGGAACTTCAGCAGCAGAATCTTACCATCAATTCCTGGTTAATAACCAAGAGCAATGACAAAATCCTAAAAAACTAGTCTTTTTGGCTGTTGAGTAAAGATGCTATGAAACAGTAAGGATTTTCCTGTCAGTCATCTAGGATGGAAAGATTTTTGTAGGTGTGTGCAAATATAGCCTTCCTCAGAAGCTTGATATAAGTTATTATTTTACTCAAAGATCTTTATTAGTCTGGTCACTCACAGACACATGTATACAGAATTGTTGAGTAATAGTCTGTATTTATTCTGTTAATAAATGTTTCAAAGCTATTGTTCTCTGGGGACTTCACATAAAGAGATATTTATCTCTTTGGAATTTTAGAAACACTACAATTAAAATGAAATGCAATCAATAAAATATTAATGCAGCTATATTTAAAGACCAACTACTTAATGGTTAGATCCATATCTGTCATTCTCTAGCTTCTTCAAGTCAATGAGTTAGCTAGCACATTAGAAACACCATATATGTCTAATTGAGGGTTTTTTTTTATTAATTCATAAAAGGTTCATGACACCACTTTCTGGTCACTAAAATAAAAACTCCTAGGAAGACTAGTTTGATACTTTGAAATCATTAAACACTATTTTTACCTCTTAGATAGCATCATGAAATGTCAGGGCAAACAGCAGTTCTATAGATCGGTCCTCACCTTTTCTTTTTAGCAAGGCCACTGGATATCAGTGCCACAGTGAGTGATGAACTGGATGTAGAATCTCAGGCTCCCAATTCTCAGGCCACTGAATTCCAGATCAACAAAATACTGAGTCCTATCTCAGACTCAGGGCTTTCAGGTACAGTGCAGTTCCTGGACCTGAGCTATGTTTATTGTTTTAAATACAAAGTATGATGAGGAAATTAAGTAGATGAAAGCAAGAGAGGGCAGCAGCAGATCTAAATAAAAGCAAATGCCACTGAATGTCTGGAGACTAATTTTGGTAAAGGTAAGCAAACAACTTCTTAGAAACAAAGCTGTAAACCATTTGACACTAGCCTTTTCTTTTCTGGAAGGTTCCAACTCTTAAGACAGATGGGTAGATTTACTTGGAGTTCTCGTGTAAGGGTGGAATTTGGAGACTGGGGTAGAGGCTCAGGGCATAAGAGTTTGCTGCATAAATACAAGAGTCTGGATTCTAATCCCCATAAGCCATGTACAGAGCAAGATAGGGTAAAATGCCTGTAATCCCAGAACTATGGGAGAGTGGCAATGATGGTGAGTATTAGTACCTACTAGCCACCAGACTAGACTTCAGGTCCACTCAGGTCAAGAATCAAGATCAGGACACCTGGCATCCTCCTCGGACTCCATACATGTGTGAGTACACTCTACACATACACGTGCATGTACCACATACACACACGCACACACACACATTTATACACAAATAAATTAGAGTGGAAGTATAGAGAAAAAAATTCCCCACTACTTTTCCTTTGATCCTTTCTGTGTAAATCAGCTGTAAATATCCATTTTACTTCATATTGGAATATGAAAAAATTGTAAAATTTAGTAACTCTCACAGCTCTGCATAAAAGGAAAACTAAAGCTTTTGGCCTAGAATTTACACAATGTTTTTAATTGTAACTAACAAAATTATTGACCGGTAAAATGGAAAAGGCTTTCCATTTCAGTTTTTAACTATTTGTTTATTTATTTCTGTGTGTATGAGTGTTTCACCTGTATGTATGTACATTTACCATATGGATCCCTGGTGCCTGGAGAAAGCATCAGATCCCCTGGAGATGGAGCTACAGATGGTGGAGCTGTGTGCTGAACCTAGGTCCTTTGCAAGAACAGCATGTAATCCAGCCCTTCTGTGTCGATTTTCATGAATTCATGTTCAACAAGTACAGGGTCATATGAGTGAGAACAAGGAAGTGTGCCTGGTTGATCAAGCTTTGAAATTATTTAAAAAAAAGCTGCATCTAAAAAAATCTGAATTTTTAACCTTGTCAGAATGAGTCCAGCCTTTGCCTGTAGCTTCAACACAAGGTTTTTCAACTCATGTAAGGACAATATTTTTAATGTGATTACTGTAAAGACAAAGGTCTTTACAGCAGCTGGATCAGGTTGACCAGTTGGCTCTTCACTCCCACTCTCACTCATACTTCCTCATAACCTTCTCATGTTTCAGCAGGTTGCTCAGAGCCTGGAGGATGGAGTGGAGGCAGCTCTTGCAATAAGATGTTTGTGTTTCTATATTTTGAAGCATCAGGCAAGAAATAGGCCTTTTCCTCCTTGTGTATCTGCAAACAGAGTGACTGTCTGCAGAGAAGTAAATTTCCATAGAGAGAGAGAGAGAGACCTTAGGCAAGTTGTGTACCAGTGTATCTAGATCATTTTAGGAAATACAGGCAGCAAATGTCACAACTTAAAACTATCTTCTTCTCAGTTTTTTTAAACATCTAATTATATCAAGAAGAAAGTCTCAGTCTGGTCCTAACAAAGGACTTTCAAACACTTTTATCTTTTTAAAAGAAGCTGAAGATGAGCCTCAGGCTGAGCATCTTCTGCAGAAAATTATACAGAGCTAGAGTTTAATAATATTGTATGAATTTCATAAGTTAAGAAATTCAGATTACCATCTTTTTTGGTGACAAGTTTTTAATGGTAGTGATTAAAACTTCCTTTTAAAACATAGGTTAAAAAAAAACAGAAAAAATGATTTAAAGCAAATATCAAGTAAAAGTGAATGTAACACTGCATGTAGTGACACGATGAAAATCATAAGACAAATGCTGGGAGAAATAAATCAATCCCCACTACTAGATAGATTGAACATCAGAGCCCCAAGATTCAGTTAATCACAAAGTCAGAACTGCTATGCATAGGTCACCGTGAAGTCAGGGCTGCTGTCCACAGGTCACCAGGAAGTCATGGCTGCTATCCACAGGCCCCTTCCAAATGGATGGCATACTTCCATATGACAGTATAAACTATTGTCTTTAAAATGGTCTTTTCCTCTCCTTGTGAACAATATCATTAAGTTCAAACTTGTAAAACAATAAAGCTTTATGTCTTCATCCCCATGTGATGCCAGGGCTGACATGCAAGGTTATTTACAAGGAATCCCAGATATTGTAAAAACTCAATCAGATTTGTGGAACTCGAGTGAATGAGAAAGGAAAAGGCAAGAAATTGTCTAATGTAAAATTTTATTCCATATTCAATGCTAAATTAGGGCTTATTCTATGCATCTTGAGTGTAGATTGCCAAAGTAAGTGGAAATGTGCTTTGCTTGAAATTTATGTCTTAAGTTCTTAGAATTATTGTTCTTCAAAAAATATAGACTCACTAAAATGCAAAATTAAATTTCCCCTAGAAATAGAAAAATTTTTAAAAAGATAAAACATTTTTGCAAGTATTTAAAAATACAATGATGCATGCGGTTGACCTAGAGGGTTTGTTTTGATTTTTATTTGTTTGTTTTGTATTTTATTGCTGCCAAAAAAAAAATGCTTGAGAAGAATGTAGATACAGCTTCTCCTGTCCCAGGCTTCACAGCTTCCTAAGTCACTTGTCATTCCAACCATATCAGCAGAACACTAACTAGACTATTGATTTTTAAAAACAATGCTGCACAGGGTGGGGCAGTTATCTCAGTATGTCAGGTGCTTGCTGGGCAAGCATGAGGAGCTGAGTGTAGTAATCCCTAGAACCCATGCATGTTCTCCAAGATCTGGAAGGCAGACAGGATAAATCCAGAGGCTCATTGACTACTCAATAAAGGCAATGTATGTGTTCCAGACTCAGCAGGAGACTGTGTCTCAAAAAGTGAGAATAGTCCTTGTTTTTACTTGCCCATGTTCCAGAAACTAATATTGTTTTAAAAAACTCCTGTGAACATTTCTACTGTGTAGGATTCTGCATTAAGAGACTGTGTGTGTGTGTGTGTGTGTGTGTGTGTGTGTGTGTGTGTGTGTGTGTGTGTGTGTGTGAGAGAGAGAGAGAGAGAGAGAGAGAGAGAGAGAGAGAGAGAGAGAGAGAGAGGGAGAGAGAGAGAGAGAGAGAGAGAGAGAGTGAGAGAGAGAGAGAGAGAGAAGTGTATTAGGAGTTAGGCCTGGCATTTGTTAGAAAACCATTCTGACATTTCTGTACCTGAGGCTGACATTCAGGCTGTAGTTAATCACAAGGACTATCTTTCCATACAGTGATTCTTTTGGCTGATTGTAGAGCCTCTGTTCAGAAAGAAAGAGATGTCTTCTGTTAGTTTACGAACAAATCTATTTCTGATGCTGACTATTCAAGCAGCCATAGAAGCATTTGACATTGGAAATCACCTGTGAATCATTTTCACATGGAATTCACCCCAACATGCCCTTTGCCCCACTTATGAGATACCTATGCAGCCAGTACCATCATGTCATCCAGAGGACATCACTCAAGAGCCTATTACAAGCAAATTAGTCCTATTATTCCTACAAGGGACCAATATTGGGAAATGACTATTTATAATCTTCCTGAAGAGAGTGTGATATAGTGGAAACAGAGTTATGTGTGTGAAGATGATGCAATGCCTCTTCAACAATTCACATCATTATGAGCTAATTTTTAACACACATACATGATTATGTATATGTATATGTATATGTATATGTATATGTATATGTATATGTATATGTATATGTATATGTATATGTATATGTATATATATATGTATATGTATATGTATGCCCATAGAGGCCAGAAGAGGCTGTCATATCCTCTGAAACTGGAGCTACAAGAAGCTGTGAGCAATCTGTTGGTGGCCATTTTGTCTTATTGACAGTGTCCTTTGCCTTACAGAAGCTACACAATTTTACGAGGCCCCATTTGACGATTCTTGATCTTACAGCCCAAGGCATTGGAATTCTATTCAGGAATTTTTCGCCTGAGCCAATATCTTTGAGACTCTTCCCCACATTCTCCTCCATAATTCAGTGTCTCTGGTTTTATGTGGAGTTCCTTGATCCACTTAGACTTGAGCTTCGAACAAGGAGATGAGAATGGATCAATTCACTTTCTTCTACATGCTAACTGCCAAATGAGCCAGCACCATTTGTTGAAAATGCTGTCTTTTTTCCACTGGATGGTTTTAGCTCCTTTGTCAAAGATCCAGTGACCATAGGTGTGTGGGTTCATTTCTGTGTTTTCAATTCCATTCCACTGATCTACCTACCTGTTGCTATACCAGTACCATGCAGTTTTTATCATAATTGCTCTGTAGTATAGTGTGAGGTCAGGCATAGTGATTCTACCAGAGGTTCATTTATTGTTGAGAATAGATTTTGCTATCCTAGGTTTTTTGTTATGCCAGATGAATTTGCAAATTGCCCTTTCTAAATCTGTGAAGAATTGAGTTGGAAATTTGATGGGGATTGCACTGAATCTGTAGATTGCTTTTAGGAAGATAGCCATTTTTACTATATTAATCCTGCCAATCCATGAGCATGGGAGATCTTTTCATCTTCTGAGATCTTTGATTTCTTTCTTCAGAGACTTCTAGTTCTTAACATACAGATCTTTCACTTCCTTAGAGTTACACCAACGTATTTTATATTGTTGTGAAGTGACTATTGTGAAGGGTGTTGTTAACCTAATGTCTTTCTCGTCCTGTTTAACCTTTCTGTAGAGAAAGGCTACTGATTTGTTTGAGTTAATTTCATATCCAGCTACTTCACTGAAGTTGTTTATCAGATTTAGGAGTTCTCTGGTTGAATTTTTTGAGTCACTGAAGTATACTATCATATAATCTGCAAATAGTGTTATTTTGACTTTTTTCCTTTCCAATTTGTATCTCTTTGATTTCCTTTTGTGGTCTAATTGCTTTGGCTAGGACTTCAAGTACTATATTGAATAGGTAGAGAGAAAGAGTGGGCAGCCTTGTATAGTCCCTGATTTTAGTGAGATTGCTTCAAGTTTCTCTCCATTTAGTTTGATGTTGGCTACTGGTTTGCTGTATATTGCTTTTACTATGTTTAGGAATGAGCCTTAAATTCACGATCTTTCCAAGACTTTTATCATGAATGGGTGTTGGAATTTGTCAAATGCTTTCTCAGCATCTAATGAGATGATCATGTGTTTTTTTTCTTTGTTTATATAGTGGATTATGTTGATGGATTTCTGTATATCGAAGCATCCCTGCATCTCTAGGAAGAAGCCTACTTGATCATGATGGATGACTGTTTTGATATGTCCTTTGATTTGGTTTGCAAGAATTTTATTGAGTATTTTTGCACTGATGTTCATAAGGGAAATTGGTCTGAAGTTCTCCTTCTTTGTTGGGTCTTTGTGTGGTGTAGATATCAGAGTAAATGTGGCTTCATAGAATGAATTGTGTAGAGTACCTTCTGTGTCTATTATGTGAAATAGTGTGAGGAGTGCTGAAATTAGGTCTTCTTTGAAGGTCTGATAGAATGCGGCACTAAACCCATCTGGTCCTGGGCTTTTATTTGGCTGGGAGACTATTAATGAACGTTTCTATTTCTTTAGGGTATATGGGACTGTTTAGATCGTTAATCTGATCCTGATTTAACTTGGGTACCTGCTATCTGTCTAGAAAATTGTCCATTTCATCCAGGTTTTCAAGTTTTGTTGAGTATAGCCTTTTGTAGTAGAATCTGATGATTGTTTTCGATTTCCTCAGATTCTGTTGTTATCTCTCTCTTTTCATTTCTGATTTTGTTAATTAGGATAGACACTGTCTCTGTAGTTATTAATTAGGATGCTGTCCCTCTAGTTAGTCTGGCTAGGGATTTATCTATTTTGCTGATTTTCTCAAAGAACCAGCTCCTGGTTTGGTTGATTCTTTGTATAGTTCTTTTTGTTTCTACTTGGTTGATTTCAGCCCTGAATTTGATTATGTCCTGCCATCTACTCCTCTTGGGTGAACTTGCTTCCTTTTGTTCTCGAGCTTCTAGGTGTGCTGTCAAGATGCTAGTGTATGCTCTCTCCAGTTTCTTTTTGGAAGCATTCAGAGTTATGAATTTTCCTCTTAGGACTGCTTTCATTGTGTTCCATAAGTTTGGGTATGTTGTGGCTTCATTTTCATTAAACTCTAGAAAGTCTAATTTCTTTTTCTTTCTCCCTTGACCAAGTTATCATTGAGTAGAGTGTTGTTCAGCTCCCACGTCACCATTGGCTTTGTATTATTTCTGTTGTTATTGAAGATCAGCCTTAGTTCATGGTGATCTGATAGGATACACGGGATTATTTCAATATTTTTGTATCTGTTGAGGCCTGTTTGTTGACCAATAATATGATCAATTTGGGAGAAGGTACCAGGAGGTGCTGAGAAGGTATATCCTTTTGTTTTAAGATAAATGTTCTATAGATCTGTTAAATCCATTTGTTTCATAATTCCTGTTAGTTTCAATGTGTCTCTGTTTAGTTTCTGATTCAGGATTTGTCCATTGATGAGAGTGGGGTGTTGAAATCTCCCACTATTACTGTGTGTGGTGCATTGTGTGCTTTAAGCTTTACTAAAGTTTCTTTAATAAATGTGAATGCCCTTGCATTGGAGCATCCATGGTTTATTTTCTTAGCATTGCTTTCATTTTAACAGTTTTTTATTAGATATTTTCTTTATTTACATTTCAGATGTTATCCCAAAAGTCCCCTATACCCTCTCTCTACCCTGCTCCCCTTCCCACCCACTCTCGCTTCTTGACCCTGGCATTCCCCTGTACTGGGGCATATAAAGTTTGCAAGACCAAGGGGCCTCTCTTCCCAATGATGGCTGAGTAGGCCATATTCTGCCCCATATGCAGCTAGAGGCACAAGCTCTGGAGGTACTGATTAGTTCATATTGCTGGTCTACTTATAAGGTTGCAGACCCCTTCAGCTCCTTGTGTAATTTCTCTAGCTATACCTATTATCCTTAGGTTTGGTCTTCTCATTGTGTGTTGGATTTCCTGTGTGTTTTGAGTTAGGATCTTTTTGCATTTCACATTTTCTTTGATTGCTGTGTCAATGTTTTCTATGGTATCTTCTGCACCTGGTATTTTCTCTTCTATCTGTATTCCATTGGTGATGCTTGCATCTATGGCTCCTGACTTCTTTCTTAGATTTTCTATCTCCAGAGTTGTTTCCCTTTGTGATTTCCTTATTGTTTCTACTTCCATTTTTAGATACTGGCTGGTTTTGTTCAATTATTTTACCTGTTTGGATATGTTTTCCTGTAATTCTTTAAGAGATTTTTGTGTTTTCTCTTTATGGGCTTCAACCTGTTTACCTGTGTTCTTCTTTATTTCCTTAAGGGAGTTACTTTTGTCCTTTTTGTAGTCCTCCATCATCATCATCATCATCATGAGAAGTGACTTTAGATCCATATCTTGCATTTTTGGTGTGATGGTGTACCCAGGACTTTCTATGGTGGGAGAACAGGGTTCTGATGATGCCAAGTAACTTGGTTTCTGTTGCTTCTGTTCTTAAGCTTGCCTCCTGACATCTGATTATCTCAAGTTCTCCCTGCGCTCGATATATCTGATTGGAGCCTATCCTTCCTTAATCCCAGTTGAGTCAGAACTCCTCAGAGTCCAGCTTTCTTTGTGATCCTGTGATTCTGGAATCCTATGATGCTGAGATTCTGGGTGTGTCAGAGTTCTTGGCAATCAAGCTTCCTTTGAGACCATGAGATCCTGGTGTGACCAAGCTTCTGGGATCCTGGCATACTGGAATCCTAAGATCCTGGGCATGTTAGAGTGCCTGGAAGTTGTATGTCTTCTGGGGACCATGATGCTGTCTGCTGAGTTTGAAACCAAGGTAGACCAGCACTGAATGGAAGGAACTGGTGCCCCTGGCCGGGCAGGGTTCCTGTGTCCCTGCTCCTGCTGGCCCTAGACACTCCTGGTTCTGAAACAGATGTTGTGTTCTACTCACCAGTGATCCTAAGATCCTGGGCATGCTAGAGTGCCTGGGGGGTGTCCTCTGGAGACCATGGGACTGTCTGCCAAGTTTGTGCCCAAGGTGGCCTGGCGCTGGTGCTGACCAGATGGAACCCACAACACAGTTTTATCATAGGTGGAATTGAATATTAGATCCAGTTTCCTGGTTGGGCATTTTAATTCAGTTGTTCCTAGTAGTATTGCTTATCTCAGTTTTTTTTTCTAGGTGGGTTTGAATTCTTTTCTTGAACTCTGATCTTGCTCCTTGAAGGAGAATATCACAATGGTCCTACATTCTAGGCATGCAAACACAATGAGAGAGAAAAATCATGTAGCTCTATTTCACAGAAAAGTCCACTAAGTTAGTACTATAGGACATAATTTTTTGGTTAAAAATACCTTTGATTTTAGAATTTCTGGCTCAATGACCCTTCCTCTTATGTGGCTCTTCTGTGACTGTTCTACACTTATCAAATATGGATCACGTGATTCAGTTAAGTGTAGCTTCTTGTCAATTTTCCCCCAGATCTCCATAAGACACAGACACTTTTGTTCTTTAATAAGTCACAGATATAAAACTCCATTATAAATAAGTAGAGCGCCTTAAATGATTTTCAAAGAAAGTCACTGTCAGTTGCAACACTAAGAGTATATTTGTAAAAATTAAGCATTTTAGTGATATGCTAATTGAAAGTTCTGCAGAATCCTTTGGTTTCACCACATTTTCTAGAGGAAATGGCCAGGAACATAGTCCGTTTTCATGTTAACCTCTTGGACCCATAATCATCAAGGAAGGAATGAAGGGCTTAAACTAGTTGGAATGTGGTTTTAGTGAGAGAGATTTTGTGTATTTTTTCTTCTTTATTAGAAAAAGGAGCAGATAACTATAGCCAAATAACCTTAATGCCAAGAGAATTAAATAGGCTATAATGATAATATCTTTGATTTTTGCTCATTTTGAGTGGAGAAGAGTGTAACCTCCGGACTGAGAGCAAGGGGGAATTTCTTTCTATCATGCTTGCAATGAATCATGACACTTCTAAATAATAATAATTAATATCAAATTTTAAGATGGCTAATATTTACAGGGATATGGGATCTGAATTTTCTGAGAGATTGCTGTACCCATTATTAATCATTTACATTCAACATACATCTTCTGAGTACCTAATATAACCAAGTTAGATACTCAACTCTATGTTAGATATATAAAGATAAATTTTACCCGAGCAAAAGGCAAAAGACAGTATGTAATAGAAGAGTTAATTACAGGCACATGTTTAAGATGCCATGAGAAAAACTACATTGGATATAGTCCCAGATATTTATGTAGTAGAAGAGACTAGAAGAACATTTCAGAGAAAGAGTAATTATTCCATGATACAAAAGTGTGAAGGTTGTAAGTCTTGAGTGAATGGGATAGATAACTGAAAATATTTGAAGATAAATCACAACTGGCTTTTGGTTTTTAACACCTTTAAAGTTGAAGTCAATTCTTGTCAAGGTTCTTTTTTGTCTTATTCATTAAGAAGTTCAGTTTATCATGATAGTGATAATTTTAACTGAATTTACTGTTTAATTACTTCAGTTACCATTTACATACAGTTTCCACAGTATTCCTCCTTAATCTCATGAGCCAGAGAAATGCCAGTAAAGAGCTGATTTGCCAAAGGACTAAGTGGTAACAGATCAGTTACAGTCTCCTGAAACAGAGACTGGAAACCAGATCCAGTTGTAAGATGTTTGAATACTGTAATAACATGCTATTATAAACCTTTCTTGATTTAGCAAAACCTAACATTGAGAAGTCTCTAAACCTTGTGATCAAAGTAAGAATATGGTGATATAGAGTGGAGGCTGGTGCTCTATGTTTGTTTATTTACTTTTATTTTGGTGCTGATAATTAAACCTATACCTTTGTACATGCTAGGCAAGTTCTCTGCTACTTCAATCTAAGTTCTTTTGTAAATTATTCTACAGGAGAGTGAGGTTATCTTAAAATGGAAGTTTGTATCAGAAGAAATTTTTATGTGGTGTGAAATGGTTGCACGTTTATAATCACAAATCTTTATAATCTTATTTGTTTATAAGTAACAAATCTTTAGTTACTTATGGGAGTAATTTTACATATATGATCAAGAATCACCATACAACACACAATCTACAGTAAGTTCTCCCATGTATTCATGCAGACAGACTTCTCCGAGACAAACTCTTAGGTAGTGAGGAAGAAAAAAGGAAGTAGAAGAGAGAAGAAAAGAAAAGAAAGAAGGAAAAAGAAAGGGAAGCAGGGAGAAAAGGAACAAGGGAAAGAGAGAGAGGAAGTTCTGCTTTACCTGCCCCTCCTTTAAGATTGTGAAGAGTCTGTTAATCTGCCAAAACAAAATCTAAAACATGTTATGATCAATGCTTATTTTTGAGAGTGTTAGTAGCAGTAGAAATAGGGAAAACATGAAGAACAACCATTCCAGTGATAATCACACCTTGTATTAACATGTGACAGCCTTTTCAATATGCAAACTTTTTAATCATGGAATACAGGATTAAACCACACATCATCTGTAGCAAAACATGTTAAGACATCTGGAAAAATAAATGTTTACAAACATGTTTTAAAAAGAGTTGAATTCTCAATTCATTTGGATGAAGTTGAAAAATTAGTTGCCAACACTTCCTAATTGAGTAAAATACCTTTCCATGTAATTCTTCACTATTATTATTTTTGTTGTTGTTGTTGCTTTTGTTGTTGTTGGGGGGATGTTGTTGGCTGGTTTTTTACTTTGCTTTGTTTTTGTTTTTTGTTTGTTTGTTTGACAAGGTTTCTAGGGGTAGCCATGGTTGCCCTGGAATACCCTTTGTAGACCAGGCTGTCCTTGAACTCACCAAAACCCTCATGCTTCTGCCTACCAAGTGATGGGATTGAAAGGATGTGCCACAACTACGCAGCCCCACAATTAGTAAGTATCCTTAAGAAAATGATTAGCTCATGGAGATTTTTCACTGTAGTGGCTATTTTTTGTCACCTTTACACAACCTAGCATCATTCAGGAAGAGAGAAACTCAACTGAGAAAATTCCCCCATCAGATCATTGATATGATCCCATATGATTGATATGGGAGGGCCCAGTCCAGTGTGGGCAATGACACTCCTAGGCAGGAGGTCCTGGATGCTATAAGAAAACAAGCTGAATAATCCATGAAAGCAAGCAAGTAAGCAGCACCCCTACATGGTCACAGCTTCAGTTCCTGCTTTGAATGCCTACCATGACTTCTTTTGGTGATAGACTGTGACCTGAGATTGCTAAACTAAACTAAATCCTAACCTCCCCAAGTTGTTTATGGTCAGATTGTTTGTCACAGCAATAGAAACTCTAAGATGGCTATTAATAGTTGTTTTACATAATGCAGAGATCATTTATAGGCTATGTTGTATTCTGTGGAACTCCAAGAGTTCTTGCATTATTCTTGGATTACTCTTTGATACACAGTTTCCCAGTGTACATTTGGTTGTGTTTTTCGTTTGTTTGTTTTTTTAGGATAATGTCACCTGAAATCCTAATATGATGACATTTGAGTTTGGGGCCTACAAGTTAACTAGATCATTGAGGTGTCGTTCTCAAAACAGAATTAGTAGTTTTGTAAGAAAACATCACTGATAAGTGGATATTAGCCCAAAAACTTAGGATACCCAAGATATAAGATACAATTTGTTAAACGCATGAAACTCAAGAACGAAGACCAAAGTGTGGACACTGTGCCCCTTCTTGGAATTGGGAACAAAACACCCATGGAAAGAGTTACAGAGATAAAGTTTGAAGCTGTGAAGAAAGGATGGACCATCTAAAGACTGCCATATCCAGGGATCCATCCCATAATCAGCTTCCAAACGCTGACACCATTGCATACACTAGCAAGATTTTGCTGAAAGGACCCAGATATAGCTGTCTCTTGTGAGACAATGCCGGGGCCTAGCAAACACAGAAGTGGATGCTCACAGTCAGCTATTGGATGGATCACAGGGCCCCCAATGGAGGAGCTAGAGAAAGTACCCAAGGAGCTAAAGGGAACTGCAACCCCATAGGTGGAACATTATTATGAACTAACCAGTACCCCAGAGCTCTTGACTCTAGCAGCATTTGTATCAAAAGATGGCCTAGTCGGCCATCACTGGAAAGAGAGGCCCATTGGACTTGCCAACTTTATATGCCCCAGTACAGGGGAATGCCAGGGCCAAAAAGTGGGAGTGGGTGAGTAGGGGACTGGGCGGGGGAGTGTATTGGGGACTTTTTGGATAGCATTGGAAATGTAATTGAGGAAAATACCTAATTAAAAAAAAAAAAGAAAACATCCCACTGGTACAAAAGAGGCACACCTGAAGTGGACTGATGATCTAGTCTTAGATTGGATTTGAAGCTTTCTTCATAGGAAGGAATCGATACCTGAGATTTTAAACCCATTCAGAAATCAATGCATGGCGAGGCCTTAGATCCTTGGTTATAACTGTACTGTTATTAAGTTAAACTTACATGACAACAAACTGTATTTTAAATATTTATATTCAGACTCTATAGATAATGCTACTCCCATATTTAATCAAAGAAGCTTGTCTTTGCAGCAAACCAGTAAAAAGCAGGAAACTCATGGCTGCTTAAGGTAATGAGAATGAGTGACATTTGAGTGCTCAGCCCGAAACAGGACATTTCTGCATTACCTATAGAGCTTAGGGAACACCGCACAAGAAGGACCATAAGAATGCAAAGGCTGGAAGATAGGGAGAAAGGTGTATAGTGGCACTATGGTGCTCTGAAGGAGAATGGCCCCATAGGCTCATATGTTTGAATGCCCAGTTTGTAGTTGTTAGAACTGTTTTGGAAGGATTAGGACATGTGGCTTTGTTGAGGGAGTGTGAAGTGTTGAAGTGTGTCACTGGGTATATGCTTTTGGGGTTTCAAAAAGCCACACACCATTCCTCAGTTAGCGCTTTCTGCCTCCTGTCTTTGGACACTGATGTAAGCTCTCAGCTACTGGTCCAGTGCCATGCCGGACTGCCTACTCTCATCCTCCTCACCATCTTGGGCATAGACTCTAACACTGCAACTGTAAGTGCTAATACATAGTTTCTTTTATAAGTTTCCTTAGTCATGGTGTCTTAGCACAGCAACTAAAAACTACTTATTTCAGGGCAGGACATAGCCATTGTAAACAAAGTTTCAATGTAACAGCAGTGTACTTACATGAAACTGGACTTGCCAACTGCCAGCCCTGGACCAAGGAGGAACTCAGGGAGCCCTACACATTCTAGCTGAACTATTAGATACTGATGGATTCTAGGGTAAGGGTAATTAGTGTATTCAGTTGTGTACCTAACAGTGAGCCCTCCATACTCCAGTGAATAGTTAGTTCCAAACCTGTGACCATTTAGATTTGGTTAAAATTAGTGGGTCACAAAACAAAACAACATAAGTTTGGAAAGAGACTTATAGAGGGAGAATGATGGGGACAAGGGAGAACAAAAGAGGGACCAAGGACAGAATGCATTATATACATGTATGAAATTATCAGAGAACAACTTAATGAATAAAATATATACATCTATGCAAGAAGAGGAGGAACAAAAGGGATGGAGGAGGAAGGATAGAAGAGAAAGAGGAGGAGGAACAGGAGGGATAGAAAAGGAGGAGGAACAGGACACATGGAAGAGCAGAAGGAACAAGAGAGATGGGAGAGGAGGAGGAGGAGGAATGGAAGAGGAGAGGGAGGATGAAAAAGGGTAGTGGGGGTGGGGAGGAGTAAAAATGTGATGGCAGATCGCTCCTCTTTCACATTCGCAAATCAAGGAAAATCCATGGGGTGGTGAGGAAGAAAGTGACAGTATCTAAGCCAGGAAGACTGTCCCCCAGCAAAAAACTAAATTATTTGTCTCTTAAAATGCTTCTCTAGCTTCCAGAGGTGAGAAAATAAAATTTTGTTGTTCAAGCCAACTAGACTATCATATTTTCTAATGATACCTTGAGCAGACTAATGGATTCAAAACTTGTTTCTTTTTGGAAAGCACAGAAAGTTGTGCTTTTTATTTTTGTCTGCAATACTCAGCATTCTGAACTTACTTACACAAGCTCTATAAGACATGTTACATCATTTTTCGGATTACTCTTCTAGAAGCCTGAAGTGAGTTTGGGTTTCCTATGACTACCTGGCAAATAATAAGCAACAGAAGTAGGAAAGTCCACTTCATTTAAAAATTTCAATTTCCCCCAGAGAACACACGTTGCAATTTACTCCTCCCTGCATTGAGGTTTGTCATCACTGCCACAGACTCTGCTTTGAACAAGTGTATAAATCTTTCTCTATTCCTCTCTCTCCTCACCCTCTTCCTATCTCTGACTGTGTATCTCACTCTCCTTTTGCTCTCTCTTTCTCTCCCTTGATTTAGAAATTTTGTTATTATAACCAATACTGGCAGAAATTCCTATTTAAAATATGACAAAGTAAATTGAGCAATTATTATATTTTATTCTATTTAAAATTCTACATAGAAAGTAGCTGATTTAACAGTATGGTAGTGATATAGACTAGATTTCCCATAGCAGCTATATCATGGTAAAGGCACGAGGAATGAAGCAATAGGGTCCTTTGTGTAATACCATGTGGAGGGAGTGTTCTATAAGATCCATGAGCCATTATTCCAAATGCTTGTGCAAACATGTCTTCCTTCATCTTAACCTTTCCTCATTATTTTATGAGCTAATACCAACTGAACTAGTTTAGCTTCTTGAATAAGATAAAATCAAATAACTTGGTATACTATTTTCCCAAGTTCTTCATGATTTTTTTATATTTCTATATAACCATCATTATGCAGATAAGAGACTATTTCCATCATTTACTTCTGAAAAAGTATCTTCATATCTAATACATTTAATAAACAAATTAGAATCATAATTATAGTTCGACAGCATCAGGCAACTTTGAGGGTCAGTAAATACTTGCAAATAAAACGGTAGCTTTATTTGTTCCTAAGTTGCATTCTTGAAACACTAACATTTTACCTGTAGTAAATATGCAAGAATTATGCCACCATGGAAGAATATGGATGTAGAAAAGACTGCTCGAGTTGAGTCCTAACTCTGTGAACTTACTGCGTGTTGAGAGGGACACGGTGTCCTTTTGTTACATGTGTTGAGATAGACACAGTGTCCTTCTGTGATGTGTGTTGATGGGGCTGCAGTGTCCTTCAGTGATACATGTTGAGAGGAAAGTAGTGTCCTCTTTCACCATGTGAGTTCTGGAGATGGTACTTTGGTTGGCAAGCTTGGCAGTAAGTACCCTTACCTGATGAATTATCTCCCTGGTCCCCAAGAAGTATGTAAATGCATGCATACATCCCATTTCAAGTGTTTGCTTATATCCAGCTCTCTTTGCCACAGCACTAGAAACACTTCCCATATCACGGGAATAGCGGATGTTACTGCCTTGCCAGCTCTCAGTGGCAACAACTACTCTGTCCCAGAGCCTCCAGTACAGGGGATAGGGGCGAATGCTTTTATATGAAGGCATGCTCACTTAAAGACTCTGGTCTGCTCTTACTGTGCGAAATCACAAGTTAGCAAAAGAGAATGCCGTATGTTCTTATGCCTGAACTTGTGACCTGGACACAAGTTTCAGCACCTGTGAAATGCCCCACCCCCACCCCACCCTCGCTCCCCAGTGCAGTCTTAGAGTGTAGTTGCTCCTCAATGCTCCTTTGAAAATAGACATTAAAGTGGAGAAAAGGGGAGCACTGAAAAGCCAGAACAGACTGAGAAGACCTTTAGAAAATCACTCTGATTCTCCTTTAAGCACGCTCAGTGAGGAGACTGAGAGTTCGTGAATGCATTCTTTATCAGAGTGACTTCTCAGAAGACCCCTTGTTAAGACAAAGTCCTAGTGAGTAGACAGTGATTTAGGGCTGAGTTGGTGATTAAGCTGTAGATTTATGCTTTTCTTTACTCCTTTCACTAGAACCAGGCAAAATAACGTGCCAATGATATCTGATAGAGCAGGGCAAAGAACTCTGTGGTCAGAGTGTGAACTAATGCTGTTAGTAACTGGGGGTAGTAAATTTTCTTGCTGGATTGTAGCATGCTTTCACATGGGTCAGTAGCATTAGCCTCACAGCCAGAAATAAAAGCCAAGCAAAGTCTGCATTTAGCTTCATATATTACTATCATTTTTTAAGCATTTGAATTTTACTTTTAATTATGAGTACTTATGTGTATCTCTGTGGAGTTTTGTACAAGTGAGTACCATGCCCAGCGAAGCCAAAAGAGTTTGGACCCATAGAATAAGAGTTAAAGATGTCATAAGCATCCGTACCCTGTGAGGGTTTTGGAAACTGAAGTCCAGTCCTCTACAAAAGCAGTGCATATTTACTGTTAACAGTAGAACTATCTCTCGTGCCCTGTTGTTTTTAATTTTCATTCCCAACAATCTGTTGCATATTTGAATAGCTAGTAGCCCAAAGCTTTGTTTTTTTTTAAATTTCTGTTCACGCCAGAAGCACACAATTTGCACGTCTTCTGGGTGCTTAGGAGATGCTTGGTGAATACACAGCATAAAACTGTATTATGAAACAGAGTAGGGCTGCAATGCCTTCATGTTATCATGTATTGGTTTGTGTCTTCACAGTGGCCTTCAGGTCCAAGCATTGAACTTAATGCTAAATGCGACAAGATTGCTTCTAAAAAAAACATGAATTGTGTAGGTTAATAAATCATTATTAGGAAATTATGTCATACACACACACACACACACACACACACATACACAAACACACACACACACACACACACCAAAGGCAGTGTTCTAGTCAAATATCTTAACTCCAAATTACTTTGGAATTCTAGGTTCTGTGATAAAGATAAACATCTATAAGTCATAGCCATTGGCTTCAGGAAGCTCACAGTCTAAGAAGAGCTGCTGCTTTCTCTGCCAACTATGCCCAATCAAAAACTGAATAATTACCTCTCAATTCCAACAGGACTTTTGTATAATCCCTAGAGCATTTTCCCTTTCTTACTTCATGTCCCAGTCACTGCATGTCTTTACAGAATGCAGTGTAATATTTTGCTATTCTTATATGCTGTGTGTTAATCAAGGCAGCATCTTTTGGTTATCTGTTATTTCAAATAGTTTTCATTTCTTTGAGATACGAGCATTAAAAACACTTTCTTATGGTTATTTTAAATAATTTGGTACACCATTGGTAAGGAGGATCACCCATTCTATAATAAAAGGCTAAAACGCATCACCTTATCTGGCTGGAGTTTGCACCCATTCACCATCTACCCTCTGCATCATCCTTCCCTCTCCTCTGCCTTGCCTGGTAACCACAATGCACAAATCTACATCTATGCACTCACCTTTAAATGGATTAAATCCCATAGCATTTGTCTTGTAGATAGTTTCCTTTAAAGTCATTCTGTCTTGGGGAATGGAAAATGAAGACAGCTAGAGAGTGGGGATTAAAATCTGTTACCTGTACACTGTGTGCCAATTACTGTTTCAGATACTATGCATCCATTCTTTTAATTTAATACTAAAAGACAATACCATGGGTTGGATTATGAAATGTTGCTTTTTTGGGTGAAACAAAACAACATCAGAATGGTGAAATTACCTTGTTTGAGACCACATACCCAGTATGTACTGGAGATGGGATTTCAGTTATTAACAAAGGCAGACAGTATACTTAATTCGTTTAATTGCCAGTCCTAAATAAGTACTTTGAGTATCTTGCTTTTTTAAGGATTACTTCCTCTCCTCAAATATGTTTTCTTGTGACCATTGGACCTCAAACAATTCTAGTTGTAGATGCCTCCAATAAGGACAAGAACTGTACCCATTCCTCTTATGAAAATAGCAAGGGAAAGAACCAACAGTCACTTCTAAGGTTTTGAGTGTGTGCTACCAAAAGCAGGGAAATTTACCTGACACTCATTCAGTTGTAAAAATGAGGTGTAGAATATCCAATAATCAAGATTCACTTATCCTTTTATTCAGCAAGTACTAGTGATTATCTCCAATACTCCCTGATTAGTCTTAATAATTTATTAAACAGCCTCAGATGATTCATGTTGCTAGTTACAGA
Organism: Mus caroli; assembly: GCF_978045245.1. Taxonomy (NCBI): domain Eukaryota; kingdom Metazoa; phylum Chordata; class Mammalia; order Rodentia; family Muridae; genus Mus; species Mus caroli. Next base: position 37,425,465 of record NW_028227270.1, read on the forward strand.
TAGGAAGAAACCAAATTAATAGGGCCTAACAAAAACAGGAGTCAATAGTATGCATATGGATAATCCAAAATAGATAAGGAAGAGGGGTGAAAAGATGGCAAGTCTGCCTATTTTATTTTATATATTGGAATGTTGTTTTGAAGCAGGGTCTTCTTCTAGTCAGTTGGCTATAATTTGCTTTGTAGCCAAGGGCATCCTTCTGCCTCAGATGACTGAGTACTAGGACTACAAGGATAAACCACCATACCTAAACAGTTTGTGTGTGTGTATGTTCTTGTAAATTATTTTGGTTTTTACTGGCCAGGAACTATCACATGGTCACTCCTAGGAGCCATGATGTTTACACTATAGTTTGGAATGTACATATGAATTCCCAACTTTTGAATCAGCACTCACGGTATCTGTGTAATTTCACAACACATAAAATCTCCGCAAGGAGAGGGGTGTTTGAAGAATGGAGTTGTTGGCAACTGATACCTGCTCAGAGACAGATAATCAGTTTTCTGTAAGGGTATGGCTCCTAGTGGATTGACCATACTCCAGTGCTAGTACTCATCCAAGAATAAATGGTATCACTAACTGTAATTGTCTGGTTTTTAAAATACAACCAGAAGTAGTGTGTATAGTAAAGTGATGGTGAACCTGGGAGGAATGTAAGAAGGAAGTATGACCATAATGCATTGTATAAAATTCTAAAAGAATTAATAAACATGAAAAAAGTAAAAAAAGAGAATGTTATAATGAAAAAGAAAGAGGGCCTTTCAAGAATATCAAGAATTTTCAGTCTCTCAACTCTAGATAAAAGAGGCAAGTAATTGTAATTGGCTTTGAAGGGCATATTTAGCTCGTCTCCAGTGATGGGCATAGGAAACCACTAGTTCTCCCAGGTCAGTGCCTATTGACACAAAGGGACATCTACTTCTATCATCTTTTGCCTGTGAGCCTGTATTCACTCGTCATGGCTCCAGGGCAAATATAATGAAAGTATCTATATGAATCTTGCATTCATTTTACTAGCTAGTCAATGCTCTTAACACAATGCCTGGGATATAAGAAATTATAAGAATAATTATTAAAATGTGAGTAAGTACAACTAGAGTTAAGCCTTTTTGAATATTTTTGTAAATTGCTTTTAACTTTCCAAAAATGTTTATGCTAGGAATGTTCATCTGGACCTCTGAATGCCATCCTCTGAGAAGAAGCCCATGACAGCAAGCACGCTGGAGCGCAACACCATCCTGGGTGAAGATTTGCTGCAATTGAATGTGGATGTGCTGATCTCTGTGCTCCTGGATATGGAGCTGTTAATCTCTCCTCCAGAGCTGGATGCAGGCCCAGGCTGCCATGTAGCACTGAGTGATGCCATGCCAATTCCAGACAAGGTCTTTATTGCTGGAAATGTTGCATAATGACAGTTTTATTCATGTGAAAACGCAGAATACATTTCAACTGTATGAAATTGTTTATGTTCATCAGAAATGTTATTTGTCTTCACAAAGTCTGGTTTCAATGAACCAGCTATGTAATGGATATTAAATAAACATGGAATTTTACATGTTCATAATATTTGGTTTCTTGTTGTGATTTTGATGAACTATACTTTCAAGCATTGTCAGTTCATCCTTATTTACAAAGAAACGTTTACATGTAGCAGACTGATGCAGTGACTGGCTTTATTTTAAATAAGTCAACTTTTCTGTTCAATGTTTAATGTGCAGCTGACTCAAAATGTTCTTTTAGACCACATTTACATTGCTTTCTGAATAACACGTACTATATTATTTCTGACTTTATATCATGAGTCATATAATCCAAAGATATTCTGATTCTATTTTTATGTATTTTGCAAGATAAATAATATATAAATCACTAACAAAACTAAGGAGCTCATATTAAAAGACTTATAAGACCCAATGAGAATGATCTACAGAAATTTATTCTCTTAAAGGAAATGTTTCAAAATTATTTTATATAAAATTAACTTTGTCCTATGAAGCCTTGACAACAAATATAAAACAAAAAGTTGGAGTTCCTCTATTTCTTTGCATATTTAAGAAAAGTGAATGAATGAATACTTCTTAAGCTGATGATTTTTATGTTTCATAATAGAAAAATATCAGATAACTAGCAAATACTCTGCACGCACAGCTTTGTTTTTGTTGCTTCTTTAAGATTAAATTTCTCTTCACTCTATACATATTCTTCTTTTTTATTTTTAAAGTGTTATAGTTTTATTTGTGGATTTATTTATGAGATGTTTTTGTTTGACCATTCAGAGAAAGAAATGACATTCATTACTCTTTTGAAAGGTGATAACTAACGAGTTAACTATGAGCTCATGTTCTTTTCTTCTCTTGCCTTCTCTTCACTGTAGAAGGATGTGTGTGCCACATTGCTGTTGAGGGAGACACTGGAAGATTTGGAGGAGGAAAAAGATGACTGCCTATGTTTAAAGGGAGATTTCCATACTATGAAAGAATTGTTTCATGATTGGCTCCTTGTCTTTGGTTTGGAAGTTGGGGTGATGATAGATAGAGAGAAAGAGGAGGAGGAGGCAACAGAGCAAGCTAGAAAGCTGAGAAAGAAGGGAGTAAGGGGGAAACTTCTAGAACATTCATGGCACAATGTTGGTGTGTATGTGTGTGTATGACCACATTTCAAAGCATTCTAGCATCAGCTTGCTTTAGTCAAAAGAATTTCATTTTAAATGCCTTTCAATGATACTTCCTAGATTAGGTTACTTTGTGGGTGACTAGCCTCTCCCATTCCTAGGATTCTTTTCTTTTGACTAGTTTCATTTTCCAGTCAGTGACCTTTCCCTGACCTCAGCCTTACTCTGGGGTCACCTTGCTGGAGCTCTAGTATAAAACTGAATAGAAGGCTTGCCAGATTGTTGGCACTGGATAAGTGGTGCTGAGCACAATCACCCTTTTATGAGCGGGAGGGCAGCTTCCTCTCCTGAGGCTCAGAGCTCTGGGCTGCCTGATAACCCCTTTCATTTTGTTGTCCAGTAATTTTCCCTCTGGCCCGATATGCAATCCAGTGGCCTTGCAGGATGATGGCATGCGCCACTGATGCAAGAAGGAAATAAAGACCTTTGGCGGACATCAGCAAAACTTTTGGCCATGCTCAAATCATGCATTCTATAGGCAAGTGGGTCAATTGTTTGCCTCCAGGTAATTAAAAACTCCAGTGCTTAAGCTTAATTTACTTATTTTAAAATTTTACTGTTGCAATTATATTATGTTGAAAATCATTGCCTGAACACTTAACTATATAGCTGCACTGTAGTCTGTTCATAAAATGCCCTTGGAGGAACTTTTACTTCAACATAGAAGAAATACAACTGTGAATCTACCAGAGGGATAGACAATTTTGATAGCTGTGGCTGTTCCTTACTGAGGAAGTGATCTGTCTAATGGGTCATAAAGCTGAGATTCCAGGTCTGCAGTGGCATAGTTCAGATTGCTGCAACAAAATACTATACACTAGGCAATGTACACATAACAGAAATTTGTTTCTCCTGGTTCTGGAGGCTAGGAAGTCCAAGACCAAGGGCTAGCAGATTTATGCCTGATGAGGGTCTCCTTTTCTGGTTCAGAGATAGTGTCATGTAGCTTGATGTTAATGGCTTGGCAAAAGGGTCTAACAAATTCCTCAGACTTCTTACAAAGTGATCAACTTGACCCCTGTATTCTTTGTGCTCATGATTGCCTCTTAAAGACTCCACCTGTGTGCACCTCATTATTACATTAAGGACTTATTTTCAACATTTGAAGCCAGCCAAACACTGAGAGTACAGAAGATGGTAATCAGGCTATGACATGTGTTATTGAAATTAAAGTCTAGTGTCTTAACCTCTTTTTTTTTAATTAGATATTTTCTTTATATACATTTCAAATGCTATCCTGAAATTCCCCTATACCCTCCTCCCGCCCTGCTTTCCTACCCACCCACTCCCGCTTCTTGGCCCTGGCATTCCCCTGTACTGGGGCATATAAAGTTTGCAATACCAAGGGGCCTCTCTTCCCAGTGATGGCCTAAGTCAGCTAGGCCATCTTCTGCTACATGTGCAGCTAGAGATACGAGCTCTGGGGTTCTGGTTAGTTCATATTGTTGTTCCACCTATAGAGTTGCAGACCACTTCAGCTCCTTGGGTGCTTTCTCTAGCTTCTCCATTGGGGGCCCTGTGTTCCATCTTATAGATGACTAGGAGCATCCACTTCTGTATTTGCCAGGCACTGGCATAGCCTCATATGAGACAGGGTCCCTTCAGCAAAATATTTCTGGCATATGCAATAGTGTCTGTGTCTTAACCTCTTATGAACAGAAGCATAGTAAGACTGACAATCTGTAAGGCCACCACGGTACACTCTGTATTTGTTCCCACACTAAAGATGTTAATACAAAGGAAGAGTAGAAGATGAGGTGTTCATAGGAGACAAAAAACAAATAACCCTTCATCTTGCTATCCAACTTTGTCAGGTCTTGGAAGGAGAGTACTTCAAATTATTCTCAAATGAATAGAGTCGTGTCCCATATTTGGGAATTTAATTAAGCCCAAGTGGGGGGAAGGTATGGAAGTCTTAAATACCATTTTGTTATGCAAAGCATTCATGAATATTTTCAGCAACATTAGGTAATTCTATATCAAATACACTCGTGATTCCTATTGGTCTGTTTGTGGCGCCGCAGAACACAACCATCAGTCAGTGTTAGCTCCACGCAGACACATTGTTCCCTGTGCATGCTAAAGCAATCAGACGAGTCTGCAAATGTTCTTCAAAGAATACATCTAGAATGTTACTTCGTTAAACATCTCCTTGGCATTCATTCTATTTTCCTCTTTGAATTGCTGCATTTAGTTTTGTAATGACCTTCTATGGCAAGAAGGTTTTATTAACTCTTTGATCTTCTAGCTTTGGGATGAAAACAAAGGAAATATAAATGAGCACTTTGTGCACTGTCTTGTAGAGACTAGGAGGAAAAAAAGAAATATGTTTTCATCAAAAAGATTGGTTTGTGTAGAGACTTTCAGCTTTTCCCATTCTTCTCTCCCTTTGAGCAAAGTGCTTATCAGGGTCGTGCATGCATTTGTTATAACATGTTCTGTGTAACAAAGTCTTTCTCTTCTCTGAGGGGCTGGGAGCTAAGGCTAGGGTCATGTAACTCTTTGTGAGTTTTTTTTAAAGGCTATTATCTGTTCTTGTTTCCCTCCAAATCTGAGCACAATTCTTCAGAAATCTGTCACTGGATTTACAGGACAATGGAGGTGAGTTTCCAAGGACTTTTTGCTTTTGTGTATCCATGTGAGTAGAGAAGGGCAGAGTATCCCCGAGATACAATTTCTGAGAAAACGAAAGTGATTTTTGTATCAAAATTCTGCTATTTCAGAAATTCTGCTACTTCATTATAATTGTGTCCATATATTTTGGAATATGTGGACTAGTCCCTATCATTTATATTATGTTGTTCCTGACATACATAACTAGGATTATTAATATATAAATGACCATTTTCAAATCTGTCTTTATTTTTTCCTACCCTTCTCCTTAGTTCCTTTTACATACTCACTTGACTTTGTCACTTTAGTCTTTATTATAACACTGAAAAGCAACTTAGGATATTACAAGATACTCAAGGTGGAAACAGTCAGTTGCCAGAACAAACATTTCCCTTTTTGTGCTCAGAATCAATCATTTATTAAGTAATACATCATCTTTAACATCTTAACATTTGAAATTCTGTTGTTCAGTCAGAGGTAACCTGACTTAAGAGCCTGAAATTAGACATGTGCTCAGAATGTTGCCTGTTAGGTTGAACTGTGATAGGTTTACCAGAAACAGTAAGCCATAAAATAACATTTCTTGATGGCTTTTTCAACCATACTTATTGTTATTTATCTTTCCCTCCTTAGTATTTCCATACCTCTTGAATAAATATTATATGTATATATGGGAAACTATTTTCTGAGTTACTATTCAAGGCAGCTATAATACTCAATAGAATGCAATATAGGATATTGCCAGTGCTCTTGGGTATCTCCCAGAACTTGAAGATTAGACCCTATTGCTAGAAACATTGCACACTTAAGACACAAGACGAGGAGGAATTGAACTGGAAGCCTCTCCCTTAGGGTTTTCTCTTATAGTATCTGAAGTGCTTTGTAAGCCACTAGTGGACAAAAGCAACCTAAAAAGCCTACAAGCCACAACAATGACTACTGTGGCAAGATGTACTTGAGTGTAGGGAACCAAAACATCTGCTACAGGATAGGGTTCTCTATGTAAGACAAATCCTCAGGGACAGGCTTCCAGGATGGTGTTCTTTATGTAAGCTGCTTCCACGGAATCCTAACCATATGGTTTCCTGCACAATAGGAATACCAGTTGACATCCCCGCATGGGTGGGAGAAATCTCATGAGGTCCCATCCCTACATGAAGAGGTACAGGCAATTAATTGTTGCTGATAGAAGGAGATTCACCTTTCTCCAGGAACAAGACCCCAGAAACATCATTCAACCCCAAGTGGCCATCCATAGATATATGCACATATGAGCAACACTAAATGAACTCAGAAAGCAGAATATATATTATATATATAATATTTAATATTAAATATACTTGAGTATATATTTTTACTTATACATGTTATACACACACACACACACACATATATATGTTACACATATACTTGTATGTATATATGTTACATATAAATATATAAAACAACAATAAAAAGTTATGAAATTGATAGAGACTTGAGGGCCATTTAAAGAGACAGAGTGGGGAGAAAGAGAGCTAGGTATGGAATTGTATATGTTTCACCTGGTTTCATTTAATTTGGCACTGTTCTTCTTTTGATTGACTCACTGAAGACTAACCGCTGTGCTGTTTGTGTACTAAATGTGCTGCTTTCAGAAGTGAAATAAGCAAGAGTTTAGTTGCTTTAATCCCATGAAGCAGACCTTGCAAATCAGATCTCACATCAGAACCTACGACTCTTTGCTTTTTTTACACACCTCCCATCAGAACACATTCTTCTTCATTTCTATTCTGCTTTAATTTGCTTACCTGAGCCAAAGGATCAGAAACGAGTGATCAACAATTGATAACTGATACCACAGACTTCATCTTAGCATAACAAAATGGGTAGTTTCCTCCAAACAACAAATGGTAAACCCACCCTGCCCTAACTGGTTGCCTTTCCAAAGTGGAAGAGCTTCCTTTTAGTAGATTTCTGCCGTTTCGTACCTTAGATTATGGTTTTTGAAGCTGACAGCTTACTGATGTTCTACAACAGATATTTTGTAGTGCTAATAGCCATGAATACTGAGATCAGTGAGATTCCTGTAGTAGGAATTTCTATATACTTATTTTGAAAGTGTGCTAATGGAGTAGCTGTGTTCTGAAAACCCCTTAAACTGGAAAACTCTTGGGGAATGCTTGCAAAAATCCTACTAAAATACCTACTTTATAATAGAACCAGTAATAGAACAGTCAATCTTTACATGTGTAAAATAATTTAACTTTATGTAGAAAGCAAGAAGATAAAGACAGTAAATGAGAACAATTACTTAAGAAAAACATGATGTATTATTGTAGACATGTTGAAACTTAAAATCTTGGTTGCTTACAAAATATTGGGATAGAACAAATCAAGTTACCTACAAAATTCTTTTCTATTTCTTCCTTTGTGTGTCCTAATATCTATTTATCTAAGACAGAGTGGTCCAGAACTTACTATGCTGCCAAGGCTGGCCCTGCAGATTCTGGAAGAGTAGTGAGTGCTCCTGAGACATCTCTCTAGCCCCTGAGAAAAGTTTTAATTTCCATGAAGCTTGTAAAGAAAAAGCATAAAAGGCCTCTAGATAAAATTGGGAAATTAATTGTGTAGGGCTATCACATCTACTTTGGAAAACTCTAACAAAATAATAGGCAAAGACATTTGTCTATAAGAAAAAAATGAGGATATATATAGCGGTCACATGATTTCACTAATTGTTTGGAAGACAAAGTAGTACAGTAATCAGAGCAGAAGGATGAAGCTAAGCTTTAATAAGTCAAGAAGTCTGAAGGATTGAGTAAAGACTGGAGAGTAAAGAACATGACTGAAAGTATGTGTAAATTTTAATAGTACTAGTTGTACTACTAGAGCATTGTGTTTATGTGCATGCACACATGTACACACACACACATCCACACACATGCATGTGAACACACCCACATCCATACCCTAGTCTCTTTTCTGAGAAACCTCTAGTTCAGGATAAAATACTCTATAGCAAAGGCCAAGAAACCAAACTGAAATAAATCCAAGTTTAATAATGACCCATAGAATCTATAGAATTTCTTGTACCTTTTCTGACTTTGTTGGTAAAATGCTGAAAACCAGGGATTCTCCTTCCTAAGCAGGAGTTCTCAAGATGTTTCTCTAGAAAAACTGAATAAATCCTAAGAAAAGATATATACAAACTGAAATTTGGGCTTTCTGAAGAAAATACTGGCTCACAGGCCAACCTATCAGTGAAGTTTAAGCTCTAAATTCAGATACTTTATGCTGCTCTTTTAAGATCCACTTTTAAATATGAGTGAGCATTTATAAATCACTTAATGTTTATGGAACATTTTGGACATGAAAGGTAGGTATAAGAAAAACTAAAACCAGAAAGACCCAATGATCAGAGAAAAAAGTCAAAATTATTTTGAGTTAGTACCTTCACAGATAAAAGGGAATGTTTCTCAAATAAGGACAAGCACTAAAGAAAAAAGTAAGAAAAATAAAATTTAAATATAAAAATATAACAATAAAAAGTCAATAATCAGATGAGAGGATAAAGATAAATAATCCATGAAGTAGAAAAATGCAAAGAAAAAGAGAAAAGATATAGCTAAAAAGGAGCTATAGTTTTTAACCTATAGTGAGATATTGGTCATAGGACCACCTATCAAATGTCAAAGTCCACATCTGGAACTTGTAGTATTTTCCATACATTTACACAATTCTGTTTAATTTTAGCCATCTGTATATTACATGTAAATGCTACTACAATGCCAATGCTAGGTAAATAGTTGTATATATCCTTAAGGGAATTATGATAAGAAGTCTCTGTATACAATAAAACAGAATGTAAAAAACATCTACTCCTGTTAGATATATGCAAGAATGAGAAACCTTCAGATAAGGAAAGTGATTGTAATTGATGTGCCAGGAAAAGACATTCTTTTTTCAATATGTTAATAGTGCTATCTCATATGGATTGGGTTATGATTGTAATGAATTTTTAACAGAATATAAATGCTACAAATTATAGAGAAGGGCCTTTTGTAGAGCTGAGAAAATGTCAACTCAATAGTACAGAATTGAATAAACATGATTTTCCAATAATATGAGGATTTGGGGTTGGCCCACTTCTAGCCTAGATTCAGGAACTTCTTTGGAGGGAAAAGAATTAGGGAGGTCTCATTAGGAGCATATTGATCTTTATGGTCTCACAAGGCACCTAGACAACTAATGAGCTACTCACAACTGTAGAGCTTTTCTAATCTGTTTATTAAATGTTTCTTCACACACTTAGTTATCATGATCCTGCTTTCTTCCTGATATGCTCAGATGAGAGACACACAGTGAGAGTGGTACTATGTAGCTAGACTGGCCTTGAGCTCAGGAATTTTCTGTCTAAGCCTCCTGCATACTGAAACCACAAGTATATACTACCAGCTGAGATTTAGATGTTCAATCTATAAATCCAAAAATTCATAGGATGATTATCACATTCATCCTGGGTCAGTCTCCCATGTCCTTGGAGTACAGGCATTTGCTATTATGCTCATCTTATTTTATGATTATTATTTTTATTTAGCAATACCCGAAAAAATATCAATAATGATGTCTGCATCTAATCTTCATCTCTAGTAAAACATGATGGTTTGGAATTGGGGAAACACTTCTGGATAGATAGAAAAAAAAAAAAGAAATGCTATCCAAAGGAGAGTTCAGGCTTGGAAATAGAGACTAGGAAGAATAATGGATGGGTCTGAAGGAATCTATATTCCCTTCTACTTCATTGTGAGACAATCTGGCCCAAAGGACACCATCCAAAGCTAGCCTGTAGTGAATAAAAAAGATGAAAAGGAGAATTTGGGCTTCCAAGTTTGCCATAAGACAGGGGAATTCAGCACCAGAATACATTTAGGGCAGCAATATGAGTGTCAAGGAGAAAAACAAACTACTACATTTATCTCAAAAAGGTTTTCATAATTTGGAGCTGTGATGAAAGGATGGACCATCTAGTGATTGCCATATCCAGGGATCCATCCCATAATCAGCTTCCAAACGCTGACACCATTGCATACACTAGCAAGATTTTGCTGTAAGGACCCAGATATAGCTGTCTCTTGTGAGACTATGCCGGGGGCCTAGCAAACACAGAAGTGGATGCTCACAGTCAGCTATTGGATGGGTCACAAGGCCCCCAATGGAGGAGCCAGAGAAAGTACCCAAGGGACTAAAGGGAACTGCAACCCTATAGGTGGAACAACAATATGAACTAACCAGTACCCCGGAACTCTCGTCTCTAGCTGCATATTTATCAAAAGATGGCCTAGTAAGTCATCACTGGAAAGAGAGGCCCTTTGGACTTGCAAACTTTATATACCCCAGTACAGGGGAATGCCAGGGCCAAAAAGGGGGAGTGGGTGGGTAGGGGATTGGGGGGGTGGGTATGGGGGACTTTTGGGATAGCATTGGAAATGTAAACTAGGAAAATACCTAATAAAAAAAATTACAAAAAATAAAAAATAGAAGTTATAAACTAAAATTTGAAAGTAAACAGTTTAACAAATACTTTAAACCCCCAAATTTTCTAAAGTTGTTTAATACTAGTGTTGCTTCATTTCCTTAATCTATTGATCATAGAACTAGAATCAAACATTATGAAACCTCTCTAGTGGCTTTATGAGACTAAGTTGTTCTCAGCAGCAGAAATTAGAAACACTTTTCCAGTATGTGTTCCTTCACACTTGCCAGGAAAGGGGATGTGCTTTCTTTGGAGGCAATGAACAAGGTCACCCTGGCCCAGGTTGTCAGGAGCTAAAATAGTAACAGACACTTGTCTAAAGGGAGATGACAATATCATTATTAGAGATTTCTAACATTTCTTTGAAAAACAAACAAAAGAAATCTATGGAAATTTATTAAGGTTTGAGAACTATGATGTAGCTTGCTTACTTAGCAAAGGTCCATTTTACCAACTAAACAATTTTGTTAAGGATGAATAATGCAAAGAGAGATCTACTCCAATGGATGAGTACTGGCTTGTCCTGTCCCAGATAGAAGAGCAACTGTTACAATATGATATAAAATCCAGATGAGACTACAGAAGGCTTGAATGACTAGATTTGTCCATAATGGTTGATCTGGGGGAGGAATTTTGTAAAAGAACAAGGAAGTCATCTATTGACACATGCTGTGAAGGCTTGTCATTTGGAGATCAATAGTGGTTTTTGAAATACATTAGCTTGTGCACCTGAGCAACTACTTTCCCATGTTGGCTCTTGGTTTTCTCTGAAAACATGGAGTTGGTGGGAGGTGTGAGTAATATTTTCTAGACCATACTTTGGAGCCCCATATTTTTGGAACATAAATATACACAATGTTTAAAGAAATCTTGATTAGTTGTATTATTTGTTAGTTACAAGTGAAAAAATACCTGTGTCCAGGTGTTAGCAAAGAGAGAGGTCATCTTTTGGCTCAAACTTTCAAGGGTTAAGTTGGTATGTGGTGTAGCTGACTGTGTCTTGATTACTAACAGACATAACAATATATCCCAAAGATTTCCAAGCTCCAATAACTGGAAACTGTAAAATATTATCTTAACATGGTAAGAGGAGTTTGCAGAACTGATTAAGCTTTGAAGTTGAGAATCATTATAAGTCCAATATGTTCATACTAACACTTAAAAGTATAGAAGAAAGGCAAGAAACTTGATACAAAAACTCGCTTCAAGCTTGCTGTTATTGAAAGAAATGTAGAGAAATGGGGTCATAAACTAAAATGTTTGGGGTCTGGGGAGATGACTCAATTCATGAGGTCAAGACAGAGAATCTCCCTTATCAGCTACATAGACAGTTTAACCACAATATCAGGGTCCAGGGGCAGTGAGAGACCCTGCCTACATACATACAGTTGGGAGTGACAGAGGCACACACCTGACATTAACCTTTAACAAATGGAGTCCCTCACATATGTGCACCACATACACATGAGAACATGTGTGCATACATGCACGTGCACACACGCACGTGCACACACACACACACATACACACACACACACACACATACACACACACACACACACACAGAGAGAGAGAGAGAGAGAGAGAGTTTAATCCTCAGCAACCACATGATGGTTCACAACACATGTCACTTAAGTTCTATGGGATTCAATGCCTTTTTCCTACCTCCATGATTACTAGTCAGGTAAGTGATACATATATGCAAGAAGCTCACACACACACACACACACACACACACACACACACACACACTACTTCCACATAAACATGAGAGAGATAGAGACAAGAGAGAGAGAGAGAAAGAAACCACCCCACCCAAAACTCTAAGCCTGCAAAGAACTCCTTGGGTGTGTGGTGGCTTTTGATTAGATACAACCCTTATATGAGCAGCCAGAATGTGAATGGAGACCATAGCCAAGCAACCACAGACTGAACTAGTACAAAATGAATCCTGCTGGAGGCTCCACTTAATTTTAGGGGGATGGTTTATAGTACACTTGCTCTCAATAGCTATGCTAATACACCGAGTATGTATAAACTTGTTATAGCAGTGACAGTGGACAAATGCAAGCATGTGTTCCATGTCCTCTTCTGGATTCTGCTTCCATCTTGGCTCCCTTTATAAGCTAATTGATGCTGACAGCTCTGACCTTGCTTGTACTGTCATAACATGTCCAGTATGCTCTGGAAAGATGTCTGCTTGGTTTCTACTCACTGGAAATGGATTATGTGTCTATCCTGGAGCCACATCTATGGTTGTTGACACAAATCACGTGTCTTATTACTGGAACACTTAACCCTCCCAACTGTGCACAGAGATGTAGGTGAAGGGAGAGTTCCAGAATATAACAGACATTGAGGTACCAGAATTTAACTGAACAAAGTATATGTTGGAGAATTGTGTTAAATGTTAAACCATTTTCCCAGGATTTCTTAGACCTGAAAATATACATAATGAAATATCCAAAACATAGAGTATTTCCTGTGGTTGTAGGATATATTAATTTCAGAATGATGTTATAATTACTAGATACAAAGTTATCATTTTATAGTTCTGAAATCTAAGAGAAGTATCAGGATGCCTTCTCTTAGGAAGCTTTGTGGGAGAATATACTTCCATGCTTTTTGAAACAAATAGATTAGAAGATTTAATTTAAAACAATGGCTGTATGTTTCTAGTTATAGAAACCTCTCCTTCTAGTGACCCTGATTTCTAGTTACTTCTCTGTTATATTTTTCATTTATACATTAAAGGAAAAGTTTCTGGGCTGTGTAATGTTAAGATCAGACCTGGCCACTAAGGATATATGAGTGTGAATCATACATGTGTGGATGATTCCATATGCAACACCAAATCCCGTTTCCATCTTGGCTCTTTACATAAACTAATTGATCCTCATATCTCCAGCTTCCTACCTGTTGACATAACATGTCCAATGTATGCAGCAAGCACCAAAAATGTTTTAGGCTATAGAGCAACAGTAGTGCTCCTGAGATGCAGTGACAATTTTTAGCCCAAGTTCTTAACCTTCACTCTTTCTCTTGGGATGAAATATTTCAGGTATGAAGTTGACATATGCAGTAATTCTTCTAGGGGCTTACAATAGGGAAAGATTAGTAACAACTGCTAAGGCAGATGTTTCCCTTGCAGGGATTTAATTTACCAACCACATCTCTTAGATGGTCTCTGCTAGTGTTGAGAAGGAATAAGGAACCAATCAGCGACATTTACTCTCACATGCTTGGAGAAGATAAAAGACCAGAAGGTATGAACAGATGCTCCAAGGAACAAGAGCCCTGAGAACATGAAGCTCTGGAAAAAAGAAGGATCTTCTCTCATGCCCTCTAGCCCTTAAACACTGTCCACGGTGCTGGAACAGAAACTGCAGAAATCCTGATATCTTCCTCCCATGTAACAAACTAGAAAGAGGTTTAGGGTGAGGAAGACCCAGGGCCTGGTTTGGCAAAATAGGAACTTCGTCAACGGCCAGTTCTCATGGAACCTTTTCATGATTTTGTTCACTGCAGTAGCTATATCTGAGCACATATGTCCCTCACCTTTCAATGTAGAAGGGGAAATATTTGCAGGGTCCCACTATAGACAACTAATGACTGCTGGGAAAGAATTCATCTTTCCCAGATATGAGTCACATTCTTCTCTGTCTGGCACAGTGTTTATCCCTGAAACCATACATACACAAACAACAACATGGACTTGAAGGTTATATTTATATATTTGTGGACACAAACAAACATATATACAATAGTAATAAAAAGAAATGAGGTTATCAACTTAAGAGTTAGGGAACAAGAGGGAGGCTGTAAGAAGGGTACTTGGAGAGAGCAATGGGAGGAGTAAGAGGTCACTCTGTTTCAGTTAAAAACATATTTTTTTTAAAAAAGAAAATGCTGTAAATGAATTTCTGTTAATCTGAAAATAACTATTACCCCAGGCCTTGGAGAAGAGATAAATGGTGGTGGGCAGGATATGGAAAATGTATGGTACAGCAACACTTAACCATGTCAGTAAGGTCAAGAAAGTATGCCATGGAAAAGATACAATTCTAGGGGATGAAATAAGGCAAGGACATACAGGTTTGGGCCTGCCTTGTGTTAGGATCATAGGTGTAGAAACAGACACCCAAGGTCCCTATCTTCATAGAGCTGAAAGCCTAGCAAAGGACATGGATTTTATATATATATATGTGTGTGTGTGTGTGTGTGTGTGTGTGTGTGTGTATGTATATATATTACATATTATATATTATAGTATGATTGTAATACAATGGCATAAACATTTATGATAGAAGATTATCTATGACGAATTTTCTAGAAAATACATGAAATGGTATTTTGCCCCAGTTGAAAGGGTCAGGAAAAGTTTCTAGGACCTAAATTATAAGCTTCAGGATCAATATCAGTTCACAGAGAGGGTAGATGTTGGAGGAGGTGTTGGGGTGAAGGAAGAAACTGCAAGTTGAAAGGAAATTAGCAGAGGGCCTGAATTCTTTTCCTTCTTTTAAGATCCATGTCTTTCTCCTGCACTGAACTTTGACTTTTTTAAAAATTTATTTTATTTTATTTTATTTTACTTATTCAAGCTTTATCCTGCTGACCACATCCTCCCAGTTACTCCCTCCCCTTTTCATCTGAGCAGGTGGGAGCACTCCTAGTTATCTCTCTCACCCTGACACATCAAGTCTCTGAGAGGCTAGACACTTCCTCTCCCACAGAGGCCAGACAAGGCAGTCCAGCTAGAAGAACATATCCCATTTACTGGCAACAGCTTTTGAGCTAGCCCCCACTGCAGTTATTCAAGACCCACATGACAGTTAAGCTGCCCATCTACTTATGACCAGGGAGGCCCAGGCCCAGCCCATGTATGTTCTTTGGTTAGTGGTTCAGACTCTGAGAGCCCCAAGGGTCCAGGTTAATTGACTCTGTTGGTCTTCCTGTGGAGTTCCTATCCCCTTCCAGGCCTGCATTCCTTCACCTTCTTCTTCCATAAGAGTCCCCAAGCTCCATCCATCCATCCACTGTTTGGCTATAAGTAACTGTATCTGTCTACATCAGCTGCTGGGTGGAGCCTCTCAGAAGACAATATGCTCCTATCTGTATGGTTTAGGAGTCTGATGGAGGTGGGGGAGAGGCAGTCAGAGGATGGAAGTGCATCTCCCCCTTGAACCGTAACCATTACACAGCCTCTTTGCTAACCCAGAAACACAGCAGAAAGGTAACAGAGAAGAGGAAAAAATTATGGGTTCAATTTAGGACCCAGAAAGTTGAATAATCTGTGGACATCTAAGTGTTTGTCTCAAGAAGACACCATGTGCAAATCTTGTAGGAGATTCTGGATGTGTGATTCCTGGTAAGGAAATGCTCAGTGGAAAGACAAAAACCAAGGCACGAGTCAGGGTTCAAACAGTGCAAAGAACAAAAGAACCTTGGAGAAATTCTTTAAATATAAATCAGCAATTTCCATGTCTAAAGTGCCACACTTAGCAAATTTTTGAATAGGGTGTCCAAGCACATTGGGTGCTTTGAGGACCACCAGTTCCCATAAGCGCTCTGGGGATTAGGGGGAAAATTTTTTTGATCATCTTGACAAAACTGTTCAGGAAATTTCTGTAAACAAAAGACTTCCATTGGTAGTTTCAACATCAGAGAGGAGAGATCTGTAACCCTGAACTCACAGAGCTCAATGACACCACTGAACAGACAAAACCAGATTTTTCAACACTGAGTTAAACCCAAGAAATATGGAATTGTTAGTAGGTATAGATTGTTTTTTAATTCAAAGCAACCTAATTTAATTCCATAAGAGAAATATGAATTACAACCATTTAGGTTATCCATTTTATTGAACAATAAAAATTACTACAGAGAAATTTACTGTCACCAAATTATCTCAGCACTAAACTATCTAAGCACATATATTAGGAAATAACATGTCAATCTCTTCTTCCTCTTTTAATCTTTACATTTGCATTACATTTGAAAATTAGCAAATATTTGTTCAGCCTCAAAATGATGTCCTTATGAAATTATTGTTATTTTTCCCTCACTTTAGACATAAAATTTGTACATGAACTCCAGAGAGTTTGAATTGGTTTTCCCTAGCTCACTCAGCACCTCAAAATGTTATATCTCTATGATCTCTGAGAAACAGGCAATCAGCATCACCTCCATGACCCTTTTACCAATTTCAAGCATCTCACCTAGAAAAGGGAGCGGCTAAGTGGGCCAGGTGGTTTGAGTATGGGATAACCAGATGAGATCTATCTGGAGACCCAGTGATTGTCTCTCACATGCTAAAATTGGTGTCATCTAAAATGAATTGCCTCCTTCCCACACCCTAAGTCAGCCTGCTTGGGGTGCTGATTACACAAAGTAAGATAGCATGTATGCATTTTATGTATACATGTCACTGCGAGTCCAACTTCTACCAATGTAGTACATAAAAGAGCATCATGAAAGAAAGTTGTCTTTGAGAGAGTTGCCTGCCATGACATCTTAAACACACTATAGAAAAGTTAAGAACTTTCAACCTTTTAGCAGATTAGGGCATGTTAGAAAATAAATGCTGCTTATCCACCCTTTCACTGCTGGGCCTTCTGAGACTCACTCTTAACTTCCACAGTGAAAATCAACAGAGGGCCCCCTTGTTAGCCCAGCTCCTACAGTGCTACACCGTTTTCACCAAGAGATGGGTGTAGGTGGTTGCTCACACCCACAGGTTGCTTGCTGTCTGCTGCAGGCCAGATTGTCATTTAATGAACTACTCATTATTAGCATGTGGTAAGGGAGAAGGGAATATTCAACACAGGACATGGAAGCACCAAGAGGAAGAAGTACTTATCGAGGGAATAAAGAACAATGACCAGATCTCTAGGAGAGACTAAGGAGAGCCAGCACCAGCCTCCCTGAGAAAGAGGTCTGGTTCTGTGGTAGCATTCTCAGCATTAATAGATGTCTCTGTCTTAGTCTACTTTGTGTTGCTAAATAAGATTTAGTCAGACTGAGTACATTTTTACTTTTTATTATTATTGTATACGTGCTGTGGCATGCATATAGACCATTTTGAGAGAGTTGGAATTTCCTCCCACTCAGGCTGCTGGGTTTGCAGAGCAAGTGCTTTGCTTTGCTAAGCCATCTTGCCAACCTAAGAATGAGCAAATTATAAATGCACATATATCCGGAGAGTCCATGATTGTAGGGAAACATCAGATGAGGACCTTCTTGTTACTCCTCCCAAGATGGAAAGACAAGAAAGAGAGATCTTCATTCCTACAAGAACACTGACCTATTCATGAGTATGCGCTATTGTCGCCTTGTTGCCTCTTAATATTCCACATTGCATCTTTTTTTCCTTTTTTTCTTTTTTTATTAGATATTTTCTTTATTTACATTTCAAATGCTATCCCGAAAGTTCTCTATACCTCCCTCTCCTGCCCTGTTCCCCTACTCACCCACTCCCACTTCTTGGTCCTGGTGTTCCCATGTACTGGGGCATATAAAGTTTGTAAGACCTAGGGACCTCTCTTCCCAATGGTGGCTGACTAGGCCATCTTCTCCTACATATGCAGCTAGAGACACGAGCTCTTGAGATAAGTTTTCAACACAGGAGCTTGCTGTCTAATGTCACTATAGATGTCACAGAGGACCTAAGATCAATTTTCATTTGCTCACTGTATTTTACATAAGAAGTCATTAGTAACTTTGCCAAAGTTCAAATGGAGGTGTCCAATTTGTTATGTAAACAAAGTCACTGGTTGATACTCTACCAATGAAGATTTACCTGCAGGATGGTATACATTTTTTCCTAACTGGGTAAAAGTCCTATGACAGAGGGGTGGAGACTAAATAGAGAATCAAGTGGGTACAAGTTAGAGAATAAGTTCAGTAATCTTACTGGGCACCTAAATTGCCAGGAAGCAAGGATTACACAGGTAAGGTTGGAAGGGTGAATGGCAAGGAGAAAGAGGAGTAGGTAGTGTGTAATAGATGCTGCCCCTTTTATTTTATTTATAAAGTTGTCTATTCTTTTAACTCTTACTTTAATATGCTCACATAGTATTCACAGTTATTTCATGCAATTGATTCTTTAAAGATCTTGGGAGATATGTTATATAGGTTTCTTATCATCCTTGCAAACATGAGGAAACATGCATACAAGAAATTTAATTTTGGGGGTCTGGTTGGTTGATATTGTTGTTCTTCCTATGGAGTTGCAATCCCCTTCAGCTCCTTCAGTCCTCTCTCTAACTCCTCTATTGGGGATCCCATGTTCAGTCCAATGGATGGCTTGAGCATCCACCTCTGTATTTATAAGGCTCTGGCAGGGCCTCTCAGAAGACAGCTATACCAGTCTCCTTTCAGCATGCACTTCTTGGTACCCACAATAGTGTCTGAGTTTCGTAACTGTATATGGGATGAATCCCCAGGTGGGACAGTCTCTGGATGGGCTTTCCTTCAGTCTCTGTTCTACACTTTGTCTCCATATTTGCTCCTGTGAGTATTTTGTTCTCCTTCTAAAAAGGACCAAAGCACCCACAGTTTGGTCTTCCTTTGTATTGAGCTTCACATGGTCTGTGAATTGTATCTTTGCTATTTGGAGCTTTTGGGCTAATATCCACTTATCAGTGAGTGCATACCATGTGTGTTCATTTGTGATTGGGTGACCTCACCCAGTATGTAATTTTCTAGTTCTATCCATTTGCCTATGAATTTCATGAATTCATCATTTTTTAATAGCTAAGTAGTACTCTATTGTATAAAGATACCACATTTTCTGTACCTATTCCTATGTTGAAGGACATCTGGGTTCTTTCCAGCTCCTGGCTATTATAAATACAGATACTATGAACATAGTGGAGCATGTGTCCTTATTACATGTTGGAACATTTTCTAGGTATATGCCCAGGAGTGGTATAGCTGGGTCCTTGGGTCCAATTTTTCTGAGGAACCACCAAACTTATTTCCACCAGACCACCCAGAACTCCCAGAGACTAAGCCGTCAGCAAAGGAGTGCACATGGCTCTAGCTGCGTGTGTAGCAGAGGATGGCTTGTCATGCATCATTGGGAGGAGAGGTCCTTGGTCCTATGAAGGCTTGATAGATGCCCCAGTGTAGAGAAATCAAGGGGAGGGTGGGAATGGGTGGGTGGGTGGAGGAATACCTTTATAGAAGCAGGGGGAGGGAAGATGTTATAGGATGTTTCAGGGAGGGAAGGAAACCAGGAAAGGGGATAACATTTGAAATGCGAATAAAGAAAATATTCAATTAAAAAAATAGAAAATAAAGAACTTTAATTTAAAGTGATAGAGCCAGAGAACATGTTGTATGGACAAAAGATGGATCTGACCTAGAAGTTCAGATGCTCAGAAGTTTAGAAGCCTTGTGGCTACAGAAAAGACCACACCAAATGACCAAGACTCTGTACAACTGTTAAGTGGGATACATAAGTTAGTAAAGATGAACTAAGTAAGAAGTGTTCGCAATCCACAAGATGACTTCCTTCCCTCCCTTCTCCACCTTGAATTCACATCATGTTGTCTGAAACCAGACTGATCACTATGGTTATAAAATGCCTTACTGGTCATGTATTCATCTATTTGTTTACAAATCTATGAAAGCTCTGGTTTCATGATAATCTAAGAGATCCACTTGCTAAGCATTGGTAAGACATTGTATGTTTCTAAAACAAAATCTCTCCAGTTATACTATTAATGTTTTGGAATACTAAAATTTACCTATTTTGCTTCCTGCAGAAGTATTTTGAGAACTAATAGAATTTTGCAGCTTTAGGAAACAGAGAAAGAAAAATGCAGTATTTTTCTGCTAAGCTATGATATTACTGAGATATAGGCATTATTTCAGATTGTATATCTCATATTTATATATCACATGTATTCTTCTTTACACAGGTAGAAACAGAAAATCTTGTCAAGTCATTGTGCATATCAGAAATTATAATAATTTCAATAGCATTTGAAAACCAAGAATGGTTTAACTTATACAATCATGCACACACACACACACACACACACACACACACACACACAAATACACATGAACACACACACACTGATCTGGTTCTTTAGTCTCTTACATATTGGCCACGTTTGTAGATGTATTTTCATAATAAAGAGTGTAGAATGTTAAAATTGATGCTAGCATCATGTCTTCAAAGGGAGACTCAATGCAACAGGATTTTTCCTATATTTTTAATATTGTAGTGTCACTGACATCATCATCCATTAGTCATGTTAGTCTCAAAATGCACAATGTATTTATATAATCCATACAATGCAAAACGTTCTCAAAGCTGTGATAATACGCACTGTGGTTTTGGTATTTATTATTGGATTATCACAATGTATATTAATGTATTTAAGGAATGTAATCTTGAGAACAATATGTATTTATCTCTCCTAATATTGTCCCAGAGAGTTGCCATATGAGGTTGTGTAGCATTTTCTAATGTTCTTTTGGGCTTCTATAAATACTTCCTGGAAATTCAACAAAAACAAAACAAAACACAAAAGAAGGAGACTTAGAAATTTTTGTCTGTAAAACTTATAATGTCCTCTCTTAGTAGCTGAGTAGTATTTCATTGTGTAAATGAATCACATTTTCTGTATTCAATCTTCTGTTGTGGGACATCTGGGTTGTTTCCAGCTTCTGACTATCACAAATAAGGCCACTATCAACATAGTGGAACACATGACCCTATGGCATGGTGGGGACTTTTCAGAGGGAATATTAATGCTAGGACTTGAAGAGGTAGGTAGGCTGTTGATTCTTAGTTGCTGTTGGTTGTGGTTTGTCAAATAGTTGTGTATAAAAAGAAAGAAAGAAAATAATTAGATATCCTGATGGCAGAGGTCAAACCTGCCTCTGACTTTATTCAGGATCTCTTTCCTCTCTCCTCTCTACCTAGGGTTAGGGGGGTTGAACTAGTGGAAGACATAGGATGGTGAAGGGTGGAAGGAAAATAAAAAGGACCCACAAAGTAGCCAAAAGAGAGCCCTCTCAGAGTTCCTGTAGGAAATGAAGACAATTCCTTAATTTAAAAAATATTCATAAAAGTGGCAAGTTTTATAATATATCTGAAAACAAAGTTTCTTCTGTTGAAAAGATGCTAAATTTGATGTATATATATATATATATTTAAGTTTACTGATGACTTATATGCTTTAGAGAATAAAGAATTATCTTTTCAATTATTAGAGGTTTAACTTGAATTATTGCAATTAGAGAAAATGGCCCATACTTTTCCCATTTATTTTTCAAAATAGGTGACTCTATAGGACAATGAAAAATAATTTAAATACTACCGTTTAAAAAGATATTAAAATTTAAAACAACCCGATTAATGAAGAAATATTGTACTTGAATAGTTATAAATAAATTGGTTTGTATCATTCTTATAAGAGCAATTGAGTAGTTTTCATTAGGGAACCAGAAAAACCTCAGCAGATATTGTCTACTTAGATATAACCTGGGCAAAACCCTTGTCCTCTCTAAGTAAGTATGTTTGCCTAGTCACACTTTCTACATCATCTTCAATTAGTAAGTGGTTGTTGGCTAAGGAGACTATGTGAGCCCATTACAATCAAAGTTTGGACTTGATATTCTGCCATGCACATTTTGATCTAAAATTTATTTGTTATATACCTGTGTATCTATAGTCATTCTCAAAACTCTTGTAAATTTTAAAACACAAACTTGCACTGGAGATAAAAGCTTTTATAACAAACTACCCCACCTTTCTGTTTACAACCAATTACCATCTTAATATGTTTCACTTTATATGAATTCATTTATTCTTTCATTCATTTCAAATGTGATAATATAACTATAAAATCATCATTTGCCTGTTTTGAATAACCCAAAATAGCAAATAATTTAAAAATCACTTCCACTTGACTTTGGAATTTATTGCATGCATTGTTTTTCCAGAAAATTTACCTCATAATTATGTTGTGTGAGAGTGAAATGAGTTTCTATTTCAAGTTCACACTGAATTCTGACTGCTGGGTGATGAGGGGGAGCCACCCAAGGTTAAAATATTTGCTATGTTGCCATGCATAATTGGGATTGATTTCCTGTGTCTTTTATTCTGAACTTGATATCACTCTTGCCAACACAGGTTGTTGTCTCCTTTTTTATAACCTTATCACAATCTAACATTTGCTTTGCTGAGGTTTCAGTGTGTGTCTGCGGATGGAAGCTGTGTTTCCCACATGATCCAAGAACACTAAATTCTCTGTTTCTGGCAGAGTTATCTGGCAGAGGTAGGAAACCCTTTAGAAAAAGAAATTTTACTTTTTACAATATTAGTGAAGCATTAATATTTAACAATAAATCATCTTCTTAAACTTTTACTGTAAATAAAATCAGTTAGTTCAGGAAAACCAAGGTTAAAATGCTCTTAGAGGGTTTGGGCTACAGCTCATTGGTGAGCATGTGCCTACAACATGTACAAGGCCATGGGTTCAAGCACTACAAGAATTGGAGATTTCTCTTCTTACTTAGTGAATTAGGAAATTCACTGATTGTCATCTACCATCAAAACTTTGAATAGCTCACATACTGCCTTTTCCCCCCCCCCCCGGCCAGGATTTTACCTGATCCTTTCATGTGCTTATGTTTGCTTATTGCTGCTGATTGATTAGTTGTGTTTTAAAGTTTTTTTTTTTTATCACTATGATCAAGACAACTTTTTTTTAATTAGGTATTTTCTTCATTTACATTTCCAATGCTACCCCCAAAAGTCCCCCAATCCCTCCCGCCCACCCTCTCCCCTCCCCACTCCCATTTCTTGGCCCTGGCGTTCCCCTGTACTGAGGCATATAAAGTTTGCAAGACCAATGGGCCTCTCTTTACACTGATGGCCGACTAGGCCATCTTCTGATACGTATTCAGCTAGAGACACGAGCTCCGGGGGGTACTGGTTAGTTCATATTGTTGTTCCACCTATAGGGTTGCAGACCCCTTTAGCTCCTTGGGTACTTTCTCTAGCTCCTCCATTCATGGCCCTGTGATCCATCCAATAGCTGACTCAAAATTGCAAAGCTTCTGTAAGGCAAAAGACACTGTCAACAAGACAAAAAGGCCACCAACAGATTGGGAAAGGATCTTTACCTATCCTAAATCAGATAGGGGACTTATATCCAATATATATAAAGAACTCAAGAAGGTAGACTCCAGAAAATCAAATAAAAGACCTACTTGTTCACTCATTCAGGAATCCCAGAAAAACACAAAACTGGAAGCTGTAATATAGACACAGAGAGCCTGGTACAGATCTGTGCAGGCCCTGTGCTGCCACTTCAATCTCCTTGAGTTCTCGTTAGCTTTGCTCCTGATGATTTAGAGGAACTTGGTTTATTGTTGTTTTGTTTTGTTTTTGATGTCTGTTTTTGTATTTTGGGTGTCCTCTTTCCTCTCTGGTTCCCACAAGCTTTTCACCTTCTTCTTGGTCGGGTTCCCTGAGCTCTGACAGGAGGGATTTGATATTCTCTTTAAGGCTGAGTATTCCAAGAATTCTCACTTGCTGCATAGTGCCTGGTTATAGGTCTTTATATTTATTCTCATCTGCTGCAGGAGGAAGCTTTGAGAGACCACATTTTAAACTTTTATCACAAAGCAGAGAAAACACACTGGAAATAAGTTGATGCTATGAACACTAAAAGCCCATCTCCAGTGACTTGCTTCCTCTAGAAAGCTGGGTCTCCACGTGATCTCCTCAAACTGCTCCACAAGCTAGAGAACCAGTCTGCAAGTGCGTTAGCCTATGAGAGACATTCTCCTTCTATCCACTTCATAGTGTAAACTACACCCAGTATAAGCAAAAAAAAAAGTCTAAAACTATTTTCTTATTTGCTTTTTTTGGTTCTTTAGGTTGAATTGTCCCAGTGTATAGTAATCAGGGGCTTTCCCTCTGAATTATATCCAGTCTCCCTCTTCAGTTTTTAAGAGCTTATCTAAGCCAACAAGTTCAAACTGTTTGATTTTTGTCTATTATAATATTTCAAAGGTCAACTTTACAGTGCTAGTGCAATATATTTTGACAACTAAAATACTATCACATATATTTACTAGTCTTTGTAACTAAAATATTAGTATTTTACACACAAAGGCTCAACTAAATATTATTTTCAGTACAGTATTGATGATTATTTAATTTCTATATATACTTCTAAAAGAAAATTATTTCATCACTTTTAGTAATGTGTAGTGTGCTTGTACATATATGTGAGTGTGTTTGAGTGAAAACAGACATCTATGAGGTCAGAAGTGTTGAATTTCTGGGAGTTGGAGTAATAGGCAATTGTGAGCTGCCAGATACGAGAACTGGAACCCAACACAGGTCTTCTGTCAGAGCGATATGTGCTTTAACCACTGAGCCATCTCTCCAGCTCCCCTAAATATACTTATTTAGACCTCCAGGAATTCATTGTGTCAGTCCATTAGTGATTGTTTCTTTTTTCAACTAACTGGACAGTTTATACTCAGTGAGACAACCTATAGCATTATTAAAATTATTATAGTCATATAGCATATTTAAAAATATTTAAAACATAATTTCTTTTTTACATATCCAAACTATTTTACTTTACTGTTTTAATTCTTTAATATTTTTACAGTTCATGTTCCATGTGGAACAGTATTACTTCTTTTTTTTCCCTTTTTTTTCTTAGCTATTTTCTTATTTACATAACAAATTTTATTCCCTTTCCTCATTTCCCCTCTTAAAACCCCCTTATTCCATTCCCCTTCCCCCTGCTCACAAACCCACCCACTCCTGCTTCCCTGTTCTGGTTTTCCCCTACACTGGGGGCACTGAGTCTTCACAAGTCTTCCAAAGGCCTCTCCTCTCATTGATGACCCACAAGGCCATTCTCTGCTACATATGCAGCTGAAAACTTGAGTCCCTCCTTGTGTACTCTGGTTGGTGGATTAGTCCCTGGAAACTCTGGGGAATACTGGTTGGTTCATATTGTTGTTCCTCCTATGGGGCTGTAAACACTTCAGTTCCTTGGGTCCTTTCTCTAGCTCCTCCATTGGGGACCCTATGCTCAGTCCAATGGATGGCTGTGAGCATTCACTTCTGTATTTGTCAGTCACTGGCAGAGCTTCTCAGGAGATAGCTATATCAGGTTCCTGTCAGCACTTCTTGGCATCCACAATAGTGTCTGGGTTTGGTAACTATATGTGGGATGGATCCCTAGGTGGGATGGTCACTGCTCCAAACTTTGTCTCTGTATCTCCTCCCATGGGTATTTTGATCCACCCTCTAAGAAGGACTGAAGTATACACACTGTGATCTTCCTTCTTCTTGGGCTTCATGTGGTCAGTGAATTGTATCTTGAGATGTTTATGACATGTCAGGTAAGACCTTAACCAAGTGGGCTTTGAGACTGCAGGCCACAGCTGAACATTTAAATATGAACAGACAAATGAAATGATATAAAGCAAGCCATTCAAATTTTCCATTTTAAAATTAGTACGCATTGAAATCTCTTTGTTTTTCTTTAATGGATTGGAAGAACTGTAAAGGGATCCTAGACATTTTGTTCTGGAAATGGAACTGTACACAGAAGGCAACATCTTCAAGGTGGTCCTTTCCAAACATAGTTGTTTTAAGGATGGACACGTGATGAGTTGCTTTACATGGAGGAAAAAGGAACTTTCTCTTCAGCGTTGGATTCAGTTTGTTTGTTTGTTAAGACAGGTTCTCTCTAGGTGGCCCACACTAGCCTCAGACTTGTAATCTGTCTGCCTCAATCTATGTAAACAGGCTGGCTCCAAACTCACAGAAATCCTCCTGCCTCTGAAGTGCTGGGATTAAAGGTGTGTACCTCCAGTCCCAGTTCATTTTGATTCTTACAAAGAATTCAATTGAAGTCATAAAAGGCTGTATGGAGTAGCTGCAAACACTGGCCTCTCACAATGACATCATCCAAGAACATGGCTCAGAAGCTCCATAAGCAAGCTTCTTCTTGGGAGGTTTTCAAAGAGACATTACAGATAGAATTAACCAGAAAATGTGGTACATTTACACAGTGCAGTACTAATCAGCTATTAAAAACAATGAATTTATAAAATTCTTAGGCAATGGATGGAACTAGAAAATATCATCCTGAGTGAGGTAATACAATCACAAAAGGACAAACATGATATGCACTCACTGATAAGTGGATATTAGCCCAGAAGTTCAGAATACCCAAGATACAATTCACAAACCACTTGAAACTCAACAAGGAGGAAGACCAAAGTGTGGATACTTCAATCCTTCTTAAAAGGGGGAACAAACTACCCATGAAAGGAGATACAGAGACAAAGTGTGAAGCAGAGACTGAAGGAATGACCATCCAGAGACTGCCCCACCTGGGGATCCATCCCATATCCAATCACCAAACCCAGGCATTTTTTGTGGATGACAACAAGAGCTTGCTGACAGGAGTCTGATACAGGAGGAATAACAATATGAACTAACCAGTACCTCCAGAGCTCCCAGGAACTAAACCACCAACCAAAGAGTACACGTGGAGGGACGCATGACTCCAGCTGCATATGTAGCAGAGGATGGCCTTGTCAGTCACCAATGGGACAAGAGGCCCTTGGTCCTGTGAAGGCTTTATGACCCAGTGTAGGGGAATGCCAGGGCCAAAAAGCAGGAGTGAATGGGTTGGTGAGCAGGGGTAGGGAGGAGGGGATAGGGGGGTCTTCCCAGGGGAAACCAGGAAATGTGATAACATTTGAAATGTAAATAAAGAAAATATCTAATAAAAAAAATCTACAAAAAGAAGAATTAACCAGTAAGCAGGTAAATAATTGCAAAGGTTTGTATAGAAAGAAAACCACATTGTATATAAACTTGTTTCCTCTTTTTTCTCTATAAAAGTGATATCAGGCATCTAATTGCTGTATGATTACATACTAAGTATAGAGGTGACAATTGCCATTCCTCCACATATTTTAGTAATGTGTCTTTAGTCATGCAAATATGTATACTTTTTGGAGGCCCTACATACTAAAGTCCTTATTTTTAAAATCTGGAAAGATCATGAGGAATATGTTATCCAACTTTTGTTGTTTTGATAACGACCCCAAATTTTCATACTAAATTTCATATTAAATTAATTTTCATATTAAAAGTATATGGAAATGAGGTCTCGCCTTTCAGTAAACCACTGTTAATTATAATATAATTATATCATATCAAAAGTTTTAATATTTGATATATATGTTATATATATCAAAGCAGTTTTAAATTTAAACTGGGCACCATTGAGATGCCCAGGGGAGATAAGGCATAATATTTGATATATGTTATATATATATCAAAGCAGTTTTAAATTTTCTTTATATGCCCAGGGGAGATAAGGCATAATATTTGATATATGTTATATATATCAAAGCAGTTTTAAATTTTCTTTATATCAACATGTCATGGTTGGAGATAGAGATGAACAAATAAGTTTCTGATTCAATGACTCTTCCAGTAGTGTGTGCATGTGCCGTTTCTTCTTTGTTGTTTCAGGTGTGTTTGTATGTTTGCTGTGCATTGTTTCAGAGCAGAAGCAATAACTCCTTACTGGGCAGGTCCACGTGACTCCAAGCAGCCATAAAAAGGTCCCTCTACTGTGGAAGGTATCCTTCTCCTGGCTTCCCTCTTCCCCATTCCAATCACATTTGACTCGTCAAATGACAGGCTCTGAAGTTGTATAGTCTGCCAGTAGAACTGGTTTTTTACAAATGCAAAGTTTTTTCTTATTTGTTATTTTAATGCATGCAACTGCTAATCCATATAAGCCTTTGTTCGCCTTAAAAAAATTCTAATCTCATTTTTCTCTGGGTGTCTCATCATTAGTCACATCATCATTAAACCCTGTGTGGCATCCCTGAGGCACCATTGAGATGCCCAGGGGAGATAAGGCAATCTGGAAGTCCAACTACTTTCTTTAGATCATCCAACTTCCGGAGGGTTGACCAAAATGCTTCACTGTGGAAGTAGACAATGTGGGCAGGTGCAGCAGGTGCGCCTGTCCCAATGAGAGAAGGTTGTGATGCCGATGGGCAAGGACACCATGATGCACAAGGCCATTCAGGGCAACTAGAAAACAACCTAGCTCCACAGACACTGTTGTCTCATATCCCGGGAATGTGGGCTTTGTATTCATCAAAGAGGAACTCACAGACTGTAGCCATGCTGCTGGATCCATTACACTGTGTGCAGTCATTGTGCCGGCTCATACCTGAGAAGACTTCTTTATTCCAAAATTTAGGCGTTATCACTAAATTTTCCAGAGGTACCATTGAAAATCTGAATGACGTGCACCTGATTAAAACTGGAGACAAAAGTAGGAGGCAGTGACGCTGCTTTGCTGAATGTCCTGACTATCTTCCCCTTCTCCTTTGGGCTGATCATCCCGCAGGTGTTTGACAAAGGCAGCATTTGCAACCCGGAAATGCATGACAACACAAAGCAGACTCTGCACTTTCACTTCCTAGAGGCAGTCTGAAATGCTGCCAGTATTTGTCTGCAGGCTGGTTACCTGACCATTGCTTCACTGCCATACTCTCTCAGCGATACATTCAAGCAGGTCCTGGCTTTGTCTGTGGAGACTGAGTATACTTGTTATGTCAGTATGCTTGCTGAAATGCTCGAGGCCTTTGTGACTGATCCAGCTCCATTCTGTAGCAGCTACCTTATGGCTCAGGCCACCGAAGCTGCTCTTACTGTGACTGCAGCCCAAGCCAAGACTGAAACCAAGGAAGACAGAGGAATCAGAGGAGGATATGGGATTTTGTATCTTTGATCAATCCCCTCAATGCAACCAGCTCAGCCAGCTTAATTTGAGAAACTTGGAAATGAAGGCTTACTTCTCTTATAAAAATCTAATAACATAACAATTCCCTTGCCAGTGTTTCAAATTCTAAGGAAAACATTATTTTTATGATTTGAGATATGTGCAACATTTAATGTCTATTATTTATCTGTTATTTATTGACTGCATTTCAAATGTGTTGTGACATTTTTCCATAATTTTATTAATAATGTTTCAAATGCATTATAGGAAAAATAGTCATATTTAACTATAGGACAATAGAAAATTCCAATTATTATTGCCAACGTGAAAATTGAAAATGATATTAACAACTATATTTGACAAATAGGGAAAATTAATTTAGTAACTTAATGCATTTTTAAGGTTCCAGTTACTAGAAGGTAAAATGATGCATCCCTGCTCTGGAGAGTCACAGGAGATAACATAGGGAAGCAGGCTTAGAAGAGAATAGTTAACATCAAGCTGTAACCAGCTAGTGTGTGCAGTGTATGGGATAGGTTTCAGTTCTGCCTTACAGAATTCCCCCCAAACAGACAAACTTCCATTTTTGTTCCTTCTGTTAAAGACATAAGTAATAACTCACAATGTTTCTATTTTAGTATAGTGGTGCACACCCATAATCTCAACCCTTGAGAGCTAATACATGACGACATTAAGTTTAAGGTTAATTTGAGCTACACAGTGAGCTAGTTTTTCTTGAAAAAAAAATCTAACAACCTTGGAATCTACTATGATACTTTTCTTTAAGCCATTAGTGAATAATTACAATAAAAGGTGGGAATGCTTTCAATGTAGCCCCAGCTTTGGGCATGAATCTTGAACTCATTGAAATAATATCAGTCTTGCTGTTGTCCATTGGAATAATATGATCTCTCAATACGACTAAACTTAATCCAACACTCTTGAGAGCCCACCCGTAGCTATGGATATGTTATTTTGTAAGTTTGTTCTGAGGGTCTAACATGAATTCCCCTGCTTTGGTTTCTATACAAGATTAAAAACCTTCATTGTGGTTGTCTTTCATATTTCATTTCTTTATTAGAGGAAAAAATAGAAGCTCACTAAAAATATAAGAGAAAATAAGCACTAAAAAAAACACTTTCCAAACTTTTCTTTTCTTTCTTTCTTTCTTTCTTTCTTTCTTTCTTTCTTTCTTTCTTTCTTTCTTTCTTTCTTTCTTTCTTTCTTTCTTTCTTTCTTTCTTCCTTTCTCTCTTTCTTTCTTTCTTTCTTTCTTTCTTTCTTTCTTTCTTTCTTTCTTTCTCTCTCTCTCTTTCTCTCTCTCTCCCCTTCCTTCCTTTTTTCCTCCCTTCCTTCTTCCTTCCTTCCTTCCTTTCTTCCTTTCTTTCTTTCTTTCTTTCTTTCTTTCTTTCTTTCTTCCTTTCTCTCTCTCTTTCTTTCTTTCTTTCTCTCTCTCTCTTTCTCTCTCTCTCCCCTTCCTTCCTTTTTTCCTCCCTTCCTCCTTCCTTCCTTCCTTCCTTTCTTTCTTCCTTTCTTTCTTTCTTTCTTTCTTTCTTTCTTTCTTTCTTTCTTTCTTTCTTTCTTTCTTTCTTTCCTTTCCCTTTCTTTCTTTCTTTCTTTCTTTCTTTCTTTCTTTCTTTCTTTCTTTCTTTCTTTTCATTCTTTGGTGTGTAATGTGTTTATTATGCACATGTACATGTGGAAGCAAGTATGAACTCCAGGGATTCTTTGTTTCCCTAGCAACAACTGAGATTACGTGTGTGTGTGTGTGCCATCAAGCCCAGCCTTTTATATCGGGGATAAGGATTTGAACTCACGTCTTCATGCTTACATACAGATTACTTCACCAGCAAAGCCATCTCCCTAGCCTCGGATCTATCCATTTTTCAAAACACAAAGTTCACTCTATTAATTAACTAAAGGAAGGACAGATTTTGTTTTTTGTAAAATTTCAGGATCTTGTCTTCCACTTCTTACTATTTCTCAACTTAAAATTTTAGGGTATACTTCTAATTTTTCCTGGCATACTTACAATAGCCTCCTAAAGGCAAGCCCACATCCTTATTTTGATCTTTTGTCAAAATTTGCCATCAGTGTACTCATAGCCGCTGCACATTATTGTATCATCACTTGGTATATGATTTGAGATTTACTTTCACATATTGGGTCATTCCTGGAAGCAACCCTTTAAGATTATTTCTTATAATTTATATGCTTCAGTGTCATGTATCAGATATTCATTTTCTTCTTACTTTATATCAGTAGATTCTCATTTTTTGATTTCCCAAGCATCATTGAGAATCTGAGTAAAATTTGTTCACTAACTCTAAGAACATGCCCTTGAGTGTGGACTGAAAGTTCTACACTATTTAAACTAATTCACAAGAATCTCTCCTTTGTTCTACACAATGTTATAATCTTCTTGACATACCACCAATATGCTAATTCATAAATTTGTACATTCAGCTAAGATCTATTTAACCCATATGCCAGACTTCTATCCAACTGTCTACTGGGTTTTCCTCATGTCTTTCTAATGTATAAAATTCTGTGTGTTCAAAAGTAACTTATCTTCTAAACCTGTGCCTACTTCTTTCCTTTTTATTATAGAACATCACCTAATTAGAGGCAGAACCTCTCATTTTATCTCCCTCAGTCAATCAGAACATCTGATGCCATCTTCAGGATTCTGTCTTCAGGATGTCTTTTTCAATACCTTATAATTTTTCTCTATCCTAATGATTATCAACTTTGCCCATGTAAATCTCCTTTCCTCCCTGTCCCTGTCCCTGTCCCTGTCCCTGTCCCTGTCCCTGTCCCTGTCCCTGTCCCTGTCCCTGTCCCTGTCCCTGTCCCTGTCCCTGTCCCTGTCCCTGTCCCTCTCCCTCTCCCTCTCCCTCTCCCTCTCCCTCTCCCTCTCCCTCTCCCTCTCCCTGGCTGTCTCTATCTGTCCTTCCCCTTTCCTCTTTCCTTCCCTTCACCCTGTAGCTATGATCTGAAGCTTTTTTGTTTGTTATTATTACATATTATTTATTTATTTGTGAGCACATATGCACGTGGCTGTGTGTGTGCACGTGTGTGTGTGTGTGTGTGTGTATGTGTGTGTGTGTGTGGTGTGCTCATGCGAGTGCATATGTTAGTGCTCATATGGTTGAAGGACAGACAACTTGCTGATATCCTACTATTCTCTCCTTTAGCCACATGGATCCTGGGATTGAATTCAGGTTGTCAGGCTTGGTGGCAGGTACATTTACCCACTGAGCCTTTGGCCTTCAGCTCTTATCTTGAATAATATAATTTCTGTATCTATGAAAATAAAATTCTTTCTAATTCTGTTTGGGCATCACAATGATTTAAGAAAAATTTGAAAGTGTTTTGTTAACCAGAAATCAGAAAATAAAACCTGAAACCAAGTAGTACTTTAGTAGTTACTTAAAACTGGTGTATAATGTACAACTGCTACTCAACTTATGATGCAAATACATTCTATGAACATATACATGAAAAATATCCTATTTGAAAATGAATTTAATTCACATAACTTACCTTAGCACTGTAGTTAGGCAAACACTCTGCACTAGAAACCACCTTGCCCCAAGAGCTGTTTCTCACCATGGCAATTCCCCTCCATTTTGTCCCCTTCTCTTCCTCTACCTCCTTCTTCTCTTACTACTCCCTCTTTGATTAATAAATGCATGCCAAACAAGCATGCTACCACTGACCTATAGTTCCAGCTCCACTTTATGGCAATTTCTTAACTGCCTTTGTGGATGTTTGTTTGTTTTTATCAACACTATAGCTTTTTTCTCTGATTGTCATCCATATTTTGCTTCTAATAGTTTATGATTATCTATTCACTTTGTTGTTTTATAAGACATTGCTTTGCTGGGTAGCCCTGGTTAACCTGAATTTAAAGCAATCATTCTCCTAATTCAACCTCCTAAATTCTAGGATTACAGGCATCTATTACCATGCCCAGATTTGCTCCTTTGATTGGATGGAATGTATTGTTTAGCAATTTTGTCAGATCAGAAAGAGGTAGAGAGTATAGGATGAAAAACTTCAGTACTTGATCTGTGTGGCTGCTTTCCACACTTGGCAGAAAATTTTTGTCTTGGACTTTCTAATAACATGAATAGAAAATCTAAGACTATGCTCAATTCTCCCCTGTGTGGAAACCTTGTCTACTGTCATATACTTCTTTATAAAAGAAAGTGTTTAATACCTTTGTTTTCTGGGAGTTTATAAGAGTCTTGGGATAGGAATGGTTTCTGTTTGGATAGGTTTTTTTTTTTTTACTGTTTACATGATGTACTCTATGTGAGAATACTTTGAAATATTAAAAACCAAAGTAAGACACTGCCCTCTCTATGTAGGATTTCACACGTGAATATCATGGAGAATCAGAGTCATGGAAAAGGAGAGAAAGCTCATGTTTCTGAGGTTGGACCCACAGCAGACCATCCTGTAGGTTGTTGGTAGGTTTCTTGGCGGGCACTGGCTTCCTACTCCCACATACAGATGGTCAGAGACCTATACAGTGTAAACTGTCTATGCTGATCTTGGAAATGTCATAGTTAGTAGAGTCTAAAAAGCCTTCATGTTTCTTTGTTCAAAAACTACTCAATCTGAAATATGATCTTTCTGTGGCTTTCCACTACCTATGGCAATATTTTCATCTTTTAGTAGAAAGCTTTCAAATATTATTATATCTTTGGAGGAAATGGGAAAGGGAAAGAAATTCCACATCCCAGTGAGTAGGTCAAAAAATATGAAAAATAATATAACATAACTTTTAGAAAAGGCATAGAATTATTGTGAAACTGCATCTTTTTCTAAAGAATTTAATGTATCTTTTGTGGAGAATTTTAAAAAGACTGAGGAAAAAAATCTCTTTCTGCTTTTCAGTGATTTTAAGCTCTTTGATTGGAGTTATTTGATACTTTAGTAGATAATTATGGGACCTGGATTCTCTGCTATGGCCAGAATTCTGCTTGCTAGAAAGATTGAACAGGATAAAATTACAGGCCAGAAGACAAAGAAAGTTATTGAAGGCTATTGCCCCTATTTCAAAATGAGAAAACACTTGTTAGTGCCAAAAAAAATTCTCCAAGCCTTTTTATTTTAATTATAAAGATGAGTCGCAGTCAGAGCCACTGGGTATCATTCTCTGAGCACAGTTCTATTGAAGGCTGGATAAACTTCCATGATGTGCATAAATAGGTGCACGAGCATTTAGAAGCCTAACCCAGCCAGTTGCAGGACCCCCATAGATCCTTTGACACTGGACTGACAGCCACAGCAATCTCAAATGCAGACAGGAGATTGTTTTCAAATGAAGTCACATATACAGCTGTTGGGTCTACTGACAGAATTGAAAAATGTCCACTGTGTCACCTTAAACTTATGCCTTTCCACCTGCATATCACCACTGACAGCACAAATCAAGCTTTGGGATTCCCACCTGCACCATTACTATCTATTCTCTAAAGGATAATTCCAATGATCTTTTTAAAAGGCATATGTCATAACTACCTACCAACACATTCATTCCTATTGAATTCAGAATTGAGCCAATAATCTTTAGTGGAACTTACAAGGGTCTATGTGATGTGACCATTGCCTACTGTGGTGGTTTCAGTAAGAAACATCCCCCATAGTCTCAAAAACAAGACACAGGGAAATCTGGGTAACGAACTACAAAACAACCCAACAATATGTACCTCAAAGGAGTGCTGTTGGCTTCATAATCCAGTACACCATGTGTATCAGAAACTTCTGAATTAGGCACATTAGCGGAAGGCAGAAGTGATCAACACAGTTACTCAAGGTACAGAAGATATTTGCTTAGTTGTTTTGTTTACATAGAAGCTGAAAACAGAAAATTCATTTCTCTTTTCATTTTGTTTTCAAAGACTTTTATTCCTCGAGAGTATATTTAGACCATTTTCACTCTACCCATCTAGCTTCCCACAGGTCCACCACTTTTCATTTTTGTATCCTTTTCTATTTTTTTTTGTAACAAACCAATCTAGACAAATTTAACAGTAGATTTTTAAAGTCGTAACTACATTTTTATGCTTCTATGATTTAGGTATTTTTTATAGTTTAGTTTTGATAGGAAACTAACTTAATTTTCTCTGAACAACTTGCATTTTCAGTTTCTTCCTTCAACCTTCCCCCTTAAGTTCAGAACACACAGAGCGTTTGAATAGAAAGAATCACTCATTTTCCTCTTCAAAGCAGAGAATCAGTTTGGAAACAAAAAAACAAATCAAACCTTACACAACTGATCCTGAGTTTAGTTAAGATGAGTTTCTCAGCAGCTATAGGATTGGGGGGCTTAGCTAAGTTTACTTGGCCATTAGTTTTGTATTTGTTCCTATGTACAGTTAATGTGGTAAGTCGTCATTTCATGTAAACTTTCGCAAGCAGCAGCAGTTCTAAAACACATAATTCTGAAAGCATTGGGACATGAGGTCGATATGTACTCTTCCTTGGGGTAAACGCTGACCAGAAGACACCAAGCATGTCAGTCATAAATCCATCCTCATTACCATAAAGCAACACTTCATCCAAACAGTCTAAGTAAACTAAGTTGCTATTGAAAATCTATTAGCAATACCACCCATGCTTCCTAAAATGCAGTTCTGCCCTTATTTAGTTTTGACTCTCATAGAATGACAGGCACTGTACACATTGTCTTGTGTCACCTTAAAGATTATCAGTGAGCTAACATCCACATTCCTATTATTTTAGAATATTTATTCAATTTCAAAATGTTTATTTTCCTAAATTTAAACATATTTAATATGCACAGGCAATTAAATCCTTTAATATCATTTTCTAATGGGCTGACTGTAATGAGTTTATCTGTAGGAAAACAAATGGAAACATTACAACCAGTTCATTTCAGTTTATATGGCCTATAAGAAAGATTTATTTGAGGTAAAGAGAAATTGCCTTCAGAGAATTAGTGAATGAGTTTCATTTTCAGTATAATATCAAAAAGATAATAGTAATAGTTACATGAGAAGGCATTTTTTTGGGTAAGAGAATTCATAAATTTTTCCAATTGGGTCTTTTTTTTCTTTATGACTGACAAAGATCTGAGGGATGCTATTGTTACTGTCATATTCTGTTGACTATATACCTAAATTTCTTTTCAGCCTAACATCAAAATTTGAATTGACACCACAAACTGTCAATTATCTTGAGCACCAATTTATGTGGGCTACAAAAAGTATTTATTCTAAAACAGCATGTATTCCATCATAGAATTCTCATAGAACAAAACATTTACATCTTAAAAATAAGAGATCAGAAGCTGTTAGGTTGTTCTATATGTAGACATTTGAGTTAAGTTGGTGTGAAGCTTATTTCATTTTTTAGTTTTCCTTTCTTTCATCCCTTGATTTCTTTTCCCTTTCTCCTTGTCTCCCTTTTCCTTTTCTTCCTCCCTTTCCTTTCTTGTTTTAAATAGATGGTCTTCTAATCCTCCTATCTCCATCTGCCAAGAGATGGGATTACACTCAATTCAAGATTTCTTCCTGGTTGCTTCAGTTTCTAAAAATATGCTTAATCTCTGTATTTTGTCTGTCTGATCAGTTAGGTTGTGATGCTGGAAAATGGACCCACTACATGTGGTAGTGAGGCACTTTACCAATGAGCCACATTCATCCTTTAGTTTTTCGTTTTTAAGACGTCAACATATTGAATAAAAGCCTTTACATCTTAACAGAAATGCCACAATAATTTTTCCCAACAAATGAATTCCACCTTAAGGTCTATCCATTTGAATCAGTTGATAAATTAGTTTATATTAAAAACAAAACAAAACAGTGTTTGCCTACTAATCCTAAGATTCCAAGATTTAAACTTTTTAACCATAATTTCATTGTTTTAAACAAATCCGTGGTCGAAAGATGTATGACATTTGCTTTTCTATTGCTGTTGCTTTGGTTTGTACATTTATTAAAAATCAATGCAACAGAAATTATCCTGCCTGATCCTGGTCTCCATACCATACCAGTTCCACTGAGCCTTACTTTCCAGACTCCAGGGTTCTAGATATAATTTGATTTGTATCCAAGGCCTAGTTTAGAGAAAGCAAAATTTTGAATAATTGTGGAAAATATGAATTAAAGAATTCCAGACCTAATAATATATTGGAATAGATCTTCCCTGGTAAATAGAGGATTGTAATAGTTCTAAGAATGGAATTTAATACATGTTTTTCCCTACCTCTTGAGCTGTTCTGAGCATTACCGAAAATCATCACAGAGCACACAGAAGATTCTAGAAGAAAGATAAGTGTGAGCAAAACTAAGTGTGCTAACTGACATGCAAATGATGGCACTCCTTCGGCTCTAATTTATGTTTTTCAAAGATTCTTATAACATCCAGTTCTTTCTAACTTCTGAACAAAAATAGCTATGACTTCTTTGAAAAAACTGAGAATCTCCTCACTGCCTTAGGCCTGTTTACCCACAGGCTCATTTTCAAGGGATAATGTGAGTTTCTGTTCACCCACAGGCTCATTTTCAAGGGACAATGTGAGTTTCTTCGCAGTTACCCCAGTTACCCTAGTTGGAACTGAATTTGATTAATATTATCAAAATGAAAGTGACAGTTATACTCGGTAGATAATAATTTGGCTGTTCATAATGTTATAGAAGCTCATGATCATACGTGGGTATCAGGAAAGAGATCATATATGGAAACACTTCTATTGAGATCCTCTTTGGAGAGGAACAGAGGCATCCACTCGACGTCATGATTCCATTTTCTCCTTAGAGGCAAACACCAGTGCCAGTTTCAATCCTGACATCAGTGGTCTTCAGAAGATCTCAGGGCCGCCCAAGTGCATGTTTCTTGGCCACCTGTATCTGTCCAAGAAAATGCCCTGGAGTGAGCAGGCTTCATTATGGCCTTGGCAAAACACCAGCATGCACCAGCTGCATGGGGGACTGCTCAACCCCCTGCCCAGAGAAGAGGAATATAAGTAGTCAGTCTTCCTTTATGGGTTTTCATTAACTCTCTTCTAATCTATAGCATTAATTCTTGGACTTCTGGGAAAACAGAGTTCTCTAATCCGAAAATCTTAAAGGCAAACATCTTTCTTTTCAAATCTACTTCTGGAATCTTTGGCCTTTGAAAGTAACATTCACAGCAGATTTAAAATATCCACTATTTGCACAGGACAAGGCAATGGTGCAACTTTCCAGCTATTTACCTGTTATCTGAATGCACCAAATTAGCTAGGGGGACCAGCATGGGGGGCAGGGTGGGAATCTGTTACTTCAGTTAGATTTACAGGGACTCCTTGTAAACAGGGTGCTAAAAAGTGTGCTGGATTTTTTTTAACCTTTTGTGACACACAACAGAGCTGTGAAATCAGTGAATTAAATAGTTCCAGTCCCCTGGGCATACATGAGCAATGGCATAAAATAGGCAGCACCCATTAGAACATTACTGTTACGGAGCAGATGGACAGCTTCAGGTTCAGTCCTTTGTCCTTACTTCAGAATGGGGCCGGACTGGGAAACGACTGTAAATTTTCTCAAAAGAGATGAATAGGAAAGCTGTTAACTTTTTTCTTATTTAAAAAAAAAGAAACCTGGAAAAAGTCCAAATTACACATTTTGCAGCTCTGACTGCAGTTCTTCAGCGTTGCTGCAAAACATCTGTAGGTGGCTAAGCGCTCCCCACCTCCTTTCCCAAAATGGAATAGCTCATTCCCGGCATGCTGTCCAATGCCTGCAAAGACATATGTTTACCAAACCAGTCCATGACCATATGTGTGCCGCAGTTTCTCCACAGCGTACTGCACGTGAGTTGATTGGCTTAACACACAAGATGCAGAATGGAGATGCAAGCAGGATTGGAGATTGAGAAGGAAGGAAAATGTGGGAGTAATAAAAAAAGAGGAGAAAGAGGGCGAGAATGATTTTTCATTGTACTTTTCAAACATGCTCCCTTTGCAGTAAATGTTGATGAGAAAATTCCCAGTCATATCATAGCAGTTTTCCTACAATGAAGAAAATCCAAGCACAAATTAGATGAGCTATGTCGTTGTGATGCTTGAACTTCTAACCATCCTGAAGCTTATTCATACGATAAATGACAAGTTTATCTAATGAAACAAACACTTTGAGTTTTAATGTTAAAGTCAGATCTAGGATGTTTAGTACATTTTGAATCTTTTCAATATAGAACCTCAAATGCAACATATTCTTGCTAGAGCCAGGAAATAATTCTATCCATCAAAGGGGGAAAATCATAACTTTTTATATAGTTCTTAGATCTATGTAAGTAGCTGTGAACTCTAAAATGATTCTTTATAATAATAAAAACACATTTTAGCAAAAATGAATTTCTGTATAATATTTTATTCAAAAGTTTCTGTTCTGTACATTTAATTATTTAAATAAGACATCAATAAGACAAATTGTTGGTCACGCATGTCTTCTAAGTATCGATATGCAAAGATTAATAAACTGAAATATATGTTTTATTTTAAAAGGACTTTATTAATGAAAACTAAGGTATGCCTTTCGAAATGTAAAAAACTAAATATAATTATCTAATATGAAGCTAGTATGTTTAATGAGTAATTACAGTGCAAAAATATGTGAGAATTTACCAAGTTTCATCTCTCCTTCTTTTTTCTAACATTCAGAACTATTTATAGTCAGTTTATAGATTTAGACAAAGCTTCGAAATAGCTAGAATGTCTCACTACAAGCAACTCTCTTAGGTTTCTGTAGGATTTACAGTTTACCCTTTGAATAGATGCCCATACTTAATACATTTTAACTTCTTCCTTTTAATTTCATACATCAGTTACAAAATTAAAGAAAACATCTACTACTGCTCTGGTATGTTGCAGTGTTGTCATGGTACACAAGCAGGCTGCATCCCTTCTACCCGGAAGGAAGTAAAAAAGCATTTGGAAGAACATATTAACTTGCAGTGTTGATGGCTTCAGAGAACCAAAGCAAATAGTTTGTGATTTAAAATAATTTGCATTCTCAGAAAAAGAGAAAGCTAGACATGAAGTCTTTTGCAAGGGTCTAACACTTTGAAGACCTTCGACACTATAGTTTTTTACCTTCCCTACTTTCCTACTATGTAACAGTGGTTATGTTGTTAATAGATGAGGTGGTTTGGATGACCAGTGCCTTATTTGTGATAAACTAGCAGGTACTCCACAAGGGTCTTCAGGCAGATGGTGGGGCAGAATCCTTTGGTTTCTATATAGGTATTTCAGTGGATATTTGATGGGTCACTTTCCATGTCACAGCGTTAAGTCGTTTCAGAGTCTTGTTTTTTTCTTGTCATTTTTGTTTTGTTATATTCCCCCACCCCTGCCACCAACGACTAACTTCCTTTTTATTGCTTTCAATGCCAATTCTGCTATGCATTCCTGGAAAAAAGTTATTATTTCATTGAAGTGACAATAGGGTTATTTAATAATAGCAAATCAATGTCTTATGGTGATAAAGAGATAGTCATTTAATCCTTTATCTGGGCATTTCAAGGCAGAGAAAACAGAGACTCTTTCAGACTGGGCTGCAATTCCACGCATTAAGTTTCAAAGGAGTAAAAGTCTGTCCCCCAGTGCATTTACCAACTCCTAGTAAGAGAGCAAAAGTAAAGATTTGTATAGGCCCAGTGATGTCCATGGGGGAATATTTTGGTGATGAATCTATGAAAATCATGCATTTCTCACTGGGGACATTTCTCCTTCACAGGCACAGGAGGTCTCAAGGCAGCTTAGTTTACACATATAGGTTTGTTGTTTACCCCTCAAAATTATATTGATGGATATAAACTCTGTTTAAGATAATATATAAATTCAGATAAATTGGGAAATTATTATTTAACGACATAAAATTGTAACCTATTGGGATTAAAACCGTGTGAAGTTTGTGCTACTTTTCATGATCTTTCTCTAAATCTTCCAGAATAGAAAATCAGTCTGCAGTATTAGAGATGAGAAATACACTTACAACTCTGACAAAAGCAAAGAGTTACTTGGGATACAGACCCAAGTCGAAAAGATTTCAAAACAAATTTGGATCTGAGACGAAACTGCATGCCAAAATGCAGACTGGTTGCTACCAACCGCAAATGGGGTTTTCTCAGCTGACTCTCTAAAAGCTGCTGGACACGGGCCTACCTGAGACCTTCTGAGGCCCTTATCAGGACTGTCTGTTTCTACTCCCTAGACACACGTCTCCGACCTTCTCAACTATTTTTACAATTGTGAGGGAGTGGGGCTCTAAAATTCGAGTTCAGTGTACAGAGAGTTAATTTAAATTTGATAACAAATGGCTCTGCTGCAGAAATGAATGCAGCCTGGCAACTTCAACAGGGAACCCTTCAGAGGGCCTCAATTATGTATGCAGCTTCTTTGAGAAATAGTTTCACACATCTGACCCAAAGACCACTATGTTGTTGCCATGAAATAAAACTGTACGTCTGCATTGTTTCATTTCTGGGCCCTGTACACAGTGCCAGACTCGAGGACTCCCCCACTCTGCGCATGCGTGTTCCCATGCTCGCACAAACCCCTTTATTATCGTTCTGCTTCTATTTTTCAAGTACGGTGAATGTATCAATATAATTGCCACATACATAATGGCTCCTGATTACTTTTATTTGCTATAAAAAAAAATCTGATTTTAACTGCCAGACTGTTCTGGTCAAAATCAGGAAAACTAAAGGAGAGGAAAGGGTTAACCAACCCACACTATTTCAATTTTTTTCAAAATGGCTGCTTTGTCTGTGTGCATACACCAATAGCAAATGCCCTTCTGTTATTGTACAGCCAATTTGATGTGTCAAGTATTCATATGCTAATAGCGGTACAGTTTCTCACTTTTTCACAGATAAATGGTAAAGATTGTTACAGACAGTGAAACACAAGAATAAACAGCTTTTATTTCAGGCACGATAAATTACTTTCCATTCAAATCACAAGCCACGCATGCTGCTGACCATCTTGTTTCCATTCACTGCTCGTTTGCCTTCTGGGTGTGTTTCTTTAGAATAGTTTGAAAATATTTTAACAGATATGGACAGAGTTGTTGCTAATGACTTGATTGCATTAAATGCGCTTTCTAGTCATTTCCTCGCTCAAAGCTCATTTTTGTATTCCGTTATTAGAGTGGGAGAAAAGTTTCATGGGAATTCTGACACTGTTTCCCTAACATAGTACAATCAAATCTTTTTAAAGCTGGGCAATGACAATATTTGAAGAACAGATATTTTTCCTTTAGGTTAGCAGAGATGTCATTTAGTAAATAGTATAACTTAAAAAGAGACACTTGAAGGAAATGTCAAGTTGGGTCAGAACAAACTAGAATCAATTCCGTTTTCCCAGATATAAATCTGTTTTGAAGGATTGAATTTGTTAAATACATATGACTAAGACATAATATCAACTTATTGTTGATATAGAAAAATCACATCAAAGGTGAGGGTGGGTGTGGAGAGAGGAGGCAGCATAAGGAGAAGAATTTCCTAGCCTTTAAACATACATTTCTAAAAGAATGCACTTATAACCACACAGCCATTGAAATTTCAAGTCAAAAGAAACACTTTTGATTACTTTTTCACCACTTTGCTTATGAGCCCAGGATGTAATATGTTTCCTCTATGGTTAAAATGTAAAACACCTTTTAAAGCTGATGATACATTCTTTAGGCATGTCTTAAATGTGCTTTATTATGACTGTCTTTTCTCTGATCTTTGTACGTGACCATTTTGATCTCATGTTTGAGCCTCTGTAGTTGTTACTGATGCTTGCTTTAATTGCCTGTTTGATGAGAAAGCATGCAAAATTAAATAAATAAACATCTAGAAAAGTAACTCAGTTCATGGCCAGGCTGAAGATTGCAGCTTTTAAAAGTAGGTCATATGAAGGCTTTCTTTCTAATTGCTTAAAATTAACTACAGAATGCGGAGGATGGAAAGAGAATAGGATTAAGTTAGAGCCTTGGAATACACAATCTTGGTGATTGTGGAAGTCTACCTTGAGACATTATAGATTACAAAGTTAACTAGGACATCAGATCAGTGAGATGACAGCCTCTAAGTGTCAACAGGAGATGGAGTTTTACACACTCTCACCAGAAAAAGACTGTTCTCAAAAAGCAATATTCAGTTCTTTTCTCTGACCTCCAAAATATTGAGAATTCTTATCACATCATATCAGTAAATCAATTAAATTAGTCATTAATTTTATGTTAAAGTTAATCAAGAGATTTTTTTTCCACCAGAAAGCTCTACAAATGATCCAATAAAAGTTCCCCTCTTTGCCACTTATAACACCGTTGTTAAGCCTACAATAAGTGAAACCAATGGCAAATACGTATTTACCCTCTAGGCCACATGAAGACTCGTTGTGAAATACTAACCTTTTACTTTGTCAGATGCTCATCAAAAACAATGACTGTGTGTTAATTTATCAAGGTTGAAATAAAGTAGGACACCAGCGACTAGCTCACAAGTTAATTTAAAACACAATCTATGCTTCGTATTCCACAATACTATGATTGTGTTATTAATAAGTGTTTTTAATTTACTATAATGACTAAACAATAGTGGTTTGCCTATTTTTTTCTTCTTTACCTACGTTATCTCTCTTTAATTGGGTAGATACAATTAGGCCTTCTCAGCTCTGGATCTTTCTTGCTTGCTTGCTTGCTTGCTTGCTTGCTTGCTTGCTTGCTTTCTGGCTTTCTGGCTTTCTGGCTTTCTGGCTTTCTGGCTTTCTGGCTTTCTGGCTTTCTGGCTTTCTGGCTTTCTGGCTTTCTGGCTTTCTGGCTTTCTGGCTTTCTGGCTTTCTGGCTTTCTGGCTTTCTGGCTTTCTGGCTTTCTTGCTTTAAATAATCATCCTTAATGTAATCACCACCATGGGCACAAGCCTGGGACTACACCCAGGGCTTTACTTTCCCTGCCTGTATCGTTCTTGTTTCTATCA
Organism: Mus caroli; assembly: GCF_978045245.1. Lineage (NCBI taxonomy): Eukaryota > Metazoa > Chordata > Mammalia > Rodentia > Muridae > Mus > Mus caroli. The sequence continues at coordinate 37,470,079 of NW_028227270.1, forward strand.
TTTCCTCATCAGTGCTATTCCCATATGCTTTGGGAGCTGGCCCTTTAAGAGCAGAGGTTTTGTTTTTGTTTTTGTTTTTGTTTTTGGTTGTTTTGTTTTGGTTTGTTTTGGTTTTGGTTTTGGTTTTTAAAAAAAAACAAAAACAAACGAAAAGCATACTCAGGCTGGATAGGTAGCTCTGCAGTCTAGAGTGGTTCCTCTGTGGTCTAGCACAGACACTGCTCTGTAAAGGACCAGAGTTTGGTTCCCAGCACCCATGATGTATAGCTCATAACCTCCGGTAACTGCAGATCTGAGGAATCTGTCTGGGCTCCTTGGGTGCCTGCACTCACATAAGAGAAGAGTTTTTGAATAATACACACACAGATACACACTGGACATGCTAGATATACATAGAATGTGTCAGTTGCACACGGTGTTTGATCACCCATGAACACCAGGCCAATGGTTATGTTAAGGTAGTGGCATGATTTGCTCCAAAGACAGATAATCTTTAACTGAGGTTTCCATTTTTTGGAAAAGAATGGTGACGTAACAGAACAGAGGACCAACATGCCACTGTCCTAAGGAGGGAAGAACAAAACTTGCTTTTTAACACAAACAAGATATATGAAATTTATGATGATTGGCTAATTTAGAGGTAACATTTGTATTTTTCAAGGAGATGAGTCCCCTCTTTGTTGATTTATTGTGCAATGCAGAGTGGCCATCTCTGCAACCTTATATGCACAAGCACAACAATGATGTTCTCAGCGGGTTGTATTTTATATTTTCTGCATATACATACAACAAGCAAAGGAAAAGAATTGTTTTCTTCTCAAGAATTATGAGGTTTTAAGATAAAGAGGATTAACTGTTTCAGTCCATTTCTATTTTTTACCAAAAGTCTTGTGAAAGTTATTTAAATGGACACACACTGTATAGAAAGAGTGAGCAAAACCTGTGTGACAGTTAAATCTACACCAGGCTGCTAAGATCCATCATGAAAATGATGTTCAAGAACTGAAGGTGTTCTTTCTTCAGTTGCATGCATCTGCACAGCTACAGGCCAGTAAAAGCATGTGAGATATCTATAACTTTTGCTTGCAGTGTTTGATGGCAGTTTGGTATAACTGGTTCACTACAAATATATAGTATACAAATGTATTATAAATATACTATAAATATATTACAAATATACTACTTACATGACCTAAGAAACACAGTTCTAGGTTAATCTTCAAAAGTGGCACTATTGTAGATTGTGGTCCTAAACGAGAACTTAGGCTGCTACTACATGTACAAAGTTCCAGACACTTGGGGCATTTATCAAAATAAATCATTTCAGGAAAACTACCCTATAATTAAATATTTTAGTATTTTATTTGTTTTTAATTTTTTAAATAATTATTATTTTTTACTTACTCACTTTGCATCCCACTCACTGCCCCACTCCCAGTCACACTCTCCAAAAATCCTTCCCAAAAATCCATCCCTCCCCTTCTCCTCTGTACTCCCTTGGGACATCAAGTGTCTGTGAGTCTAGGCACATTCTCTCCCACTGAGGCTGGACAAAGCAGCCCAGCTAGAAGAGAAGCAGCTTTTGAGGTAGTCCCTCCAGTTGTTTAAGACCCACATCAAGACCAAGCTGACATCTGCTACATATATGCAGGGAGGCCTAGGTCCAGTCTGTGTACACTCTTTGGTTGTTAGTTCAGTTTCTGAGAGCCTCAAGGGTCCAGGTTAGTTGTCTCTGTTGGTCTTCTTGTGGATTTCCTATTCCCTTCAGGGCCTGCAATCCTTCCTCCTATTCTTCCATAAAAGGACCCAAGCTTCATCCACTGTTTGGCAATGGGTGTCTGCATCTGTCTGAGTCAACTACTGGGTGGAGCCTCTTTGAAGACTACACACACACACACACACACACACACACACACACACACACACACACACACGTAAGATTTCAGGGCCTGTCATTTCTTATTGGATAACCAGTTGGGAAGTACTTACCTTATCCTGGGGAAGACTAACTCTCCCTCTCTCAGCAGTCACTAGTTGCCCACAGATCTTTGCATTTAGATGGGAACCTGTGAGCTATCCCCACCCACATTAGCACATCTTTCACTGCTGTCATTGTTCAAGTCATTTTTAGGTAACCACAGTGTTAAAATATCTGTCTCATCTCTAGTAGGCACAATCTCACAACAAACTTTCTTCCCCCTCTTCCAAACTATGGCCAGAGCCTTAGGTGTGGTGGCTGTGTGGTAGCTGTGTTGATTAGGGCTGCACACCCCAGGATCAATTATTCTCTGCGTTCTGATCAGTTGTGGGTTTTGGTGATGATGTCCATCTTTGAAAAAGAAGTTTCCTTGATGATGGGTGAGAACTACACTTATCAGGACGGGCCCACCATGTGATGTGCATGTTTAAACAAGAAATTATTTTTACCTTTACCTAGAAATGGATTTAACCTAACTTTTCCCTCATAGGATATTACTGGATGTTATTTAATTGTAGGGGTAAGTATAAATCGTGTCTCAAAGAAATGAACTCAATTGTAGTTCTTTGAACATGGGGTAAGAAAACAGTATCAGGGTGGTGAAAGACTCATGTTACATGGTAAGAATTAAGCCATTCTCTAAAGGGAAAAGCAAGTTATTACTCAGGAAATTTATGTTGAGGCCAAGTTCTCTATAAAGGGTTCACTCAAGTGTTTTCTTCATTTGTAGAGTTTAATCTTAAATGACTGCATCCAAACTGAGCTTCCAATGGTCTGATTATCATTAAACCTAGAAAATGTAACAAGTGAATATCTCAAGCTGTTGGATTTATATTTTATTTGGTTTTAAAACAGCAAAAATCTGTCTCTTAGAGACATGGAGGAAGGAATCTAGGCTCCTATTGCCATCACATTAAATGGTATGAAAGTCGATCCTTTGGGTGATTTGGACCATAAAGTAATAGTCACACACTCCTTTTCTATTCAGCCCATGAGTGCTGTGAGTCAACAAGAAGCTTAGCTACAAAGAAGAGCAGGGCTAATGAAAGGAGAGCACAGATCTTCTCTGATTGCCCCACGTTGATGCATCACCCTGGATAGCTCATTAGGGTCCTCAGAAGAATACAAAGAGTCTTTTCAGTAAAACTTCCTTGTTCCAAGAGTGTATTCATAACCTCTTGCCTGTGCTGGATAAGAGTGCTTTCTCCATGGAGTTTGAAAGAAACAACCTGTAATCACTTGTGTGGAGATGTTGCTAAACATATTGTAAGACATCTTCATTCAATGCAACAGGGACAACTATAGAAGAAAAGGGGTTTCCCAAGGGTATCATTCCTATTTAGTGTGTTAGCACCTTTGTAATGTATCAACACAGGATACTGTGGGAATAGTCTGGAGAGATGTCCCCCATTTACAACATAAAACATAGAATCTAAAGAAATAGAAGCCTTGAGACAAAATAATGAAAGAAAAATAAATAATTAAATGAATAAATAAATAAGAAAGGAAGGAAAGAAGGAAAAAAAAGGGAATGAAAACAGAAAAAAGATGAGAAAGCAAAACAAAGTGAGTTATGTGTGTCTTTTGAGCAGCCTCCTTAACTAAGCAATAATTGCCAATTTGCCCACAACACTATAAAAGGGGGAAGTCACCATTAGGATTTGGGTATGGAATATTAAAGTGTGAGTATATGAGGCAGAACATCTCTCCCTGCCTTCATAGAAAGGAAACATGCAGTGACATAAAGTATTTTGATTTGTGTCTTGGGTATGCTGTTTATCCTTTAAGTGTAAAAACAAAAAGCTTTGAGTTAGGCTCTCCTGACAGAAAACAGCATGTCTAAGAGAGCATGAGCCAAGAAAGCTTTCCTGAAAGTTTAATACTGTGCTCAACTTACAGTAACTTGGATATTGTAGTCATCATTAGAGAGATGTTATGGAAGATTGTAGGGAAAGTTTGGAGACTTGGTTGGCAGTTGAGATTTCCCTAGATTTCTTCAAGCTAAAGTGAAAGTCTCAAATTCTTAGAATTTAAATGGAGATTGGTGTGACTTCCCAATATAAAACACTATGCCATTCCATTCTTGTTTCTTTATTGTTGAAGCCATACAAAAACATAGTGAGTGAGAGGGAATGAGATTTGTGGTGAAGATGGGAAATGCAGACACATGCTTCACAAACTCTTTTAATTGAAAACATCTCACAAATACCATTGTTAACAATAATTCCTTAAGTTACATAGTTGTGCTCATTTTCTGATGAGCTTCAAGTTCGTTTAACAGAAGAAAAAGTGTTGCTTAGCCAACAGGCTACTGCAAGGGACTCCCTTACTTAGCTGCCTTCAGAAAAAGACACGTTCTCAGCCAATGGCTGTTTATCTCAGCAACTAACACATCACTGACTAATTGTTATCACTTACCTAACAATCTTACCAACCCAGCACATACCTACTCTCAAAGCAGTGACAGAGTGAAGTATTTATACATTATCGTGTAACATAAATTATACTGCAATTAGTAAAAAGGAGCCAATGAAGACTCTCAATTTAACTATTTCCAGTTTTACCTTGAGGTAAAAGTTTTCACTTTTCATATTAAGAAAAAAATGAATTAATCTTTAAATTGTATCTCTGCCAGAATGTATGGCATGTGGGCTGTGTCACAGGAAGAATTGGCATGGAATAGGTGAGGTTGAATATGTAAAAACCCAAGAAATCTCAATAACTGAGATTAAAATCTCATCCTGAGACCGGCAAGAGTAGGACTAACTCCTTTCCTTTTTCTGTGCCTGCTTCAGAGTCTCTAACCAGCTGACCTTCAACCAGGTGGTCACAGCTGGTCAGTCCAGTAACCTAACATCTGGAATGCCTCTGCTAATGAGGTATCTCAGTAGTCTTAGCCTTCAGCCATTGACCTTCTCCCTCGCTGGATATTCACACACCCTTCATTGAAAACTATATAACTCTTGGTTCACCCCCCAAATAAATCATATGCATTCAAACCCACCCCCAAAAGAAATACAAACAAGCTAGGATCATCTCAGAGAGCTGCTTCATTAAATAACACTGGAGAAAACCTTTCACTAAAAGGGCCATAACTCTGAGATCCTTGAAGAAACCTCATCCCCCCGCCTGCACACTTGTTTCCTCTTCAAGCATCTGGACACCCCAAGAGGATAGACAGAATGCAGCACTACACCAGAACAATGGGAACATTGGAATAATAAAGCACACATAATATGTGTGAACCTCTACATGGTTATAATTACAAAGACAAATATGTACATATAGAAACATACAGAAAAATACATATATACTAGATATCAATAGAGTATTTGATAGTTAAGGACAAACATATTAATTATATATTATATAACTATCTACTTATGTACGTATACAGCTATATAATATATGGGTATACATATCTTCAATGTATATCTAAATACAGGTGTTTTGTGTTGTATGTTGTGCTAAATATAATTCCAGCTTGTACTTTTTTAATGTAAACTTTAAATTACTTCTGCTTTAGCTATATAGTTTAAAGACTTTTTATAATGAAGATAGTCAACAACATAGGAAGAATGAACATCAACAAATACAAACTATCTCTATTACAAAATCAAAACCTATGTAGTTCATACAATTTGTATTTACTGCTCCTACATTCACACATTTGTGTGAGTATTGCTGGGAGAGCCTCTTGTGATTAATGCCTCTATCGGGGAGCTGATGGCTTTGTACTGTCTCATTTGCCTATGAGACGGTCAGCTCTGTGATCTTCTCTCAGTTCCTAAGTGCTGCCCTGACAAGTGTGCCTGCCATGGCCAGTGAGCCTTGTGAATTTAAAAGCTTATATTTGGAGGCTGGAATGGTGGCTCAGTGGTTAAGAGCATTTCCTGCTCTTCCAGAGTATCTGGGTTTGGTTGACTGCATCTACATGGCAGTTCAAAAGCTCCATTCGATGAATTCAACACCTTCTCTGGCCTCCACAGGCACAGAACCCATGTGGTACACATGTCCAAATGTAGGTGAAACATTCATTTACCCTTTTCAAGGCTGATTATCTTAAGGGAATAACAGATTTGAGAGAATACAAATAAATGTACCTCAGAATTTTTTTTTGTAGTTTGGTGGCAAAATAATTACATTATGGACATTATATTACCTTATAGACATCTGAAAAGGGAGCACTCTGACTCAAAAAAGTAATTTTCTCACTGATCCAAGAATTTACACTTAAGGAGGTACTAAGAATAAGGAGGGCTGCTCGAGATGACCGTGGAAGCTAGATTAATGAGAGATCTGAGAAGTGCAGCAAGGAGCAAGGAGCTCAGGCTGCTTCTATCAGTCCCTCTAACAAGTGGCACTGGATCTCCATTCATAGCTTTCTGAGTAGACATGATCAGGGGCCAGATAAGTAAGGCCTCGGGGCCAGATGGACAGACATAAATCCAGAGTCACTTAGCGTAAATAAGGAACAATCTTAATCCCTTGAAAAAATGATAGTGACTCAGAATACACAAAGGCTCTGACACAGATAGTTATCTCAATATGTATTTTGTAAAAAAAAAAAAAGTTCTACACCAAGATACAATTTGCAAAACATAAGAAAATCAAGAAGAGGGAAAACCAATGGGTGGATACTTCATTCCTCCTTAGAATAGGAAATAAAATACCCATGAAATGAGTTACAGAGACAAAGTTTGGAGCTAAGAAGAAAGGATGGACTATCCAGAGACTACCCCACCTGGGGATCCATCCCATAATCAGCCACCAAACGCAGACACTATTGCATATGCCAGCAAGATTTTGCTGAAGGGACCCTGTTATAGCTGTCTCATATGAGGCTATGTCAGTGCCTGGCAAACACAGAAATGGATGCTCATAGTCAGCTATTGGATGGATCACAGGATCCCCAATGGAGAAGCTAGAGAAAGCACCCAAGGAGCTGAAGGGATCTGCAACCCTATAGGTGGAACAACAATATGAACTAACCAGTACCCCCAGAGCTCGTATCTCTAGCTGCATATGTATCAGAAGATGGCCTAGTCGGCCATCACTGGGAAGAGAGGCCCCTTGGTATTGCAAACTTTATATGCCCCAGTAAAGGGGAATGCCAGGGCCAAGAAGCGGGAATGGGTGAGTAGGAGAGCAGGGCGGAGGGAGGGTATAGGGAACTTTCGGGATAACATTTGAAATATATATAAAGAAAATATCTAATAAAAAATTCTTTCCTGAAGAAAAATAGTTCTAGAATCAGAAAATTTTAATTACCTAATGCACAATCATTTTTGGATGTGTTCATTTGGGGGGGTGATTTTCTATCTACTCATAAAAAAAATTAAAACTGATTAAAAACCAACTCATTAGAATACCAAAATAAGGCTCTCTGAGACTGGGAGCACAAATACTTTGAAAGTGACTTTTCATTAATAATACATTCACACCTATAAAACAATCTAACATGCAAGGCCCTCCAAGTAAAAGAGCTTTCCTATAGGCATCTAATTTAGAGACAGCATTGTTAACAATGCTGACATTTAAGGGGCCATAGCTAAAGCTATGCAAAGAACATTTCAGTACAATAAATGTGAAATCTACAACTTTTCCTTGTGTTCAGCTTAACAAGTTCTAAGTGTGATGGTTGACAGATTGAAACAACCTTTTTAAGGGGAAAGTTTACCTAATACTTTAAATCAAGGTATAATGGAAATATGGTAGGAACAAAGGCTTGCGGACTCTACTTCAATGCTAGCAACACAAGTCCCCACTTCTTCAGTTAACAGTATTTTTATGTCTAAGTTAACCCACTTCATTCACTCTTGCTCAAAAAAAAAATTGAAAAGCAAATTCTCCTTTTCTTTCTGACATCCTTTCATACAAGGTGATGTGTTGACAAGCACAATTAGCTTTGGGTTTTTTACAGTGTCTCCCTGCACATCCCCCTAACCAGGATAGCGGTTATACACTTTAGATTATAGCTACACTCAAACTACTGATACCCATCTGAGAAATTAGTCTGTCTCTTTAAACCCCATCCAACTCTGAGAACCAGTAATCAACTGATCTCCCAGGACTTACTAAGTCAGTGCCTCTTTTGCTGAAACACTTGCCTGTCACTTTGTTCAACCTAAAGAACAGTGAGTCTAGCAGATAGTTGACATCCCACTTCTTACCACCATTGCCTGACTAAGCATGTTGTCTATTTTCCTCAGAAAGCGGTTGGTCATTCCCAGTATCCTCTCCATGGGGCACTGCTCTCTTCTTTCTCCTTCTCTTTGCCCTCCAATCTCTCTGGAATATCAGGACCTAATCCCCTCTTGATAATTTTCCATTTTACTTCATACCCAAACCTTGTCCGAGCAGAAAGCATGCAACTCACAGAATATTTCACCTGGGGATGTCACACACGGGATTAATCACTACTATCAATCTGACTCTTCCAGTTACACAAAACCAGTTTACATTGTTTTGTTTTGTTTTGTTTTTTTAATAAAAAAAAACAGTGATGTTCGGGAAATTTACTAATTAACTAATGCTCAAAAACCCTTTTAAGTTGTAATATTGATCATTAGAAGATATACTTATTTTGACAGGGAATTAAATATTAGCATTATATTTTAAAAACAATGCATCATAGTTTGTGATGCCCAATTACTTTGTGATTTGATTAAGTTTCATAACTAAGCAAATATTTAAGAGCATTTTTTGTTGTTTTGGTGTGTGTGTGTGTGTCTGTATGTGTTTATATATGTATATATATATATATGTGTGTGTGTGCTTGTGTATGTGACTGTGTGTATATATGTGTATATTTATATTTTTATTAATTCTTTGAGAATTTCTAATTCTTCTAATTTTTTCAAGATCCACCCACAAATTCCTACATGCCCCATACTTCATGTCTTCTTTCATAAAAATAATAACTCACTGAGTCCAATTTGTGCTGCCTATACACAACTGAGCAGGTCATCCCCTAGGGTGTGGTTGGCCTACCATAGGCCACAGCCTTACAGAAAACTGACTCTTCCTTTCTCAGAAGCTATCAATGGCTCTTCAGCATCAGCCAGAACTTCACTGTCACTTCCTTTTTTCCATGCTTGGATTTTGGTCTGGCCTGAACTTGCATAATATCACAACTGTGAGCTTGTATATGCAACTGCCCTCTTCTGTCTAGAAGAGAGTATTTTGGTGTAATCATCTACCACCTCTTAGAACCTTTCTGCATTTTTCCTGCTGGGATCCACAAGCCTTGAGGGGAAGGGTATTGCATAGATGTTCAACTTAGGGCTAATCATTCTACATTCCTCTTTCTCTACCCCTTGACTAGTTGTGTGTCTCTGTTAACCAAAATGCAATGAAAAAAGCAGCTCCTCTGATGAGGTTTGAGAGATGCACTAATCTATGAGTAGAAGGATAAATCTGTTTAATGCTATATCCATTTAGCAGAGTAACAATGATAAGTTCTCCCCTAGGACCTGTGACCTGTCTAGCCACAGGTTCTTAGCCATGAAAATGGTACTAGGCATGGATTCCATCTCATCCCGTGAGCCTTAAATTCAATCAAAAAGTGATGAATGATGCCTATAGCATCCATGCCACTACTATATGATAAGGCATGGCTTACCAGGAAAGTAATTGTTGTATTTTACAGGGCTCACAACTTGGTAATATTGATTATTATTTTTCTACTTCTGCACTGTACATAGCACCTTCAAGCTCCACGAAAATTAGCTAATATGAATAAAGCTTCCTGGATGATATATGCTTGGTTTCTGCATCTTCTACAACTTAGTATGTGGTGTTCTCAAAAATGAGATCTTACTCTAAAGTCCTGGTGAAAGGTTACAAAGAACAATGTTAATAGCCTTTCTTTACAGCATAATTATGAACAATTAGTGATGAGACACAGATTTAATATTTCTTGTACTTTTTATAATAAATTGTATAACTGCTTGCAGATTTTTTTCTTTTATATGCTCTGAAAATGTCATCAGTTTCATTAATGTTTTCTTTGACTATTTCATATATGCATCTAGTACTTTCAGATCACAGTCAATCCCCCATCCTCTCTTATCTTTCTCCCCTACTAGCTCTTCCTGGTGGTAGACCATCAGTTCCCAGGATGGATCTGGGCCCCGGGAACCTCTCTCTATCTATAACTAAATGTTGATATGCTTGCGCTCTGTGACCTATGTGAACAACTTTAGCTTTGGTGAGTTGGTGAGTGCAATGGCTGTGTAATGTTCTTGAGAGAGTGTTTCACACCCATCCTTTCTAATAATTTAGATCTTGTATTTTCTTGGTCCCCTCTTCTTTGATGTTTCCTGAGCTTTGGACGAGATGATAAGGGTGTCCTGTTTAACACTTAGCACTCAACAGTTTGACCAGCCATTGGTTTCACTATCAGATTTCTGTTTCTTTGTTCTTTGTTTCTTTGTGCTGTGACATGGTCCCACAAAGTAGTCCTGGCAGACTTGGAACTCCATCAATGGACCAGGCTTGTTTCCAGCTCATAGAGCATAGGCTGCCTCTGCCTCTGCCTCCTGAGTTTGGAATTAAATGTGTGCTTCACTATGTTCAGCCTTAGTACATTATTTTTTAGTTTAAATATTATTTTAGGTGTATCTGCCTGCATGTCACCAGGTGTGTGCCTTATTCCCATAACCAGAAAAGAACATTTGATCCCCTTATACTAGTGTTACAGACAGGTGTTAATCACTAGTGTTGATGCTGGGAATCAAACATAGATCCTTTGAAATGGCAGCCATCAGTCTTAACCACTGAGCAATCTCTTAAGTTCCCCTAGCAGATATTCTTAAAAGTTATTTCAGGTTTTTGGTGGCAGCATAGACCTTTAATCCCAGCACTTGGGAAGTAGAGGCAGGTGGATCTCTGAGTGTGAAGCCAGCCTGGTCTACAGAGAAAGCTCCAGGACAACCAGGGCTACCCTGGCTTTAAATAATGAAAAAAAAAACCTATTTTGAAATATATTCTCTAAATGAGATTTTATCATCATGTTTTAGGATATTCAATGTACCCAGACATAAACTCACACATCTGTGGACACCTGACTTTTGATAAACAAGCAAGAAATATAATACTGAAAAAAAGATTTCTTGAACAAATGGTGTAACTGGATGTCAGTATGTAGAAGAATGCAAATAGATCCATACCTATTACCCAGCACAAAACTCAAGTTCAAGTGCATCAAATACTGAATCTGATAGAAGAAAAGATGGAGAGTAACCTTGAACAAATTGGCACTGGAAACAACTTCCTGAAGAGAACACCAAAATCTCAGACATAAAGACCAACATTAATATGCGGGACTTCATGAAAATGAAAAGCTACTGTAAGGCAAAGGACACTGCCAATAGGACAAAATGGCAGCATTTGACACATCTGAGAAAGGGCTAATATCTAAAATATATAAAGAACTCAAGAAACTAGACATCAACAAACTTAATAATACAATTTAAATATGAGGTGCACATCTCAACAAAGAATTTTCAAAGGAGAAATCTTAGATGGCTGGGAAACTCTTAAAGAATTTTTTAAATATCTTTAGCAACAAGAGAAATGCAAATCAAAACAATTTTGAGATTCAATCTTATACCTGTCAGAATGGCTAAGGTCAGTCACATAAGGGACATAAGGATGTGGAGCAAGGGGAACACTCCTTCATTGCTGGTGGGAATGCAAACTTGGATAGCAACTATGGAAATCAATATGGTAGTTCCTCAGAAAATCGGGAATTTATCTACCTAAAGACCCATCCATACCAGAAGCTACCTAGTGATAACTCGTGGACATATATCTAAAGGACATTCTATCCTATCACAAGGACACTTACTCTACTATGTTCAAAACAGCTTTATTCATAATAGCCAGAAACTGGAAACAACCTAGATATCTCCCAACTAAAAACTGAATTTTTAAAAATGTCACATATCTACACAATGGAGTACTACTCTGCTGTTTAAAAAAAAAAAATGACATCATAAAATTTGTGACTAATGGATGGAACAAGAAAGAATCATCTTGAGTGAGGCAATTCAGACCCAGAAAGACAAACATGGTATGTATTCATTAGTAAGAGGATATTAGCTATATAATCCACAGGCTCAGAGATGCTATGTAACCAGGAGGGCTTAAGGGGATAGATACCAGGGGAATTGGGGGAGAGTGGGCATGAGAACTGAAGGGATCATGTAGTGGAGGTGGCAGGAGAGAATACTGACAGACAATTGGAATTGGGCAGCATTTCCAGAGCAAGGTAGAAATCTAGGGCAATGGAAACTTCCTGAACATAGACAGGTGACACTAGAGAAGACTAGTAATAGGGACATGGGTCCTGATCTGGCCATCCTCTGTAACTAGGCAAGCCTCAAGTGGAGGACTTGGGACACCAACCCAGTCATAAAATTACTAGTCTACAGTTTGACCTGCCTGCACACTGGGGTGATATTGAACCTCAGCATCATTCAGTAACTGATGAGAGCAGATACAGTCTCATAGGCAAGTATTAGGTTGATCTTGGGGAGTTCTGAGGAGGACAAGGAATTGGAGGAGCCAGAAATATCAAGAACACTACAAAAAACATGACCCACAGAATCAAGTGACTGGAACTCAAGTGGGCTCACAAAGATCAGGGAACCCGTGTGTCTCTAGCCTAGGTCCTCTGCATAAATGTTATGGTTGTGTAGCTTGGTGTTCTTGTATGACTACTAACAGTCAGAGCTAGAGCTATCTCTGACTTTTTTTCTACCTACTTGTGGGACATGTTTCCTCCTGTTTGGGTTGCCTTGTCCAACCTTGATGTGATGATAAGTGCCTGGTCTTATTGTAGCTTGTTATGCTGTGTTTGATTGATGTATCTTAGAGGCTTGCTTTCTTTTCTGAGGGAAGATGGAAGGGCTGGACCTGAGGAAAAGGAAAGGTGTCGAGAGACTGGAAATAGAAGAGAGAGGGAAAACCACATTGGAATACAATACATGAGAAGAATAAATAAAAATGAAAAAAGGACTAAGCAATAGTTGGACATTACAAGAAGTATTATGTATATTTTTATTATTTTCATTATTATATTTGAATCTCAATTTTAGTTAGGAAGTTAATATATTGTTATTGCATTTTGACAATTCTCTCTCTCACACACACACACACACACACACTCACACACACACACAAACACGAACACACACATGTCACATAGTTTAGTGGAGAGTATGTATGTAATGTTTTAAAAAAATCATCCTTCCTGTAGATGGTGTAATAATAGGAAGCACAAAAATGTGTCAATATATGAAAATAAGAAGAGATATAAAGCAGAAGCTGGAGGGAATGTTACCTATCAGGGAAATATCTTGCCTTTAGGGGCACTGACAGTTCATTTTCATAAATATAAGGAAAGACAATATCTAGTCCAGATGTGATTACAGGAACTCCTCTCCTGAGTGCTTTTATTTTCCTAGATAATTAGTAAGTAAGAAATTTTACTTAGTTTGTCTTGGATTTACTATTATTCTTGTACAACTTTTTGAGACTGTCTCTGACTCACCCATAAGTCTCAGCTTGGGTTTTATTCATATTTTGTTTTGTTATTCTTTTTTTATTTTGCATCTGCTATAACTTCACATTTTCTTTTTGAGAATGTCAATTTTCTAAGAAGAGAAATCTATTTCCTTGAAAAATTGTTTTCAGAGGGAAGTAAATCTTAATGTTCTAGATTATAAAAAAGAGATATGTAATGTATTAAATTTCTGTTTTAGAAATAATCATTTTAAAAATACTCTAAAACTGAAAAAGCCTGCACACTGTTCTTTAGTCTTGACACTGTAGCAGAGTTGTTTATATTTTTCACATTAAAGTAAAAAGCAATGGCTATGAAAATTGAAAGCCATGTCCACAATAATTTTAATGAACTTGACAAGAAGTACATTAGAAACATAAGAATCCCAATATGTCCAACCCCAAGGTCTTCAGCCTTTCTGTTCCTTCCAACATGTGTTATGATGCAGTGCAAATAGTATTGACTGTGATCAGAATAATATTTGCTTTTATTGAGTGCCTACTTTCCATGTCAGCCTTTGCCATTCATTTCAAAGACAATATTTTAAAATAGTTTTATGGATAGTAAAACTCATTAATTGCACTTAGTCCTTGGAACAGTACTAACAAATACTAATAAAAGTCTCAAATACTTAAGAAATGACATGGCAAAGGAAATTGAATAAATTGTCCGGATCACTTGACAAAAAGTAGGGAACAGGATATGAAACAGTCTTGAAGAATGTAAGCAAGGAAGATGCAAGATAGCTTTGCAGTTAAGAGTGCTTACTGATCCTCCAGAGGACCCAAGTTCAATTTCCAGTACCCACATCAGGTGGCTCACAAGCACCTGAATCTCTGCTCCAGGGAAACCTACACCTCTGACCTCTGTGGACACCTATTCTCTCAAGTTTGTTGCATCTAGCTTTAACTACCCTGCCTTAAATCCGGGAACAGGCACTTACTCAGAGAATCTTGAACTGGCAGGTGAAAATCACAGACACACACGTTGCTCAATTTCAGCTTGCCTTATTTGCTCCATTGCTAGCTATTATTAAACTCCTCTGGATAATGTGCCCTTCCCAATACTCTTATCTCAGCACCCTAAATCTGTCCTCAACTTTAGTTGTTCAGTTACCTTTAGTCCCAGCTAAACAGTCCCAACCACATGCCTATAGAAGCAGTCTGTGTCAGCTCCCACACATGGCACCCAACGTGAGATGAGAATCCAGTATTAATTTAAAACTTCTCAAATAAAAAGAAAGAAAGCAATTACGTTAATTGCCAGTGCACATTGATCCTGTTGGATGAGGTCCCTGCCATCTTCGTTTATGACTTAGGAGATCTGTGGTCAAGAAATATGAGAAGAATGGATGGAAGAGGAAACTGAGTAAGAAGGTTGTTACTGCAATTTGTAAACATTTAATGTCACCTCTTGTCTTTCTTTTCAGATCAATTAATCAATTAGAATAAAGTTCTGTTTTTCTGTTTTTTAAAAAAAAAACTTCTCAGATAGATTGCACACACACGCACATACACACACGCACACACACAGTGATACAAGCCTAAGAAGAGAAGATAATTGGTTTCTCAGTGACCACATCAGTGAAAGTCATGTGGGTCCAGCAAGCAGGAAGCTTGAACAAAAGAACACAGAAAGAACCTCCACTCAGAGATGCTGGGATCTCCTGCTCTGAAAAAGGGCAAAATGGCTGCTCTGAGGCAGAGAGCTGCATGATAAGAGCTGTCTGCTTCCTACAAGCAGGTAATCAAAGGATAGATTTTTAAAATTTGATTTAATTGTTTTTAAGGATGGAAGGAAATACAGATTATACCTGAGCCACATGGGGATATCTTTCTGCAGTTCAAAACTGATACAAAGAGCTTACAATGAAAGGCAGAGAGCCAGTTGGTAGATGCAGCAAATATTAAGCTCCACAGAAGAGAGAAGTTAGTGAGAATGGATGAAAAAAAAATGTTTTAGAGAAGATTTGAAAAAGTCTTGCCAGGAAGTATCCTTGGGATCTTTGAACATGGTCTACTCATGGGATTTCTGGGATTTCCTTGTCTGGTAGGACAAAGGTAGAGCCTGGAAATAGGCTTAGACAGTAAGTAGACATAGATAATAAAATATCTAGGCATTCCATCTTAAAATTAGATTGAAGGCAGGAGGTAGGTTGCCTAGCCTAGCCTAGTCTATCTCAGATAGTAAAAATTTAGGCCATGAGAATTATATATGGAGTAAGTAGAGTAGATAGAGATATTAAATAATTTAGGCCTTGATCTCATGAAGGTTGGGTTAAGAGACAGCAGAAATACTGTCTCATTGGTTAATATTTGTTTAGAGAGCTTTATTTGCTTTGATTTATTTTATTTATCAAAATGAATGTGGCTGTGAGATTGGTGGTTATATTAAAATTCCTCTGGGAGCGAGGTTGAGCTAAAAGTTAAATGATTTCCGGTTACTGGACCAAAGATGTGTTATTTTGGAAGAAAGTCAGCATTTGTGTTGACAGGAAAGGAGAATAGGCTCTGGATCCCTTCTAGAGTCATATGGATCAGATATGACAGGGAGAGACCCCCTGAAGAACTAGAAAATTTTCAAGAGAATCAAACAGGACAGGTAAAGAGCCTTCATGCTATCCTTTACATGGCATGAACAAAGACTTATTACAATTGGTTATTAATAAAATTACCTTATAAAAAAGACAGCTGTCTTTCACCTGTTCAAACAAGGAGCAGAATTTCATCCTTAACTGATTTGCATGAACTGCACAATCCATACAAATACATTAATGGTACTAAAATTTTGGTTGTGAGATTCATATATTACAGAATATACAGCGTTGGCAAGATTCATCTTCAGAGATGCTGAACTGACCTGCTTGGCACCTGCTTCCTGTTGCTGCCCAAGACAGCTTAGGGAACTGCTACAGATTTCTGGTCATCTTACCTCATCCAACCTTTCAGATGGATCCAGTCAGAACTTCAGTCAGGCTCTGAACCTTCCAAATATGTAGAGACAGGATGTCTAAGCAGGTTTTTAAATTTTCCTACCCCTTCCTATACCCTTAAAGAATTTTCATCACCCCTACTCAGCAGGAAGAAGTTATAGGGAGATGTAAGCCCAATTTATGGGTTTGGGTGTCTGATAATGGTTATTTTACAAATTATATATAAGTTGTCATTTTAAGGGGAAATTTGGAAATGGTCATAATTTTGAACAGGAAGTAAATAGATGGGATGGATTACTAAATTTTATTCTTGAACAAAGCATTGCATAGCCACAATATTGTTAGATATCTTTATAATTGATGCAAAACTGAAATTATAATTTCGTACATTGATACACAGAATTTATATATTAATATAGAATTAAGGTTTCCATTGGTGTGAATTTCTTATATTGATACAAAATTTGAGATTAATATTGTTTCTCTTAATAGGCATTGTGCCTATGCAACCCATTTAAGAATACAAAGCTTAGACCCATTCCTTCTAATAGCTGCTTTAAAACTGTTTAAGCTGGAGAGATGACTCAGAAGTTAATAGCACCATCGACTGTTCCAGAGGTCCCAAGTTCAATTCCCAGCAACCACACAGTGGCTCACAGCCATATGTACTGTGATTTGATGTCTTCTTGGATGCAGAGATAGCTCAGCAGTTAAGAGCACTGGCTGCTCTTCAAGAGGTCATGAGTTCAATTCCCAGCAACTTCATGGTAACTCACAATCATCTGTATGGGATCTGATGCCCTCTTTTGGTGTGTCTGAAGACAGTTACAATGTACTTATACACATAAAATACAAACTCTGAAAGACAATGAAGCAACACAAGTTAAGGGCCAGATAGCAAACTCATGGTTATGTTAGATTCTGAGTTAATTATAAGAAGGATTTTCAATATTATTCAATGTTTCTAAGAGTAGTCAAGGTTTAACAGTTCAAGATACTTTACTTAGTCTTCAAAAACATCAGAAATCCATAGAATGTTATTTCATCTTTTGTCTAGAGATATGCCTATTCCTCACATCACCCACTTCTTGGTTCAAAGAAGAAATTGAGCATCTTTACTTCCAGGCAAGGTTGCTTATCATGACAAGGTAGCTAAGGGGCAGACATTATCTATTTTATCTGCAGAAAAAATACTGTAGGGGAAAAGGCACACTTTGCAGAGCAGTCTAATGATGGCTCTACCAACCAGGATAAACAGTCCTTCATAATCCTGCTTTGCAAATGTCTGTCAGATGATCCTGGGTCAGAAGGCTAAAGACAGGTACTCCAATGTTATAAGAAATTAGGGGGCTGTCAGGTAGTCAGCTGCATCTACAATTGTTTAAGTTTGAGAGGCTGTGTTTGGTACTTCTTATATACCCAGGTAATGTTTTAGTCATTCTTAGATTTCTGATGGGGCTGAAGACTAATTATAGTTTCATAATCAGATTTAAGTTGTTTAACATTGAGAAAGAGGTTATAGGGTGAAGACTTCATTTTCAGATGGTGTTACAGGCTAAAATCTAAACATAATCTGGAGACAGAATCATAATTCTTGAAGTTAGAAATGATGGTAGAGGACTTTATCTAATTGACAAATATGATGGCCTAGATGTTAATTGTATATTATACTTTGTAATAACATGATTATTATGGTTTTGTTTAATTTGTGTCTGGGAGAAAAGTTTTTTAATTATTGTTATTTTATTGGACAGAAAAGGTGAGGTTTTGGGGTGGTTCTGATGTTGAGGTCCTGTTCCCTAATTGGTTCCTAAACTATCAGTAAAGAAGTTATGTGCCAATTGCTAGGCAGAAGGAATAAGTGGGACTTCCAAGTTCCCACAGGCAAGCAGACAGATGCAAAGAGGAGAGGAGAGAGTTCTCACTATGCTTTAGAGGGGGAAAGGCCAACCAACCATGTGAGATCTCAGGTGGATGAGCCACATGCCATTTCTTCATGTGGGTGGTTAGGGCTCTTGAGCTGGAACTAAATGTTGAAGATAGATTTAGGGTGCTGGGTTGAGAGTATTGAGGAGGGCACAGTAGCTATGGGATTTAATAATGGCTAGCAATTGAGTCAGTAAGGCAAACTGAAATTGAGCAATGTGTATGTGTCTGGTTTTTCATATGTAGATCCAATATTCTTTGGGCAGGTGTTGGTAACATGACCTGTTCCTGGCATTAAGGCAGGGTAGCAAAAGCAATATGTAACACAAGTATATGCAAGTGAGTGCACACGTGTGTGTACACACACAAACACAAAATTAAAAGTGATTAAGAGATAATTTTTAAAAGTTCTAAGAAATAATTAACACAAGTCTAATTAGAATTATGCTCAAAGGAAAACATGAATCTCACATCCATTTAATAATGCTCCTTAAATTTTTGTGTGGCACTATATTTTCCATACATAAAACTTCCATGATACTAAATTGTGAACCTCCACAAATTTGATTTCTCATTAATACCATATCAGGGAAGAAATAATTTCATTGTCTTTTTCCCCTGACTATTTAAGGACCAGCAAGATATTCTGAAACCATTTTTCTGCTGCCTCACATTTAAAATATACACTACAGTTAGGTTACCATCAAAAGTTACAGTGGACTTCACATCAAGAAAAGTCCACCAGACTTCATCTGTACCCAGGAGCTAAGGATGTCCCACAGCCCTCTGCAGTCAAATCCTGCCTGAAGAGAGCTAGTCTCTGGGGAATACTGTCACTCCTAAGCCCACAGGTGAGATCACCATGTTTGCTCCACTAACTGTCCAAAAAGGGACCAGCAGGGAATGCACAGGGCACAAAACAGTGGAGTATCTGGGCCCAGGATCTTTCCAGTTTCCATCCATGCCCCAGAGCAAGGCTGTTCCATGGCCCTTCACACCTAAATCCTGACAGGAGAAAGAATGCCTTCCAGGAGTGTTGATACACATAAGATTATAAGCTCACAGGCCCACAGGAGGGACAAGCTCGATTCAGAGAAACTAAAACCAGAGATAACCAGATGGCAAGAGATAACCAGAGAGGGGAGTGCAAGGACCTAAGCAACAGAAATGGAGGTTACTTGGCATCATGAGAACTCAATTCTCCCACAACTAGTCTTGGATATGCCAAGACACTAGAAAAGCAAGATTTGGATTTAAAAGCACATCTCATGATGATGATAGAGGACTTTAAGAAGGACATCAATAAGTCCCTTAAAAAATACAGGAGAACACAGAAAAAAAAGTAGAATCTCTTAAAGAAGAAACACAAAATTCCCTTAAAGAATTACAGGGAAAGAACCTTGAACAAAACCATCCAGGACCTAAAAATAAAAATAGAAACAATAAAGAAAAGACAAGGAAATAGAAATAGAAAACCTAGGAAAGAGATCAGAAGTCATAGATGCAAACATCACCAACAGAACACAAAAGATAGACGAGAGAATCTCAGGTACAAAAGATACCATAGAAAACACTGGCAACACAGTCAAAGAAAATCCACAATACAAAAAGCTCCTAACCTAAAACCTCCAGGAATCCGAGGCACGATGAGAAGACCAAACCTAAGGATAATAGGTATAGAGGAGAGCAAAAATTCCCAACTCCAAGGGCCAGTAAATTTCTTCAACAAAATTATAGAAGAAAACTACCTTAACCTAAAGAAAAAGATGCCCATGAGCATACAAGAAGCCTACAGAAGTCCAAATAGATTGGACCAGAAAGCAAATTCATCCCATTACATAATAGTTAAAACACCAAATTCACAAAACAAAGAAAGGATGTTAAAGGCAGTAAGGGAAAATGTGAAATAACATAAAAAGGTAGATCTATCAGAATTACACCAGACTTTTATAGTCTCTTCAGAGACTATAAAAGCTAGAAGATCCTGGGCTGGTGTCACACAGACCCTAAGAGAACACAAATACCAGCCTAGTTTACTATATCCAGCAAAACTCTCAATTACCATAGATGGAGAAACCAAGGTATTCTAATACAAACCAATATCTTTTGACAAATTCAGCCCACAAAAAATAATAAATGGAAAAACACCAAGACAACGAAGGAAACTACATCCTAGAAAAATCAAGAAAGTAATCTTCTTTCAACAAATCCCCCCCCCAAAAAGAAGCCACAAAAACATAACTCCTCCTCTAACAACAGTAATATCATGAAGCAACAATCACTATTCCTTAATATCTCTTAACACCAATGGACTCAATTCCCCAGTAATAAGACATAGACTAACAGACTGGATATGTAAATAGAACCCAGTTTCTGCATGCAGAAATTTGCTGCATGCAGGAAACACACTTCAATGACAAAGACAGATACTTTCTCAGAGTAAAAGGCTGGAAAAAAATCCAAGCAATTGGTCCCAAGAAACAAGATGGAGTAGCCATTCTAATATTGAATAAAATCCAATTTCAAACAAAAGTTATCAAAAAGAATAAGGAAAAACACTTTATACTCCTAAAACTAGAAAATCTACCAACATGAACTCTCAATTCTGAACTGTCTATGTTCCAAATGCAAGGGCATCTCCTTTCATAAATGAAACTTTACTAAAGCTCAAAGAAAACAGTACACATCACACAGTAATAGTGAGAGAGTTCAACACCTCACTCTCATCAATAAACAGATCATAAAAACAGAAACTAAACAGAGACACAGTGAAACTAACAGAACTTATGAACCAAATGGATTTACCAGATATCTATAGGGCATTTCATCCTAAAACAAAAGAATATAACTTCTTCTCAGGACCTCATGGTACCTTCTCCAAAACTGGCCATATAATCAGTCACAAAACAGGCCTCCACAGATATATAAGAAGATTGAAATAGTCCTGTCTGTCCTATCAGATCAACACGAACTAATGCTGGTCTTTAATAACAACAAAACAAAAAGCCCACATACACATGGAAGCAAAACCACACCCTACTCAATGATAAATTTGTCAAGAAAGAAATAAAAAAAAGGAAATTAAAGACTTTTTAGACTATAATGCAAATGAAGGCACAATATACCCAAACTTATAGGATACAAAGAAAGCAATACTAAGAAGAAAACACCTAGCTCTGAGTGCCTCCAAAAAGAAACTGGAGAGATCATAAATAGCAGCTTAACAGCACAACTGAAAGCTCTAGAACAAAAAGAAGCAAATACACACAAGAAGAGCTGGAAATAATCAAACTCAAGGCTGAAGTTAGAAACAAAATAGAAACAGAAGGAATTATAAAAGAATCAACAAAACCAAGAGCTGTTTCTTTGAGAAAATCAAAAAGGTAGATAAACCCTTAATCAGACTAATGAGACATCACAGAGACAGTATCAAAATTAACAAATTCAGAACTGAAAAGGGAAACATAAGAACAGAAACAAAAGAAATTAAAAAAAAATCATCAGCTCCTACTACAAAAGCCTATACTCAACAAAACTGGAAAATCTGAAGAAAGTGAACAATTTTCTAGACAAATATCAGGTATAAAAGTTAAATCAGGATCAGATAAATCAACTAAACAGTCCCATAACCCCTAAATAAATAGAGGCAGTCATTAAAAATCTCCCATCAGGAAAAAAAAAAAAACAGAACCAGATGGATTTAGTGCAGAATGCTATCAGATTTTCAAAGAAGACCTAATACAAACACTCTTCAAACTATTCCACATAATAGAAAAAGAAGAAACACGGCCAACTTCGTTCTATGAAGCCACAATCATGCTTATATCTAAACCACACAAAGACTCAACAAGGAAAGAGAACTTTGGACCATTTTCCCTTATGAATATTGATCCCAAAGTGCTCAAACCGAATCCAAGAACATATCAAAACAATCATCATTCATGATCAAGTAGGGTTCATCCCAGGGGTGGAGTGATGGTTCAATATACAGAAATCTATCACCTTAATTCACCATATAAACAAACACAAAAAGAAAAGAAAACCCACATGATTATTTCCTTAGATGCTGGGAAAGCATATGACAAAATTCAACACCCCTTCATAGTAATTGTCTTGAAAAGATCAGTAATTCAAAGCCCATATCTAAACATAGTAAAAGCAATATACAGCAAACCAGTAGCCAACATCAAACTTAATGGAGAGACTCATGAAGCAATCCCACTAAAATCAAGGAGTAGACAAGGCTGCCCACTCTCTCACTACCTAATCAATATAGTACTCAATATATTACATAGTCCTCAATATAGTACAATAAGTCCCATCCCAAGTAATTAGACAACAAAAGAGATCAAAATATCAGTGTTTACAGATGATAATGATAGTGTACTTAAATGACTCCAAAAATTTCACCAGAGAACTTCTCCAGCTCATAAACAAGTTCAGAAAAGTGGCTGAATATAAAAATTAACTCAAACAAATCACTGGCCTTCCCCTACTCAAAGGATAAACAGGTTGAGAAAGAAATTAGGGAAATGACACCCTTCACAATAGTCACAAATAATTCAAAATACATTGGTGTGACACTAACCAAGCAAGGGAAAAATCTGTATGACAAGAACTTTAAGTACCTGAAGAAAGAAATCAAAGAAGACCTCAGAAGATGGAAAGATCACCCATGCTCATGGATTGGCAGGGTTAATATAGTAAAAATGGCAATCTTGCTCAAAGCAATCTACAGATTCAATGCAATCCCTATCAAAATTCCCACTCATGTCTCTAGCTGCATATGTATCAGAAGATGGCCTAGTCGGCTATCAGTGGAAAGAGAGGCCCATTGGTCTTGCAAATTTTATATGCCTCAGTACAGGGGAACGCCAGGGCCAAGAAGTGGGAGTGGGTGGGTAGGGGGGTCGGGGGGAGGGTATGGGGGACTTTTGGGATAGCATTGGAAATGTAAATGAAGAAAATACCTAATAATAATAATAATTCCCACTCAATTCTTCATAGAGTTAGAAAGAACAATTTTCAAATTCATTTAGTATAACAAAAACCCAGTATAGTGAAGACTATTTTCAACAATAAAAAACTTCTGGGAGGAATCACCATCTCTAACCTCAAGCTGTATTACATGCTTGGTATTGGCAGTGACAAGCAGGTAGATGAATGGAAAACAACTGAAGACCCAGAAATGAACCCACAACATATAACAAGGACACATGCTCCACTATGTTCACAGAAACCTTATTTATAATAGCCAGAAGCTGGAAAGAACCCAGATGTCCCTCAACAGAGGAATGGATACAGAAAATGTAGTACACCATGGCATACTACTCGGCTATTAAAAACAATGAATTCATAATGTTCTTAGGCAAAGGGATTAGAAAATATCATCCTGAGTGAGGTAACCCAATCACAAAAGAACACACATGGTATGCACTCACTGATAAGTGCATATTAGCCCAGAAGCTCAGAATACGCAAGGTACAATTCACAAACTGCATGAAACTCAAGAAGAATGAAGACCAAAGTGTGGATACTTTGGTTTCTCTTAGAAGGGGGAACAAAATATCCATGGAAGGAGTTACAGAAACAAAGTGTGGAGCAGAGGCTGAAGGAGTGACCATCTATCTAGTGACTGCCTCACCTGGGAATTCATCCCATATACAGTTACCAAACCCAGACACTATTGTGTATGCCAATAAGTGCTTGCTGACAGGAGCCTGATATAGCTCTCTCCTGAGAGACTCTGCCAGTGCCTGACAAATACAGAAGTGGATGTCCACAGTCATCCATTGGACTGAGCACAGGGTCCTCAATGAAGGATCTAGATATAAAACCCAAGGAGCTGAAAGGGTTTGCAGCCCCATAGGAGGAACTACAATATGAACTAACCAGTACCACCAGAGCTCCCAGAGACTAAACCACCAACCAAAGAGTACACATGGTGGGACTCATGGCTCCAGGTGCATATGTTGCAGAGGATGGCCTTGTCAGTCATCAGTGGGAGGAGAGGCCCTTGGTCTTGTGAAGGCTCTATGACCCGGTGTAGGGGAATGCCAGGGCCAGGAAGTGGGAGTGGGTGGGTTGGTGAACAGGAGAAGGAGATAGGGCATAGGGGGAGGGGAAACCAAGAAGGTGGATAACACTTGAAATGTAAATAAAGAAAATATCTAATAAAAAGAATATTAGCATTTTCAGGCTGGGCAGTGGTGGCACATACCTTTAATCCCAGCACTTGGGAGGCAGAGGCAGGTGGATTTCTGAGTTTGAGGCCAGCCTGGTCTACAGAGTAAGTTCCAGGACAGCCAGGAGTACACAGAGAAACCCTGTCTTGGAAAAATCGGAAAAATAAAAATAAAAAATTAGCATTTTAGTATCATTATTATCATTATAATTTTATTATTATTATTAATCATTATTATTTACATCAGTGTGTCACTGAAATCATAGACGTCGTATTTCTTTCTCAAGTCCAGCTTTCTGGAGGGGAAACTGTGAAAAGGGATAACATTTGAAAATGTAAATAAAGAAAAAAAATGTAGATACATAAAACATACAATTTAAAAAGAAAAAAAAAAAGGCCAACTTTGGTTGAATTAGAAGTACCACAGAAAGGAGAAACAGTTGCTTTTACGTGACACCAACTTTCTTGGTGAATAGTTTTAAATACACGAAGATAGAATTGTGTTTAAGTGCCTCTGTCTCCAGTAAAATTTAAGTTATTATAGTAATCTCAGTGACAGCAGCACATTGGAAACCTGTGTACTTACAAGAAAATTGTAATACATTCTGTAATATCATTTTTCTGTTACTGTGACAAAATGTCTAAAAATATAACTTAAAGATAGAAATATTTATTCTGTCCTTGGTTTCAGAAGTTTCAGCTGAGGGTGTTCTAGCTTCTTCATCCTTCTGAGAGTGAAGCAAGGCAGAATGCCTTGAAGCCAATTCATCTCTCTGTGGACTTTCATGTACATGAGAATGTAGAATCCCCAACTCTGATACGAAATCTTGCAATTAAGAACTCATTAGCCTCCTTTAGAAGGAGCGCCACATAATGATTCAGTTTATTTTAATGTCTAGACAAGTTAGACAGACTCGAGCAGCTGAAGGGGAGAAGAGGCCGGAGCTAGAAGAATTCTCCCTAGTTCTTTGTATATCTCATTTACTGACATCTGCCTGCCAGCTCCTCTCTGTGGCATCAGAGTGACACTTGATTTTCTTTGTTGTTGCTGTTTTGTTTTTGTGTTTTAATTCTTTGATACTGGGGAAATGACGTGACTTGAAAAGCCTGAAATAGTTTCAACAGTAATTACATAATTAAAGTTGGCAAATACAGTATTTTCTTTTAACATTTCAGCAGCCATAAAGTTGTTTGCATATGATAAGTAAAATCTCCCCTATTGAGAATTTTATTTACATCAAATTGGCCATTTTTCATGGTCTGTGACGGACTTTCTGGATGGTTTGTGGCACTTGGTTTGTTTACTCTTCTGACTGTTTGCCCAAGGTCTGCCTTTCCTTTCCCCAGCACATCTCTCTGCACTGTGCCCTCCAGTCTTCACCACCCTTGGACACTCAACAGAGTCAGAACTTTGACCGAGTTTGGTTTTGGGGTTTTTAAAAACCTTCTTCACATGTCTTTTCCAAAGCATGAATTCAACGGCATGAACTGTGCTACCTGGTGGAGAAAAGCCAGTAACCTATGGCCCTCATTCAGTGCCTCACTAGCTCTGTCCCATGATCCCACTTCCATAGGAAGTGTTTCTCAATCACTAATCACCACCAAGCACATTATTTAAATGTGAATACGGGTCCTAGTTATAGAGGAGCTCAAGCCATATACAGAGTCAGTACATATGCATGAGTGGTGTATGCTCATATGTGTGGTGCACGTGCCTGTGGACATTGGGGGGGGGGGAACCAGTGAAGGATGTCAGACACCCTTTCTTGTCACTCTGCCTTGTCTTCTTGAGACTGTTTCTCTCACTGAACCTGAATATAATAGCAGCCAGGGATCCTCTACCTTCCACAGCTCTGGGGTTACAGGTCTACAAGCACAGCCTTGCCTGATTTTTTTTCACATAGTTGCTGGTATTTGATGTCAGGCCCTCATAGTTGTGGAGCAAACACTCTTACTCACTGAGCCATCTTTTAGTCCCAGAATTTAATAATTTCTAACTACCACTACAGAAATATCTCAATGCTGTGTGATGCCAGAGGGCACCTGGGGAGTTTAGATACATCCAGTTGCCCTACTAAACAACTTAAATCTCTGCTGGAGACGTTTACTTCAAAGTGCAAATGGAACTGGGAGATTTCTCTATTTAATTATTTTTTTTCTCGGGATAAAATTCATACTGCTTAGCTTCAAGCACAAAAACCCACAGCAACTCCACTCTTGTGTTAACCTACCCTTGAGTTCCATTTTTGTCTTAAACTAAGAAGAGACAGAGAAGCCATGTTTATTGAGCACCTATTACAGGACACCATTATGCCAACTGTATTGGGTTTTTGCCTCTTGCTTATTGTACAAAGCGCCAAGGAATTGTTGATGTTTCAGATTAAAAGAGAAAATGGACATCAAATCAGCTGCTTAGCTGATGGCACAGTTTCTCTGCCTTTGATGTGTAAGTTTTTAAAATCAAACACAACTCCAAGTGATTCTTAAATATTCTAGCCTATGTCCTTTGAATGTGTATCGGCCAAATACCTTGGTTTATCTGAAGCATCATTTTATTTTTGAAAGACTTCTCTGGCTGTGTGTGATATCTCAACACTCTAAGCTCACTGCGTTTGAAGCTGTTTATAGGTTGTGTCACAATTCTTCACCATTCTGTTTGTTTCCCTAGTTGTTTCCTTCTGTACCGAATGTCCTTCCTTCCCTTGTCTCTAGCAGTGGTGGTGATTACACAATTCTCCTTTGTTCTTCCCATGCACCCCACTTCCTCATATCCTCTTATAAATTCCAGTATACTAGGCTTTGTTCTCCATCAGAAAACAAATTCTTTATATATTTACGTTATTTGCTTTATGTATCTACATATACCCAGGTATAATTTTCCATGCTTCTAAGCAAAGTTTATTTATCATTTGCAGAATAATTGCATCAATGAAATAAAGTTGGACAGCTCTAGCCATTTTCAGCAATTACAATTTAAAAGTAAAGAAGAAGCAATCTCTTCCAGAGGGAGCAAGCTCATACCAGATAGTTCTGACTTACTTTACACAGAGGCTGCCTTAATCTACACAATCATTCAGAGGCCCCTGACCTCACATGAGAAGTCACACCTCAGCTGGCCTTGTTTATTAAGTGGTTTCATATTTGGAATCTGAGATATTATTCTCAAGTCTCTGGATAGTGCTCTGGTTCTAATAAATGCCTCAGGCTGAATTTAAATATTTTCTTGTATCTCCTTAGTCTGTGGTTAAGAGTCAAACTACCTGGGTTTAGATCTTATACGTACTCCATCTCTTAGTCCAGTGACTATAGGCAATCCCTTAAGTTTCCTAAGACTCCATTCCTTCATCCCCAAATTAGTAAATTAACAATGTCTCATTCATGAGCTCACGTTTTGTGGTGTGGTTAACATAATGGCATAACGCATAACATAATGATGTTTCCTGTCATGTTAATATTCTTAGTACTTCTCTCAGTATGTCTCTGCTCTATCTGACTGTAAGGCTTGTTTTCTCTGATGTTTATTTTTCTCATTTTTATCCCTCCAGGCTCATTTTAATTTTAGATATCTCAATATACATTGCATTGCTTTTGTAAGCCCCATAGACTGTAAATTACTCCAGATACCTCACACTCCTCTGTGTTCATCATCTCTCCTGCTCCAACACTAACGCTATGCCATGGAAGCTGTTTAAACCTCTGTTTAACTGACATCAAATTAACTGACTGTCTTTGTATCATTCCTCTGGAAGGCAGAGCCTCAGGCAGAGATTAAAGTGCTGACACTAGGGACATGTAAGCCCAGGGTAATGAAGATGCAGGGAGAGGGAGAAGGTGGGCAATAAAAGATACAGAGTCATTATGGCGATGACCACCCCTTCACACAGAGTTCAAGGGAGATAAGAACAATTCCCTGGGCAGACATGTTTACTCAGCACAAAGGGCTTTCTCCTAAAAGGTTGAAAAAGAACCTTACCTTGTTGTCCACGGAGGGAAGAAAAGAAGAGACTCATGTCAGATCCCTCCCATTTTCATTCCCTGTGATTCACAAGACAAGATTTTCTTTCTAGCTCTTTTAATGGCCTCACCTGGCTGGCCCCTTGGGAACCACTCTGGAAGCTGTATCCCATGCCTAAAATAGGGCGTTTCATTAAAACCCACTGTGAGAAGGTGACTTAGTCCACATAGATGTCACCCAAGAGAGAGCAGGAGAAACACCATCCAGGAAATCTGAGAAGATACATAGTATTTGTGCACACTACCCTGATTATATAGGCCCCAAAGTTAATGGCTCCAAGCCTGAGAGCACAACTATGTGCTCTATGCCCTAGACTGATTGCCTAGACTTCGTTCACCACATTACAATTATGTTTATTCTTAAAGGGGAATTCTGTCAATCACTATTACAATTGAATTACACACCACATAAGCTAATAAAATGTGAGGTGCAAAGTATTTGGAGAAGAAAATATCAGTAAGATTCGTGGGGAAGTGCTGCTTGATGCATGCATTAAAAAGGACAATTGTGCAATATTTCCTAGAGGCAACACTGAGAATCCAGAAAAGTCTGCTGCTGTTTATATCTACCTTTTTGCATTCATACTCAACATAAATTTTTTAAAATTATGAGTTTATGTGTATGAGTGTTTTGCATGCATGTATGGCCGTGCAACATGTCCATGCAATACTCATGGCAGGCCAGAAGAGGTATCAGACCCATTGGGATTGGAGTTACAGATAGCTGTGAGCCATTGGGTGCTAAGGATTGAACCCAGGTCCTCTGGAAAAGCACTGACTCAAGTCATTACTCAATGCTTTTTTACTCTCATTAGAAACCACAGATAAAACATAACTTGCTGATGATGCAAAAACAGTGTGGAAGTCCAATAGTGAATTCATTGTTGAAGAAAAGTTCTTGTTAGTAACAATGAAAGTTTTGGCTACTTTACATGTATTCACTTACCCTAGAATGTAAAGAATTGGATCTGTATTACTTTTCTAAATTCCTTCCTGTAGACAGTCACGTTGGTGAGCCTTTCTGGGCGTAGCTTCTGATGTTCCTAGGAAACGTGTTCTCACAGCAAACCCTGGGATCTTCTGCCTGTTTGTCCTTTTGCTTTCTCTTCTACCATGATCTGAGAGCTTTAGGTTGAGGAACCGTGTTGTTAATGTATCCGTTGGGCTAACCTCCAGAAGTCTTCATTCTGATCACTTATGGTTTTCTGTAATGGTCTCCATCTACTGCACAGACACATTCCCTTGATGAAGGGTGAAGATTACACTTACCTGTGGGAATAAATATAAACATTTAAAGTGTGGTTAGGGATTATGCTGGGTTAGTAAAATTTAAATTATATGTTCCTCTCCAAGATGATTAACTTCAGCACCCCTGAATATTTGGCTAGGTTTCCAGTACCAGACATGTTTTCCTTCTTGTTGAGCAGTTCTAAGTCTAATTAGAGAGCTGTTGGTTGCCAAAGGATACCAACAGACATGCTAATATGGAAGGGGTAAAGCTCACTAGGCCTCCACCCTACACAAGAACTGTAGGCAAGTAAGAAATGTTGAGAGCAGGAGAAACAGTCTTCCCTAGGGAAAAGCATATCAATTAGTTACTCAATACCAAGTGATCAGCCTTTAAACCATATGCACAAATGTAGTCTAATACATACTGAGAAGGTTGTACTAATGGATACACACACATACACACATGCACATACACATACATGCCACCGCTACCACCACCACCACCAACAACAACAACAATTAATAAAAAAAAAAGGTGGGCATCAATTTGAAAGAGAACAAGGAAAGGTATATGTGAGGATTTTGAGGGAAGAAAGGGAATGGGAAAATGATATTATTATAATAATAATAAATATAATTATAAAAGTTCCTTCTTTTAGCCAGTTGTTGAAGGTAGAGTGTTCATACACATATTCACATACGGGTGGAGGTGTGAAGTTATCAGCTCTCAACTTTAGGATTTTCTTTTTGTTTGCTATTGAAAATATTTTTTTGCAATATATTCTAATCATAATTCTCCCCCATCTCCTTTCAGATCCTCCCAACTCCATACCTATTCAACTCTACAACTTCTTTCCCTTTCTCTAGAAAATAAACAAGCAAAAATTTAAAAATCAGAGTAAAACAAAAAAGAAAAAGAGAAAGAAAGAGAAATATCATGAGAAACATACACACACACACACACACACACACACACACACACACTCACACACACAGCTTAGAAAAACAAAATCAGAAACCAAAATGTGCATGCAAAAGACCAGTAAGGTCATAATTGCCAAAGCAAAGCAAAATTAGAACAAAATAAAAATCCTCAAAACCACCACTGAGTTCATTTTGTATTTCATATTTACTGCTGGACATGGGCCCTGCCTTTAAGTGTTTTTTTTTGTTTTTGTTTTTTGTTTGTTTGTTTGTTTGTCTCTTGAGACATTGTCTCCTGTAACCCAGGCTGGCCTTAAATGGCTTATGTGAATGAAGTTACTCTTTAACACCAACAACCCCCACCATCCATGTACAGAATTAAAGTTATGCACTACTATGCTCGGCTATACACCTTGGTTTTGAATACAGGGTCTCTCACTTAGTCTAGAACTTGCTGATTAAACTATGCTGGCTAGCCAATGAGGCTGAGACCCACCTGTCTCTATATTCCCAGCGCTGGAATTATAAACTTACACTGCAACATCAACATTTTCCCCCTCTGGGTTCTGGAGATAAAACCATATAAGATCCACTTACATAGAAAACAAACATACACTTTTTCATATTCACATGTTGTAAGTATGTGATCATTTGTGTATGCATATTTGAATGTGGAAGAAGTTGAGCATGTTTGAAGGTCTGAGGGTGACATCTGGAATTTTCCTCACTTACTCTTTCACATATTTTGAGTAAGGGTCTCTCAATCAAATCAAGAGTTCAACAATGTGGCTAGCCTTTCTTTGAAAATATTTTAATGAGATTTCAGCGAATTTCATAGCACATATTTTGATTACACTTACCCCAAATCTTCCCCTTAACCCCTTCCAAATTTAATCCCACTACTTACCCCAATTTTGTGTCTTCCTCTTTTTTTTCTTTTTTAAAATCAATACCCCATCAACTCCAGTTTATGCTGTTCATATACTTCTGTATACAGTTCCATTCACCAGAACCATAACCAACCTACCAGGAGTACCATTGTACCCTTAAAGAAAACTGTTTCTTCCCCCAATCAGATGACATAAAATGTCCATGGTTCTTCCATTAGGGCTGGATTTCATGACCTCTTCCCAACTCCATATTAGAATGTCAACTGTCTTGATCTTATGCAGGTCACACACTGACAAACACAGCTGCTATACATTCATGAGTGCCGTAGCTTTGTCATGTGACATTGCTTGGCTCTAGTCCTCCCTGATCTCTGGATCTTACATTTTCTCCATCATCCTTTCCCTTCAGTTTAAGCAGTAGTTTGTGATATAGAGCTTGGAAGAAGTGGTTAGGGAGGGAGACTGTGTGGTGGGAAAAGAGGTAATTCTGATTGGCTCCACCTCTCTGAGTGGGTGGGAGGGTCATTTGTAGACCCCAGATCAATACCTACCAACCTGTTATAACCTGAAGCAAATTGTCTATGTATAATCTCACTTTCCTCAGCTAATAAGCCTTTTACTTCACAGTTTTATTTTGAAGGTTAAATAACATATTAACTAATTTTTATAAAATTGTTAGCCATGTACTTACTCACAAATTGATTTTAAATGTAAAAGGGCCATATCTGTCAAATTCTTCAAAATATGATCAGCAATTAAGTTTGATGCTTAAACTGGCATGGTGGCATACCACTGTCATAGTCACTCTCTTAATGGGGAAGCTGAGACAAGAGGACTTAAGTTGGAGGCCAGTATGGGAATCATAATTATACCATAACTCAAAATCATTCCTTTAAGAAGGGCTGAGGATATATATATTCAGTGATATAGAACTTGCCTCAAATGCTATTGGATCCACTACTGAGTACTGATAAAAATAAATAATAAATAATTCTGTATATAACAAATACCTTCTGTGTGTTTACAATGCAGATTATTCACGTTTTTATGTCTTGATTGTTTTCATCTATTGTGCTGATTTTTCGCAGTAATCGAGAGAATCAGTTTTCAAGTAACATGTTTATCTGTTGGTGGGAAATGAAGTTTGTGGGCTAGGTGATAAGCAACATTTTTTAAAAATAGAATAAGCATAAAACAACAAATCTGAAAACAGAGACGTCAAGTGGTTTCTGTCTAAAAGCTATGCATATTGTAATAAATGGCTCATGGGATAAATGCATATCTTTTTGTTTTTTGAGGAAAAGATGTCATTATGTAGCCCAGGATAGCCTGAAACTCAAGACCACCCTGGTTTAAACTTAAAAGCACCACCATATCTAATTTAAAACATGTTTCTTACTGTATATATTTTTTAAAATGGTAAAAAGCCTCTCTTAGAAAGAGTTCAGATAAAATCTGACTTAAATTTTTACCAAATAAAGTTGATTTTACAACATTTTTAATAGAATCGTAGACTATAAAGCTTTTAGTTATCTATGCATCTGTATAATCTTTTTTTTGTGATATCCCAAACAATAATTTTATTAAAAAGTAAACTATGCAAAATATGACTTTTTTTTCTAAGTCTATAGAACTATTTTAAAGGACATAGAGTGATATCTTGAGTGGTAAAATAGCTCCCACCCCACCCCCACCCCCAAAAAAAGAACTAGAGAGAATGAAACACACTCTGCTAAACAGGAATTAATTCAGTATACACAAGCCTCTAAAGCAAACTGAAAGCAAGAACAAGAATTCTTATGTTCAAATATTTCTAATATTTGATGGTATACCTCCAGCACATAACCAACTATGGCAGATTCAGAAGTGCATTATCTTACTACTATATGAATATATGATATAAATTCAGATCTAGAAAGCAAAACTGGTAAAAATTATTTTCTGAATAATCACATGTTAGTAAGAAATATTAAATACCTTCATATTTTAAAATGATTATCTATCCTGAATAAATTAGGGACAGATCAGGAGTCTTACAAAAATAAATTCCCATTATTTCCCTTACCCAGTTAAATTTCCATTGCTTCCCTTGAAACTGCAATCATAAAACTGAGATTATGATTCTGGAAGGTAACTCTTCATATCAGGCCATCAGTAGCTCTAAGTGGTCTCCAAAAATACAAAAATTCATCAAATCCCTACTGATGGTAGTAACATCTGTAGAATGTTTCCTCTATGCTCTTAAAACATCTCCAAAGAAATCATGTTCTTATTATCTAGAGCTACTTCTAGGTCACACATGATAATTGTGTCATTTCTTTTTTTTTTAATTTTTAATATTTTTATTACATATTTTCCTCAATTACATTTCCAATGCTATCCCAAAAGTCCCCCATAGCGCCCCCCACTTCCCTACCCACCCATTCCCATTCTTTTGGCCCTGACATTCCCCTATATTGGGGCATATAAAGTTTGCAAGTCCAATGGGCCTCTCTTTCCATTGATGGCCGACTAGGCCATCTTTCCATATATATGCAGCTAGAGACAAGAGCTCCGGGGTTCTGGTTAGTACATCATGTTGTTCCAACAATAGGGTTGCAGATCCCTTTAGCTCCTTGGGTACTTTCTCTAGCTTCTCCATTGGGAGCCCTGTGATACATCCAATAGCTGACTGTGAACATCCACTCCTGTGTTTGCTAGGCCCCGGCATCGTCTCACAAGAGACAGCTATATTTGGGTCCTTTCAGCAAAATCTTGCTAGTGTATGCAATGGTGTCAGCGTTTAGAAGCTGATTATGGAATGGATCCCTGGATACGGCAGTCTCTAAATGGTCCATCCTTTCATCACAGCTACGAACTTTGTCTCTGTAACTCCTTCCCTGGGTGTTTTGTTCCCAATTCTAAGAAGGGGCACAGTGTCCACACTTTGGTCTTCATTCTTCTTGAGTTTCATGCGTTTAGCAAATTGTATCTTATATCTTGTGTATCCTAAGTTTTGGGCTAATATCCACTTATCAGTGAATACATATTGTGTGAGTTCTTTTGTGATTGTGTTACCTCACTCAAGATGATGCCCTCCAGGTCCATCCATTTGGCTAGGAATTTCATAAATTCATTCTTTTTAATAGCTGAGTAGTACTCCATTGTGTAAATGTACCATAATTTCTGTATCCATTCCTCTGTTGAGGGACATCTGGGTTCTTTCCAGCTTCTGGCTATTATAAATAGGGCTGCTATGAACATAGTGGAGCATGTGTCCTTTTTACCGGTTGGGACATCTTCTGGATATATGCCCAGGAGAGATATTGCGGGATCCTCCAGTATTACTATGTCCAGTTTTCTGAGGAACCCCCAGACTGATTTCCAGAGTGGTTGTACAAGCTTGCAATCCCACCAACAATGGAGGAGTGTTCCTCTTTCTCCACTTCCTCGCCAGCATCTGCTGTCACCTGAATTTTTGATCTTAGCCATTCTGACTGGTGTGAGGTGGAATCTCAGGGTTGTTTTGATTTGCATTTCCCTGATGATTAAGGATGTTGAACATTTTTTCAGGTGCTTCTCTGCCATTCGGTATTCCTCAGGTGAGAATTCTTTGTTCAGTTCTGAGCCCCATTTTTTAATGGGGTTATTTGACTTTCTGGAGTCCACCTTCTTGAGTTCTTTATATATATTGGATATTAGTCCCTTATCTGATTTAGGATAGGTGAAGATCCTTTCCCAATCTGTTGGTGGTTTTTTTGTCTTATTGATGGTGTCTTTAGCCTTGCAGAAGCTTTGCAGTTTCATGAGGTCCCACTTGTCAATTCTCGATCTTACAGCACAAGCCATTACTGTTCTATTCAGGAATTTTTCCCCTGTGCCCATATCTTCAAGGCTTTTCCCCACTTTCTCCTCTATAAGTTTCAGTGTCTCTGGTTTTATGTGAAGTTCCTTGATCCACTTAGACTTGACCTTAGTACAAGGAGATAGGAATGGTTCGATTCGCATTCTCCTACATGTTAACAACCAGTTGTGCCAGCACCATTTGTTGAAAATGCTGTCTTTCTTCCACTGGATGTTTTTAGCTCCCTTGTCAAAGATCAAGTGACCGTAGGTGTGTGGGTTCATTTCTGGGTCTTCAATTCTATTCCATTGGTCTATTTGTCTGTCACTATACCAGTACCATGCAATTTTTATCACAATTGCTCTGTAGTAGAGCTTTAGGTCAGGCATGGTGATTCCACCAGAGGTTCTTTGATCCTAGAGAGAAGAGTTTTTGCTATCCTAGGTTTTTTGTTATTCCAGATGAATTTGCAGATTGCACTTTCTAATTCGTTGAAGAATTGATTTGGAATTTTGATGGGGATTGCATTGAATCTGTAGATTGCTTTTGGCAAGATAGCCATTTTTACAATGTTGATCCTGCCAATCCATGAGCATGGGAGATCTTTCCATCTTCTGAGATCTTCTATAATTTCTTTCTTCAGAGACTTGAAGTTTTTATTATACAGATCTTTCACTTCCTTAGTTAGAGTCACGCCAAGATATTTTATATTATTTGTGACTATTGAGAAGGGTGTTGTACCCCTAATTTCTTTCTCAGCCTGTTTATTCTTTGTGTAGAGAAAGGCCATTGATTTGTTTGAGTTAATTTTATATCCAGCTACTTCACCGAAGCTGTTTATCAGGCTTAGGAGTTCTCTGGTGGAATTTTTAGGGTCACTTATATATACTATCATATCATCTACAAAAAGTGATATTTTGACTTCATCTTTTCCAATTTGTATCCCTTTGATCTCCTTTTGTTGTCGAATTGCTCTGGCTAGGACTTCAAGTACAATGTTGAATAGGTATGGAGAATGTGGACAGCCTTGTCTAGTCCCTGATTTTAGAGGGATTGCTTCAAGCTTCTCACCATTTACTTTGATGTTGGCTACTGGTTTGCTGTAGATTGCTTTTATCATGTTTAGGTATGGGCCTTGAATTCCTGATCTTTCCAAGACTTTTATCATGAATGGGTGTTGGATCTTGTCAAATGCTTTTTCTGCATCTAACGAGATGACCATGTGGTTTTTGTCTTTGAGTTTGTTTATATACTGGATTACGTTGATGGATTTCCGTATATTGAACCATCCCTGCATCCCTGGGATGAAACCTACTTGGTCAGGATGGATGATTGTTTTGATGTGTTCTTGGATTCGGTTAGCAAGAACTTTATTGAGGATTTTTGCATCAATATTCATAAGGGATATTGGTCTGAAGTTTTCTATCTTTGTTGGGTCTTTTTGTGGTTTAGGTATCAGAGTAATTGTGGCTTCATAGAATGAGTTGGATAGAGTACCTTCTGTTTCTATTTTGTGGAATAGTTTGTGAAGAACTGGGATTAGATCTTCTTTGAAGGTCTGATAGAACTCTGCACTAAACCCATCTGGTCCTGGGCTTTTTTTGGTTGGGAGACTATTAATGACTGCTTCTATTTCTTTGGGGGATATAGGGCTGTTTAGATCATTAACCTGATCTTGATTCAACTTTGGTACCTGGTATCTGTCTAGGAACTTCTCCATTTCATCCAGGTTCTCCAGTTTTGTTGAGTATAGCCTTTGGTAGAAGGATCTGATGGTGTTTTGGATGTCTTCAGGATCTGTTGTTATGTCTCCTTTTTCATTTCTGATTTTGTTAATTAGGATGCTTTCCCTTTGCCCTCTAGTGAGTCTGGCTAAGGGTTTATCTATCTTGTTGATTTTCTCAAAGAACCAGATCCTTGATTGGTTGATTCTTTGAATAGTTCTTATTGTTTCCACTTGGTTGATTTCGCCCCTGAGTTTGATTATTTACTGCCATCTACTCCTCTTGGGTGAATTTGCTTCCTTTTGTTCTAGTGTTTTTAGGTGTGTTGTCAAGCAGCTAATGTGTGCTCTCTCTAGTTTCCTTTTGGAGGCACCCAGAGCTATGAGTTTTCCTCTTAGAAATGCTTTCATTGCGTCCCATAAGTTTGGGTATGTTGTGGCTTCATTTTCATTGAATTCTAAAAAGTCCTTAATTTCTTTCTTTATTCCTTCCTTGACCAAGGTATCATTGAGAAGAGTGTTGTTCAGTTTCCACGTGAAGGTTGGCTTTCTATTATTTATTTTGTTATTGAAGATCAACCTTAGTCCATGGTGATCTGATAGGATGCATGGGACAATTTCAATATTTTTGTATCTGTTGAGGCCTGTTTTGTGACCAATTATGTGGTCAATTTTGGAGAAGGTACCATGAGGTGCTTAGAAGAAGGTATATCCTTTTGTTTTAGGATAGAATGTTCTGTAGATATCTGCCAGATCCATTTGATTCATAATTTCTCTTAGTTTCTCTGTGTCCCTGTTTAGTTTCTGTTTCCAAGATCTGTCCATTGGTGAAAGTGGTGTGTTGAAGTCTCCCACTATTATTGTATGAGGTCCAATGTGTGCTTTGAGATTTACTAAAGTTTCTTTAATGAATGAGGCTGCCTTTGTATTTGGAGCATACATATTCAGGATTGATAGTTCCTCTTGGAGGATTTTACCTTTGATGAGTATGAAGTGCCCCTCCCTGTCTTTTTTGATGACTTTGGGTTGGAAGTCAATCTTATCAGATATTAGAATGGCTACTCCAGCTTGTTTCTGCATACCATTTGCTTGGAAAATTGTTTTCCAGCCTTTCATTCTGAGGTAGTGTCTATCTTTTTCTCTGAGATGAGTTTCCTGTAAGCAGCAAAATGTTGGGTCTTGTTTGTGTAGCCAGTTTGTTAGTCTATGTCTTTTTATAGGGGAGTTGAGTCCATTGATATTAAGAGATATTAAGGAAAAGTAATTGTTGTTTCCTGTTATTTTTGTTGTTAAAGTTGGCATTCTGTTCTTTTTTTTTAATTTTTAATATTTTTATTACATATTTTCCTCAATTACATTTCCAATGCTATCCCAAAAGTCCCTCATAGCGCCCCCCACTTCCCTACCCACCCATTCCCATTCTTTTGGCCCTGGCATTCCCCTATATTGGGGCATATAAAGTTTGCAAGTCCAATGGGCCTCTCTTTCCATTGATGGCCGACTAGGCCATCTTTCGATACATATGCAGCTAGAGACAAGAGCTCCGGGGTTCTGGTTAGTACACCATGTTGTTCCAATAATAGGGTTGCAGATCCCTTTAGCTCCTTGGGTACTTTCTCTAGCTACTCCATTGGGAGCCCTGTGATACATCCAATAGCTGACTGTGAACATCCACTCCTGTGTTTGCTAGGCCCCGGCATCGTCTCACAAGAGACAGCTATATTTGGGTCCTTTCAGCAAAATCTTGCTAGTGTATGCAATGGTGTCAGCGTTTAGAAGCTGATTATGGGATGGATCCCTGGATACGGCAGTCTCTAAATGGTCCATCCTTTCATCACAGCTACGAACTTTGTCTCTGTAACTCCTTCCCTGGGTGTTTTGTTCCCAATTCTAAGAAGGTGCACAGTGTCCACACTTTGGTCTTCATTCTTCTTGGGTTTCATGCGTTAATCAAATTGTATCTTATATCTTGGGTATCCTAAGTTTTGGGCTAATATCCACTTATCAATGAATACATATTGTGTGAGTTCTTTTGTGATTGTGTTACTTCACTCAAGATGATGCCCTCCAGGTCCATCCATTTGGCTAGGAATTTCATAAATTCATTCTTTTTAATAGCTGAGTAGTACTCCATTGTGTAAATGTACCATAATTTCTGTATCCATTCCTCTGTTGAGGGACATCTGGGTTCTTTCCAGCTTCTGGCTATTATAAATAGGGCTGCTATGAACATAGTGGAGCATGTGTCCTTTTTACCGTTTGGGACATCTTCTGGATATATGCCCAGGAGAGATATTGCGGGATCCTCCAGTATTACTATGTCCAGTTTTCTGAGGAACCCCCAGACTGATTTCCAGAGTGGTTGTACAAGCTTGCAATCCCACCAACAATGGAGGAGTGTTCCTCTTTCTCCACATCCTCGCCAGCATCTGCTGTCACCTGAATTTTTGATCTTAGCCATTCTGACTGGTGTGAGGTGGAATCTCAGGGTTGTTTTGATTTGCATTTCCCTGATGATTAAGGATGTTGAACATTTTTTCAGGTGCTTCTCTGCCATTCGGTATTCCTCAGGTGAGAATTCTTTGTTCAGTTCTGAGCCCCATTTTTTAATGGGGTTATTTGACTTTCTGGAGTCCACCTTCTTGAGTTCTTTATATATATTGGATATTAGTCCCTTATCTGATTTAGGATAGGTGAAGATCCTTTCCCAATCTGTTGGTGGTTTTTTTGTCTTATTGATGGTGTCTTTAGCCTTGCAGAAGCTTTGTAGTTTCATGAGGTCCCACTTGTCAATTCTCGATCTTACAGCACAAGCCATTACTGTTCTATTCAGGAATTTTTCCCCTGTGCCCATATCTTCAAGGCTTTTCCCCACTTTCTCCTCTATAAGTTTCAGTGTCTCTGGTTTTATGTGAAGTTCCTTGATCCACTTAGACTTGACCTTAGTACAAGGAGATAGGAATGGATCGATTCGCATTCTTCTACATGTTAACAACCAGTTGTGCCAGCACCATTTGTTGAAAATGCTGTCTTTCTTCCACTGGATGTTTTTAGCTCCCTTGTCGAAGATCAAGTGACCACAGGTGTGTGGGTTCATTTCTGGGTCTTCAATTCTATTCCATTGGTCTATTTGTCTGTCACTATACCAGTACCATGCAGTTTTTATCACAATTGCTCTGTAGTAAAGCTTTAGGTCCGGCATGGTGATTCCACCAGAGGTTCTTTTATCCTTGAGAAGAGTTTTTGCTATCCTAGGTTTTTTGTTATTCCAGATGAATTTGCAGATTGCACTTTCTAATTCGTTGAAGAATTGATTTGGAATTTTGATGGGGATTGCATTGAATCTGTAGATTGCTTTTGGCAAGATAGCCATTTTTACAATGTTGATCCTGCCAATCCATGAGCATGGGAGATCTTTCCATCTTCTGAGATCTTCTATAATTTCTTTCTTCAGAGACTTGAAGTT
This sequence comes from Mus caroli, assembly GCF_978045245.1. Classification (NCBI taxonomy): domain Eukaryota; kingdom Metazoa; phylum Chordata; class Mammalia; order Rodentia; family Muridae; genus Mus; species Mus caroli. The sequence continues at coordinate 37,510,741 of NW_028227270.1, forward strand.
TTTATTATACAGATCTTTCACTTCCTTAGTTAGAGTCTTGCCAAGATATTTTATATTATTTGTGACTATTGAGAAGGGTGTTGTTTCCCTAATCTCTTTCTCAGCCTGTTTATTCTTTGTGTAGAGAAAGGCCATTGATTTGTTTGAGTTAATTTTATATCCAGCTACTTCACCGAAGCTGTTTATCAGGCTTAGGAGTTCTCTGGTGGAATTTTTAGGGTCACTTATATATACTATCATATCATCTGCAAAGAGTGATATTTTGACTTCATATTTTCCAATTTGTATCCCTTTGATCTCCTTTTGTTGTCGAATTGCTCTGGCTAGGACTTCAAGTACAATGTTGAATAGGTATGGAGAAAGTGGACAGCCTTGTCTAGTCCCTGATTTTAGAGGGATTGCTTCAAGCTTCTCACCATTTACTTTGATGTTGGCTACTGGTTTGCTGTATATTGCTTTTATCATGTTTAGGTATGGGCCTTGAATTCCTGATCTTTCCAAGACTTTTATCATGAATGGGTGTTGGATCTTGTCAAATGCTTTTTCTGCATCTAACGAGATGACCATGTGGTTTTTGTCTTTGAGTTTGTTTATATACTGGATTACGTTGATGGATTTCCGTATATTGAACCATCCCTGCATCCCTGGGATGAAACCTACTTGGTCAGGATGGATGATTGTTTTGATGTGTACTTGGATTCGGTTAGCAAGAACTTTATTGAGGATTTTTGCATCAATATTCATAAGGGATATTGGTCTGAAGTTTTCTATCTTTGTTGGGTCTTTTTGTGGTTTAGGTATCAGAGTAATTGTGGCTTCATAGAATGAGTTGGGTAGAGTACCTTCTGTTTCTATTTTGTGGAATAGTTTGTGAAGAACTGGGATTAGATCTTCTTTGAAGGTCTGATAGAACTCTGCACTAAACCCATCTGGTCCTGGGCTTTTTTTGGTTGGGAGACTATTAATGACTGCTTCTATTTCTTTGGGGGATATAGGGCTGTTTAGATCATTAACCTGATCTTGGTTCAACTTTGGTACCTGGTATCTGTCTAGGAACTTCTCCATTTCATCCAGGTTCTCCAGTTTTGTTGAGTATAGCCTTTGGTAGAAGGATCTGATGGTGTTTTGGATGTCTTCAGGATCTGTTGTTATGTCTCCTTTTTCATTTCTGATTTTGTTAATTAGAATACTTTCCCTGTGCCCTATAGTTAGTCTGGCTAAGGGTTTAACTATCTTGTTGATTTTCTCAAAGAACCAGCTCCTTGATTGGTTGATTCTTTGAATAGTTCTTCTTGTTTCCACTTGATTGATTTCGCCCCTGAGTTTGATTATTTCCTGCCATCTACTCCTCTTGGGTGAATTTGCTTCCTTTTGTTCTAGTGCTTTTAGGTGTGTTGTCAAGCTGCTAATGTGTGCTCTTTCTAGTTTGTTTTTGGAGGCACTCAGAGCTATGAGTTTTCCTCTTAGAAATGCTTTCATTGCGTCCCATAAGTTTGGGTATGTTGTGGCTTCATTTTCATTGAACTCTAAAAAGTCCTTGATTTCTTTCTTTATTCCTTCCTTGACCCAGGTATCATTGAGAAGAGTGTTGTTCAGTTTCCACGTGAATGTTGGCTTTCTATTATTTATTTTGTTATTGATGATCAGCCTTAGTCCATGGTGATCTGATAGGATGCATGGGACAATTTCAATGTTTTTGTATCTGTTGAGTCCTGTTTTGTGCCCAATTACGTGGTCAATTTTGGAGAAGGTACCATGAGGTGCTGAGAAGAAGGTGTATCCTTTTGTTTTAGGGTAAAATGTTCTGTAGATATCTGCCAGATCCATTTGATCCATAACTTCTGTTAGTTTCGCTGTGTCCCTGTTTAGTTTCTCTTTCCATGATCTGTCCATTGGTGAAAGTGGTGTGTTGAAGTCTCCCACTATTATTGTATGAGGTGCAATGTGTGCTTTGAGATTTACTAAAGTTTCTTTAATGAATGAGGCTGCCTTTGTATTTGGAGCATACATATTCAGGATTGATAGTTCCTCTTGGAGGATTTTACCTTTGATGAGTATGAAGTGCCCCTCCCTGTCTTTTTTGATGACTTTGGGTTGGAAGTCAATCTTATCAGATATTAGAATGGCTACTCCAGCTTGTTTCTGCATACCATTTGCTTGGAAAATTGTTTTCCAGCCTTTCATTCTGAGGTAGTGTCTATCTTTTTCTCTGAGATGAGTTTCCTGTAAGCAGCAAAATGTTGGGTCTTGTTTGTGTAGCCAGTTTGTTAGTCTATGTCTTTTTATCGGGGAGTTGAGTCCATTGATATTAAGAGATATTAAGGAAAAGTAATTGTTGTTTCCTGTTATTTTTGTTGTTAAAGTTGGCATTCTGTTCTTGTGGCTGTCTTCTTTTAGGTTTGTTGAGGGATTACCTTCTTGTTGTTTCTAGGGCGTGGTTCCTGTCATTGTATTGGTTTTTTTCTGTTATTATCCTTTGAAGGGCTGGATTCGTGGAGAGATAATGTGTGAATTTGGTTTTGTCGTGGAATACTTTGGTTTCTCCATCTATGTTAATTGAGAGTTTGGCTGGGTATAGTAGCCTGGGCTGGAATTTGTGTTCTTTTAGTGTCTGTATAACATCTGTCCAGGATCTTCTGGCTTTCATAGTCTCTGGTGAAAAATCTGGTGTAATTCTGATAGGCTTGCCTTTATATGTTACTTGGCCTTTTTCTCTTACTGCTTTTAGTATTCTATCTTTATTTAGTGCATTTGTTGTTCTGATTATTATGTGTCGGGAGGTATTTCTTTTCTGGTCCAGCCTATTTGGAGTTCTGTAGGCTTCTTGTATGTTCATGGGCATCTCTTTCTTTAGATTTGGGAAGTTTTCTTCTATAATTTTGTTGAAGATGTTTGCTGGTCCTTTGAGTTGAAAATCTTCATTCTCATCCACTCCTATTATCCGTAGGTTTGGTCTTCTCATTGTGTCCTGTATTTCTTGGATGTTTTGAGTTAGGATCTTTTTGCATTTTACATTTTCCTTGATTGTTGTGCCGATGTTCTCTATGGAATCTTCTGCACCTGAGATTCTCTCTTCCATCTCTTGTATTCTGTTGCTGATGCTGGTATCTATGGTTCCAGATTTCTTTCCTAGGGTTTCTATCTCCAGTGTTGCCTCATTTTGGGTTTTCTTTATTGTGTCTACTTCCCTTTTTAGGTCTAGTATGGTTTTGTTCATTTCCATCATCTGTTTGGATGTGTTTTCCTGTTTTTCATTAAGGACTTCTACCTGTTTGATTATGTTATTCTATTTTTCTTTAAGGATTTGTAACTCTTTAGCAGTGTTCTCCTGCAATTCTTTAAGGGATTTTTGTGCTTCCTCTTTACTGTCTTCTACTTGTTTACCAGTGTTCCTTTGTATTTCTTTAAGTGTGTTATTAAAGTCCTTCTTGAAGTACTCTACCATCATCATGAGATATGCTTTTAGATCCGTGTCTAGCTTTTCCGGTGTGTTGGGGTGCCCCGGACTGGGCGAAGTGGGAGTGCTGGGTTCTGATGATGGTGAGTGGTCTTGTTTTCTGTTAGTAAGATTATTACATTTACCTTTCGCCATCTGGTAATCTCTGGGGTTAGTTGTTGTCGTTGTCACTGTTTAAAGATTGGAGCAGAAGCTGTGTTCCACTCACCAGCAGTCTCAAAATCCTGTGGCTGGTGTTGTGGGTAGCTGGCGAGTGTCAGCTGACCCTGCGCCCTAGCTACCCTGGTGCTTTTCTGACCGGAAGAGGCTTGTGGCCCTACTCAGGCTGGTTTCTGCTTCCCTAACTAATGCAGTCTCAGGTCCCGCGCGCAATTGGATTGGAGCAGAAGCTGTGTTCCACTCACCAGAAGTCTTAAGATCCTGTGGCGCGTGTTGTTGGTAGCTGGCGAGTGTCAGCCGACCCTGTGCCCTAGCTACCCCGGTGCTTTTCTGACCGGAAGAGCCATATAATCTTTAAGAATGGATTTTAAGAGATAGGAATGTAGCTCAGTGTATAAAGGGCTTGGAGAGTATGTGCAAGACCCTGGACTGGGTTCAATTCCCAGTACCATATGGTGAGATATACCTATAATTGTAGACTTCAGAGAACAGAGTGAAAAAAAATAAGAAAGAAAACAGAGTGCAGGGAATCATAAGTTGAGACTTTGCTATATAGCAAGTTTGGGGCCAGTGTGACCTACATATGGCCTTATCTCAATAAAATAAAAGTTCGTTCAAACAACTATATTTTATAATCAATGAAGAAATGATTTCTGAGTACAATGTAGATATTATAGGTCAGAGAAAGTTTAATGATGTTGCACTAGCAATGCAATTGGATGGGGGAGGTAGTGTCCAATTAGACTCACTTCACACAGAAACAACCTGCTACACTTAGATGACATTTAATGTTCTTTCTCCATCACACAGAAGACAGAACACAATGCCCTCATAGACAAAACAGCTTGTCACAGAGGCCAGCAGAACAGAAACCAGTAGCATCAAGGGGTCACTTAAGTCAACAAAACCTTCCTGGTTGTACCTGATAACTTGGGATGGGGTTCTCAAGCCAGGGTCCAAAAGAGTCAGCATGGTGACACCTACAGACCAATTACTGTGCATTCGATATAACCTTTGTGAGTCTTTACGCACAATTGATCAGAGTCAACCAGTTGTTGTCATTCTAATCTTTAGTTATTGTGAATACTTTATTTTTAATGCTCCCAGTTTTTAAAAAAAATCTCCCTTAGAAGGAAGAAAGATCTGTACACACAGGAAATGCCATTTAAATGCTATGACAATTAATTAAGAATTTTTTTATGCCCTGTTTGGACTCAGCCAGGTAAGCTGCCCCCTCTCAAATCCTGCTGTCGGGAGGCGACTGCCTGAGTGGGTGTGCTATTCATTGAATATGCATATAAAGGTCCCACCAGACAAGAAGTTTTTCTGGTTCATCACTGCACTGCAGGATGCCAAGAAGGGGAAATCACAAGCTAGGGCTTCCACTAAGCCCGTGACCAATTTAATACCCTATTACTGGAGTCATCTGAGCTAGAAATACATTTGGTGACATCACTGGATACAACTGAAGTCAAAATGTGTGTGACATTTTTTCCAAGTGTTACTTTTCACCAAAAACGTTATTTTACAGAGTTTAGCCGCAGTGCAGCGCTTCAGGTCTAGAACTAAACCTCAGGAAATATAATGAGGTTGAAAAGAGAGGGAAAGTTAACAGCTAGTGCTTTAACAAAGGCTCATCCTCCCTCAGGCTCTAAAGAGGCAGTAACTGAGTTCAGTAACTGAAAATTAAATTAGGAGAAAATGCCACCTCTGCAGCTAGGGCTTCCTTCATCATTAATGGTGATATTGGGGGGCGGGTGGGGGTTGTGCTGGGCAGAGCTATGGAGAGCATTTCAGAGGGCCCAGACAGCAGGAGTTTGCGACCACCTATGCCATGATGGGAGCTATCCTCAGTTTGCTGTCTCATCCTTCCTCCAGCTTCCTTTTCTCTCCCAGACATTTCCCTCTGATATTTTTCTTGTTTTCTTCTTTCTGTTGATTTTTCCTTTTATTCAATCTTATTTCTGCCTTTTTTTTCCTCCTATCCTCCTCCACTATCAAGTATTTTTCCTTGCCTTACATTTTCCCTCATTTCTCATATTTACATCCTTACAGGAATAACTTATCTGATGACACAGCTTGCATGGTTGTCCCTGAACAGAGTTCAGGAGCAAACAGCTAAGGATTCTCCAGGCTAGAGAAGCAGGAGGCTTTTGACTTTATCTGGTCACATCAAATGAACGGAACCACTTTCAGAGGGTCATGCAAGCACAATAAGCGATAAGGATGAGCAGGAAGAAATCACGAGCAGTGGCCCGTTTATATTAAAGGCTGGAGGGAAGGCACAGCAAGGAAAGAAAGCAAATCAGAGTTTATCAAACCCCTCCCACTCTTGAAGTAAGCTTTTCTACTCAGCACTCAAGGAGGTGGTTGATTTGGCCAAAACTCAGTTGGTGATTCAATAGATATAACAAAACACCACAGCTCCTTACTTCTCAATAGATTGCTAAAGAACTGAACAATATTATATAGCTACAGAGAAATAAAAGCTGTTTCTATCATAACTTGACTGTTGCATAGCACTATACATCGATATTTGTGGATCGAATTTTAGATGCAGTAATCTGTTGTCATGGTCTATAAATGGACAAATGCCTTCTACAGACTCCAGATAGAGACAAGCCAGAGATGAAAACCAAGCAAAAGCCATGGTTCTGTTACTCTACAGTGATCTGCATTATAGGTTACAGTGCATCATTTTGCCTTTGTACAAAAGCTGGTGTCTACTACAATGTCACTATCTTTGCCTCAATACTATGTGCACTCTCTAGGAGCTTAGTGATTCAAATTAGAAGAGATTCCTCCAATTACAAAACAGAAGGGATCACCCAAAGTTCTCTTACAATTTTCTCCTTTCATGCTCCAAACTCCCACCCCCTAGTTATTGCCTTTCTTTTTAAAGAAGACATGTGTTAAAACCTTGAACAGATATTGTTATTTCTTTCCAAATTCCATAGTCTCCTACATCTTATCTAAGGTTAATGCAGAGAATGAGCCCATTCCATGAAAATCTCTCAAGCCACAGATGCTTAATCTGTACCCAACTTCTCAGACTCTGGCTGGGTTGCTAAGCAACCACTACTCTAACATTCTGTTGCTTCTTTTGTACATGATGTATAATGTCAGTGCTAGAGTATGTCACCTTTCCACATTACCATCTGAGATCTTCAGATGCTCAAACAGAATGGGTAGTGATCTCAAAATTAAGGGCAGCTGCAAGTACTTGATGGTTTCTCAAGCTTCTTCTTATTAACCCCATTCTCTCAGCTCTTTACAGTTTAATTTACTCCTGGAAGGTTGGGTGTGCTATGGACCATTACCTACTCTTTTTCTGTGGTTTCCTCAAAGGAGAAGGTAAGCCTTCAGCCTCAGACATATGAAGATCTCACTGAGGCTTACTGGAATGAAATCACAGATCTTCAGCAAAAGAAGGAGACTTTGCATCCAGAAAATATAGAGACTAAATGAGAGCATTTTTATCTTTACATGGGCTATGATTTCTTAGTTTGTGAGAAGGCCAAAAGAACAAAAACCAAGCAAATCCATAAACAGTCACAATGCTACACATCTCTCATCTTTCTGTCCTTCAATTTAAAAATGATGGTTATTTCCTAAAGTATTCAATATTCCAAGATTCTGTGTTTATTGCACACAGAGAGAAATTATATGTCTAACTTTGACTTATAGGCACATACATGAAAACATTCAATATCGAAGCTGAAAATCAAGACACTAAATATCTCCAAATAGTGTCAAGGTCATTATGCTTACTACCAATGAACCATAAACTGTTACATCTAAGCAACACATCATGGCTATTGCATATGGCCACTGTTTTACTCTCCAACTAAATCTGCTACTTCCTTGAACTTGCTTTACACGTATTCTTCCTTGCCTGATATTCTCTGACTTCATTACAGTTGTGCCAATAAGCACACCAGACATCAAGTAGAAAGGCTTTTAACTTGGTAACTATTGAAATTAATTACATACTGGAATCTCACCAAAGTATAATTCTACCATTTTCTTGGAATATAAAAAAGAAGAGGAGTTCAACCCTGCTTATATTTTTTTCTCTGTCTTTAATTGAAATTTTACATATAATTTTTTCTATACAATATTACAAATTCATTGCCATCACAAAAAGCACAGTTAGATTGGGGTATGTGAGTTTTTACTTCAAGTCTTCATTAAGACCCTTATAGACTACAAAGTTTAGGGGCTATCTTTGTCTTCATCTATGATGATGTGCTATATAGTATGACATGAATGACACTTGGCAAACTATGAAATGGTATACAAACTGTAGAAAGTGTATGACTCAAATAAAAAGCAAAACTAGTGTGCACACTTCAAATGTGTACGTGAATAATTGTGTAAATGTGAATAAGTATTTATACATGCATATTTACCCATATAAACCAAAATTATAGAATTACAGAGAATTCACACTTCACTTTACAAGGTTTTCTTTACACTAAGTCATAAAATTCAGAATACGTGGCACAGGAACCCAGCAAGTTCAAACCAGAAGCCCACAAAAACAGAATAAAATATGTTTCCATGTTTTACAGCTTTCAACCTTGATGTCATAGCTAGGGTTTCTGTTCCCACAATGACCAAAAGAGATGTGGAGAGGAAAGTTTATTTTACTTTCACTTCCACATCACAGTTCATCATCAAAGGAAGTCAAGACAGGAAATTAAACATGTCAGGAACCTGGAGGCAGGAGCTGTTGCAGAGGCCATGGAGGGGTGCTGCTTATAGCCTTGTTCCTCCTGGGCTTCCTCGACCTCAATTCTTATAGAACCCAGGACCACCAGCCCAGGAATGGCCTCACCTATGATGGGCTGAGCACTCCCACATCAATCCCTAATTTAAAACATAACCTACGGGTCTGTCTACATCCTAGTCTTATGAAGAAATTTTCTCAATTGAGGTTCCTTCCAAGCAGATGATGACTAGACTTTGTCAAGTTGACTTAAAATTAGCCAGAACACTTGGTAACAACAGGATTGTATAGATTCTGCAGTAACTTTGCCATGTTGCTGAATACACTCACTTGATATTGGAATCATAGAAACTGATACAAAATCAAGAAGAAGGTAGAACACTTGTAGGTCCAGCTATGGCTTCATTCCAAGGTAAACAGCTGATTTACATTTTTTTTTACATCCCAACCACTGCCCTCCTCCTGATCCCCACTAACAGAGTCCATTCCCCTCCTCCCCTTCCGCTTCTGCTCTAAGAGGGTGACCCCCTCTCCTAGATATCCCCCACCCTTGCTCATCAAGTCTCTGCAGGATTAGGCACATCCTCTCCCACTGAGGCCAGACAAGGCAGCCATATTAGGAAACAGATTCCATAGACAGGCAATAGTTTAGGGACAACTGTTCCAGTTGTTGGAGGATCCACATAGAGACCGAGCTGCACATCTGCTTCATCTGTGCCAGGGACCTAGGTCCAGCCTATGTATGTAGGTTGGTGGTTCAGTCATTGAAAGCTCCCAAGGGTCCAGGTTAGTTGACACTGTTGGTTTTCCTGTGGGGTTCCTATCCCCTTCAGAGTCTTCAATCCTTCCCACAACTCTTCCATAAGAGTCCCCAACCTCCACCCAATGTTTGTCTGTGGCTATCTACACTTATTTCAGTCAGTTGCTGTATTGATCCTCTCAGAGGACAGCCATGCTAGGCTCCTGAATGCCAGCTTAGCAGAGTATCATTAATAGTGTAAGGGATTGGTGCTTGCCTATGGGGTTGGTCTCAAGTTGAGCTGGTTATTAGTTGGCCATTCCTTGAGTCTCTGATCCATCTTTGCATTTCTTTTATGCAGAATAAATTTTGTGTCAAAAGTATTGTGAGTGGGTTGTTGTCCTTATCTCTCCACTGGGGGTCCTGCCTGGCTACTGGAGGTGGCCTCTTCCATGTCCCCACTGTCTTCCCCTTTGTTCTCCATAGTCTCACCTCTTCTAGCATGACTGCATTTCTTTTTAGAGGGCTCTCACTTAAGTCAGAACCATTGAGCTTATTCTCACTTTCGGTTACCTCAAAAAACAACTTATTTGGGACATTACCCCCTCAGAGAAACATACAATGGTTGCTCGAGTTCCTGGGTAAAAGCGAACACAGACTACGAAGTGCAGCTGCCTCCATCTGCACTCCAACTGGGGGCTGTCCTTTGAAGCTTACCTTCACCAGAAGACACTTGAAAGGGAATTTTAGAGAATGCAATTCACTATAGCCAAGATGACTCCTCACAAAGCCACCCTGGATACCAATAAAAACATTTTCTCTCTTTGACGACAAAATAAACAGCTTATCATGCAAATAGTGAGGGTAGTCCAGGAACACTCTACTGTTCTGTTCTCCAGCAACTGCTCTATCTGGCAAGCATCACCCCTACATCACTAATTGTCTCCCTTGTTTACACAGGAAAACTTTCCTCCTCCACACGTCTGAACCAGATTGTGTACACCATCAGAAGGGCTAGTTAGGGCTGTGACAAGGTTCTGAGAGAGAAGTGTGCTGCCAACACTTTCCCCACAGTTGTACCTTTATTCTGGGCAAAGTGTTCTTTTATTTTTTTCTTTTGAATGCCATCCAGGCAGGTTCTGATTTCTTAGTGTCTGCCCACCCTCCCTTAGGCTTTGGCTTTGAAGAACAGGAAAAGATTATTTTTAAAAGCATCATTTCCATTCTGTTTCTTCTAAATTATACAGCTTACAGGTTGCACACAGGAAGGCTAGAACTTGCTAAGGAATTTGTTTTACCTGTAGTCACAAAATAAATTCCCTAAATAGAGAGACTTCAGGTGTTTCTCAGTAATGCAGTCACTAGCAGAGAAAGTTTTGATAAATAAATTTCTTCAAATTCAAAAACCTCAAATTTAATGAAACACATCTTATTAAATTTAATAAATTTATTTAAACACTATAAGTTCCTAGAATCCAGACTGATACAGTTTAACATGTGTTCCATTATCTCCTGAATGCTGAAGGTAATTTCAAAAGACCCACCAGCCAGCCTTCACGGGTGGTTCCCAGCTCTATACCAAAAGAGAATGGGATGCTTCAGCCAGCCCATGGGCACCCTGGAGCACCCGCCCATGGGCACCCTGGAGCACCAGCTCAGAGTGATGGTCTTGCTGTTACTCCCACACAATTTAGTTTCTCTGCTGCAACAGAGCCACTGCCTTGTTGTCATATCTTGGCTTCCCAACCTGCCATGATAATCTTCTAACTGGCCCACTGCTTCAACTTTAATATCTAAAAAGATAGAATTTTGTTTTCCCTCTTTGCCAGGCTAGTCATGAGTTATCCACATCTTCTGAGTATAGACTGTAGTGTTTATTGCAGGTTTTTATGAATATATCTACCCCAAATAGCCATCATTATTACAACTGCATAACTTTTTCTGCTTAAAAAAAAGCAGCTGTATCCTATCCCACACTACTCACTCGCTGATACACTTCTTAAATACTGCACTTGCAAATCAGTCTCACAGTGGCTGCCCGACTGTCTCAAGGGTCTCTGAATGAAACACACGGTAGAGATCCACTGGGGTTTACAGTTCTAGGATTTACCAGGTAGGACTATGAAATATTTGTATGTGAAAATCATTAAAGTGTGACCTTTTCTCTTATATCTTGATTTAAAAATTATAAAGTCAATAGAATAAACTTCACAAAAGCCTAATGTTTCTGCTCTAACAAAGCAGACATACAGGTCCTAAAGCCTTTAACTCTTTCCCTTTTTCTTTTTCTTTTTCTTTTTCTTTTTCTTTTCCTTTTTCTTTAATTTTCCCGAAAATCCCATACCCCTTCTCCCAATCCCCCTGCTCCACAATCCACCCACTCTCATTCTTGGTCCTGGCATTCCCCTATACTAGAGCATAGAGCCTTCATAGGACCAAAGGCCTCTCCTCCCATTGATGAGCAAATAGGCCATCCTCTGCTACATACATAGTTAGAGCCACAAGTTCTACCATGTTTTTTCTTGGATTGGCGGTATAGTTACAAGGAGCTCTGGGGGTACTGGTTAGTTCATATTGATATTCCTCCTATGGGGCTTCAAAACCTTTCAGCTCCCTGGGTACTTTCTCTGGCTCCTTCATTGTAGACTTTGTGCTCTGTCAAATGAATGACTGTGAGCATCCACTTCTGTATTTGCCAGGCATGAGCAAAGCCTCACAGAAGACAGCTATATCAGGCTCCTATCAGCAGGCTCTTGTTGGCATATGCCTAGTGTCTGGGTTTGGTAGTTGTTTAGAGGATGGGTCTCCAAGTGGGGTAGTCTCTGGATGGTTATTCCTTCAGGCTCTGCTTGTCTCTGTAAGTCCTTCCATGGGTATTTTGTTCTCCATTCTAAGAAGGATTGAAGTACTCACATGTTGGTCTTCCTTCTTCTTGAGTTTCATGTGTTTTGCAAACTGTATCTTGGGTATTCTAAGTTTCTGGGCTAATATCCACTTATCAGTGAGTGCCTATCATGTGTGTTCTTTTGTGATTGGGTGGTCTCACTCAGGATGATGCCCTCCAGGTCCATCCATTTGCCTAGGAATTTCATAAATTCATTGTTTTTATTAGCTAAATAGTACTCCACTGTGTAAATGTACCACATTTTCTGTATTCATTCTTCTGTTGAGGGACATCTGGGTTCTTTCCAGCTTCTGGCTATTATAAATAAGGCTGTTATGAGCATAGTTGAACATGTGTCTTTATTACAAGTTGGAATATCTTTTGGGTATATGCACAGTAGAGGTATTTTTGGATGTTATGGTAGTACTATGTTCAATTTTGTGAAGAACCACCAAACTGATTTCCAGAGTGGTTGTACCAGGTTGCAATCCCACCAGCAATGAAGGAGTGTTCCTCTTTCTCCACATCCTCGCCAGCATCTGCTGTCACCTGAATTTTTGATCTTAGCCATTCTGACTGGTGTAAGGTGGAATTTCAGAGTTGTTTTGATTTGCATTTCCCTGATGATTAAGGATGTTGAACATTTTTTCAGGTGCTTCTCAGCCATTTGGTATTCCTCAGTTGAGAATTCTTTGTTTAGCTATGTACCCCATTTTTTAATAGGGTTGTTTGATTTTCTGGAGTTCAGCTTCTTTAGTTCTTTGTATATATTGGATATTAGTCCCCTATCAGATTGAGGATTGGTAAAGATCCTTTCTCAATCTGTTGGTGGCCTTTTTGTCTTATTGACAGTATCTTTTGCCTTACAGAAGCTTTGCAATTTTATGAGGTCCCATTTGTCTGTTCTTGATCTTACAGCACAAGCCATTGCTGTTCTGTTCAGGAATTTTTCCCCTGTGCACATATCTTCGAGGCTTTCCCACACTTTCTCCTCTATAAGTTTCAGAGTCTCTGGTTTTTTTGTGGAGTTCCTTGATTCACTTAGACTTGAGCTTTGTATAAGGAAATAAGAATGGATCAATTTTTCTACATGATAACCTCCAGTTGTGCCAGCACCATTTGTTGAAAATGTTGTCTTTTTTTCCACTGGATGGTTTTAGCCCCCTTGTCAAAGAGCAAGTGACCATATGTGTGGGTTTATTTCTGACTCTTCAATTCTATTCCATTGATCTACCTGTCTGTCACTCTGCCAGTACCATGCAGTTTTTATCACAATTGTTCTGTAGTATAGCTTGAGATCAGAGATGGTGATTCCACCAGAGGTTCTTTTACTGTTGAGAATAGTTTTTGCTATCTTAGGTCTTTTGTTATTCCAGATGAATTTGCAAATTGCCCTTTCTAACTCAGTGAAGACTTGAGTTGGAATTTTGATGGGGATTGCATTGAATCTGTAGATTGCTTTTGGCAAGATAGCCATTTTCACTATATTAATCCTACCAATTCATGAGCATGGGAGATCTTTCCATCTTCTGAGACCTTCTCTGATTTTTTTCTTCAGAGACTTGAAGTTCTTACCATACAGATCTTTCACTTCCTTAGTTAGAGTCACACCAAGGTACTTTATATTATTTGTGACTACTTTGAAGGATGTTGCTTCCCTAATTTCTTTCCCATCCTGTTTATCCGTTGTGTAGAGAAAGGCCACTGATTTTTTTGAGTTAATTTTATATCCAGCTACTGCACTGAAGCTGTTTATCAGGTTTAGAAGTTCTCTGGTGGAATTTTTAGGGTCACTTATATATTCTATCATATCATCTGCAAATAGTGATATTTTGACTTCTTCCTTTCCAATTTGTATCCCCTTGATCTCCTTTTGTTGTCGAATTACTCTGGCTATGACTTTATGTACTATATTGAATAAGTAGGGAGAAAGTAGGCAGCCTTTTCTAGACACTGATTTTAGTCGGATTGCTTCCAGCTTCTCTCCATTTACTTTGATGTTGGCTACTGGTTTGCTGTAGATTGCTTTTATTATGTTTACATATGGGCCTTGAATTCCTGATCTTTCCATGACTTTTATCATGAAGGAGTGTTGGATTTTATCAAATGCTTTCTCAGCATCTAACAAGAACCATGGGGCTGTCTGTTGTGTTCAAAACCAAGTTATACCAGCACTGGTCAGAAGGAACCCGAGCTCCTGTTCAGGCAGGGCTCCTGGGTCCTTGCTCTGAGTGTCATAGGCCCATCACGATTGGTTTGGAACAAGTGTTGTGTTCCACTCACCAGTGATCCTAAGATCCTTGGTGTGCTAGGGTGCCTGTGGCATGGAGTGCCCTCTGAGGAGCATGGGATCGTCCACCGAGTTTGCACCCAAGGTGGCCTGGAGCTGGCTCCCAGCCCTTAACTCTTTTTTGTTTGTTTGTTTGTTTTGTTTTGTTTTGTTGGGTTTTTTTGTTTGTTTTTTGAGACAGAGTTTCTCTGTATAGCCCTGGCTATCCTGGAACTCACTTTGTAGACCAGGATGCCCTCCAACTCAGAAATCCGCCTGCCTATGCCTCTGGAGTGCTGGGATTAAAGGCGTGTGCTAACTCTTAATGAAGCAATCATGTATATTGATTGAATAGAATATAATTTATATTGTATAAGAGGCCCCTTGATTACGTTTTACTTTTTTTGAGGGAGAGATAAAGAAGTGTGTGTGTGTGTGTGTGTTTTCTCTTTTGCTCAAGATGACCCTCAATTTCATAAGCGTGTTCCCTCAGTCCCACAAACAGCTAGATAACAAGTGCACACCACTCTACCTTGCACTCTTGGACATTTTAAAACAGTTGGTGGTGGATTGAAGAAATAGCCCCATGTATTTGGACACCTTGTCCCTGGTTTGTAGCACTGTTTGGAGAGGTTATGGAGCTTTTAGGACATGGAACCTTCTTGAGGAAATGTATCACTACGGATGAGCGTTGAGATTTTGTACCTCACCCTACTTTCAATTTGCTCTCTGCTCTTTTTGAGTGGTTGGGATATGATGTCTCATCTCCATGTT
Source organism: Mus caroli (assembly GCF_978045245.1). NCBI lineage: Eukaryota > Metazoa > Chordata > Mammalia > Rodentia > Muridae > Mus > Mus caroli. The sequence continues at coordinate 37,525,755 of NW_028227270.1, forward strand.
TTGGCCACCTGCTGCCATGTCACCCCCACCACTATGGACTTTCTTCTGGAACTGTATATGAAAGTCAACTCTTTCTCCTTATGGTGCCTTTTCTAATGGTATTTTTATCACAGCATAAAAAATAATTGGGGAATACTGTTAAACCAGAAATTGTTCTAAGATTAAGGACTGCAATATGAACTTGCATATCTGTAGTATACCTACCTATACAACCACTTGTGAATGGTCCTTTTAGTTTCCACATCTGCTGCAGACTAACCCTTTTATGGTTCTCCTATCTGCGCATAATGGGTCTCTGGTTGCAGGTGGGTAAAGGATTCTGTGAAAGTGGGTGAAAAACAGATGCAAAATGAGAGAGTCTGTTGAATTTGAGTGTAATTTGTCAAATCGAGCATCATACTTTTTATACAGAAGAAGATAGGGAAGTTAGGTGACGCGCATTCTCAAGGTACAAATGTTGTTACCGGATGCTTAATGACTCTTACACAAAACAGAGGAATGTAAACACAAAGACTGGCAGGAACTGGGCAATAAAACAACTGAGACAAAGTCAACTCTATCTAAGATCAGCTATAGTCTTAGAAGCCAGGTATGAGGTCTTTACACTCCCAGGGCAAAGGCTTTCATACCCAAGTCCTGGTTCTAATTAGGGAGTTCCGCTCTAGCTAACTATCTCATGAATAATGCAATACTCTAAAACCACAGCCCAAACTACCTCCTAAACCATTGTAAATTCCTGTATATGGGAGCGACTTGGCTTTTATTCTAAGTGATAGTGTGGGGGGACTTTCTACTAATAAGTAATGTAGTCTGCCATACATAACTATAATAAGAATTCTAAAGTTACGTTGCTAAGCATGCCCTGAGATTTCCAACTCTATGTAGTAGATAGTAATGCCTGATTTCTTTCACTATCTCTCTTACAATACTAGAGGCAATTCTGAATGTCACTGAATAGGCAACATTCTTACTGAATTCCAAGCCCATGGTCGGCTCAAGGACTACCTAAGGCATCGGTGAAGGCCAGGAAGCAAAGTTCAATTTTGCTTAGGTATTTGGCAAGTCATTGCTTGGAGACACCTATAACAAAACAATACTGAAAGGAAGCACACAGATCCATTTGCAAGGACAAAATTGTAGCATACGTGCTATGGAATGCCACAGTTCCCGGAGACTAAGTTTCTGTGAAACTCTTTGCCTCAGGACTGCATCCAGGCTTTTGGCCTGTCATGTGCATCACTACTGGAGTGGATTTAGCACATATCCTAGAGTATGAAACAAGAAATAAGCAAATGATCACAGCTAATGATAGGAACTCACAGAAACGAGGGTGCTTCACTCTATCCTGAAATGATAGAAAAATTGTAAGAGCCAAATTCCAGATGGCTCCTGAGGAAGAGTGAGAATGAATTCAGCAAGTGGGTCAGAGGAGAGAAACCCTACCAAGCAAGCAGGGAGTGTACACACAGAACAACACACCACATTGAGAGAATGAAGGGATTTCCATTTTGTTAGCATGTAGGCTGAGTCAGGAAGCAGTGGTGTCAAGCTTCCTAAAGAGGGTAAGGAGCACAGTTAGAAAACCTCTGAACTTCAAACAAAATGTATTTCAAATCTATAAAAAGCCATGATTGCAAAGGGAACAGAAAAGAAAATGTAACATGAGTCATTTCTAACATTTCTGTCCCACTTGGGACAGCCTCCGAAGCCTAATTAGGTCTTAGGATGGAGGCAACAGTCCAGTGTCTCTGGTCAACCCCCACTCCTTCTGCCAATCTTGTTTTTCCCCCTTCTTTTTCACAGATGTTAATTTGCTGGATCTTTGTCCAAGAGAAGTCAGCCTGTAACATGGGAATCAAGAGGGGCAGGAAGCTACAAACCACAGAAACGAGTTAGAATTAAAATCAAGATGAGGTAATCTATGTGCAGGTTGGTTCTTGGTTGAATGTTATAAAACTAGTCCAAATGTGCCACATCATGGATGTCATGTCTTGAGGAAAAAACAGTGAATTTCATTTATGCAAACATTCAGGATGCAATTGTCTAGAAGAGCACAGAAGAGTCAGGCTAGAATTTATTGTTCAGACTATAAGACTGGGAGCTAATTAATGAATTAGCAGATTATAAAGAAATGAGAAGCAATAAAGAAAACTGATATTATTGAATTTATAGACAGCAGCCTCAATTTCCAAGTGGTGGTGCTTCACTGTTCTCTTGGTGATGATTTTTTTTTTTTTTTTGATGTAAGCATCTCTGTTGGATTGTAAAGTCACTAAAAGAAAAATCTCGGTTTGCTCATCTTTCTACCTTTGGACACATAAAATAGTGTTGATGAAAATTAAGTGGCAGAGTTAACATTCCAGTTCCAATGTCGCTTAGGGCCTCCACTTCTCTCAAGTAAGATATGGGTAATCTGAAGACTTTGGGGTCTGGGAAGTACTAAGTATTCTGATACTTAGCTCATTTTAGATGGGTTTTGACTTTTTAAGATTTATTTATTTATTTATTACTATTTGTATGTTTGTGTGCGAAAAGAGAGCTTGATCATGGATTATATCATGTGTGCAGAGGTCAAAAGACACTTTAGGAGTCAGTGCTCTCCTTCTACTTCGTGTCACAGTCCATCAGTTTCAGGTACAAGCACCTGTACGTAAAGTTATCAGATGATGGTAAGATTTGATGTAAAGGTTTTTTTTCCTTTTCCTTTATTCTACCCTGGTTCTTTAGAAAGTCTTCTTTTTGTTTGAAAAGGACTACTGTTGAACAGTAGTTTCAAGTGACTCTCTCAGTGACTTTTAAGAATCGTCATAGCCAGAAAAACCTCTCAGAGGATAAGCAACAGAGCCTAATAGCAGCTTATGGAGTTCTCATTGTGTCCTTACTCATGCATAAAACAAGTTGGACCTCTTGTGCAGGTATTTCTTTCTATTGGTACCAGTCTTTAAAAAGTCCTTCCAATCCCAAACTCACCTTAGATAACATTCTCTGAATGGCTGCCTTAGTAAAGTCATGCCAATTATGCTGTACTCGTGCCCAAAATATCTTTGCAACTCTGGGGCTAGATATTATCTGATTTAGAAGCAGTCGACCCCAACCTCTCTGACAAGCATTATGCCAGTGCATTTGATGTCAAGATTTCTTGTTTCCGTCAGGAGATTAATTGATTTATGTTAACCCCAGGGGCAACTTTTGGCTCTTATCCAAGAAGTCAACAGTTCCCAGGTTGGACCCTGTCAGATCAAGCCATCAACCATGTGCCTAATCCCACTATCATAGCAGAATTACAGAATGGAACTTTTTCCAAGAAATTTTAGACATCATTTTTTAAAGTATTATCATCCAAAAAGCCATTTAAAAGACTAAACAGTGTTTAATGTTTTTAAAACAAATAGTATGCCTTATAGAAACATCACAACATTTCTTTTTACACATAATGAAAATTTGTATATATACAATATATATACAATAGGATTATATACATCCTATATTATATATAGGATTATATCCTATATACAATAGGATTCATGATTTACAAAAAGTTGACCTCTTCTTCAGCTGGTGCAATGACTCAGCTGGGTAAAACATTTACTGTACAAAACTGTAGATCTTAGTTTGATCTCTGAAAGGTGTGAAGATAGAAGTAAACTGTCTTTTTCATCATGTGTATAATGGCTCTTGCACCCTTAAACGCAGACATGCAGACACAAAGACACACCAGTAACAACAACATCAACAACAATAACAACAACAAAAATGATAACAATAATTGAAAGCTAACATAATCTAGAAAATCTTCCCTGATTTTTAGAAAATATCTTCCTGTTCCATCATTGATTACAACATTGTCCTTCAAGGTAATTTTTCTTTCTTGAGTGGGTCAACATGATTTCATTGCCCCACAAAATATTCAAAATATTAAACAGTAGACTTCAGTACTAGAGACCTACTATTTGCATCTACTCAGGAGAGGTGTAGCCTCCCCCAGCCTAGAAGCAGGCTGAGCCAGACCTTGACTTTTCTGCCACTAAAGAGATTACCTAGGGTAGAGCCTTCCTCTCTAGATCACTCTATTGTTCAGCCACTGCTACCTGCTGAGAGGCCACTGAGCTATTCCAGAGACTACACCCTATCCTGCAGCTGGTTCCAGGCTCCAAGAATGAATTGGCAGGAATGGGCGTCTCTCCCCACCCTTTATGCCTTTATAAGAGCATTTGCCATTCAACATTTGAGCTTTGATCAGGAATCTTGACTTAGCTCCATTTTTTCTCTCGACCACCTAGTTCCCCTCTTTTCAGCCCCGGCTTGCCTCCCAGGTGAAACCCGGTTTACGTGAGCCGCTGGTTGGCTTCCAACAGACTGGTGCCCGAACAGGGAAATTGCCCGAAAAGGCAATTGTTTTCTTATGTGTTTTTGCTGTATAGCTCTGGCTGGACTCAAATTCAATATCCTCCTGCCTCAGCCTCCTGAGTGCTGGGATAATAGTGTGCACCAACACCCATCTCTGTTCAGAAATTCTTTAGCCATTTTGAAGAATTTGTATGAGCTAGCAAGTTTTAACTTTACCACTGCATAATGGCTGATTGTGCACAAATCCACACTAGTACATTTTCTCAGAAGCAACCTTACTCACATTAGAATACACTAATCCTTTTTTTAAGATCAGTAAAGAACCTTAAATAACCGAGTTGACCTTTTTTATGTTCCTTACAATATTTCCAATATTTGAAATTGGTTGGATAGGAACTCTGTCAGATAGCTCCAAAAAAACAGCCAGTCAGCATTCCTGTAATTCCAGCACTTCGTTAGCTGAGATAGGAGAAGCACAAGTTTGAAGTCAGTCTGGGCTACACAATGAGATGCCGTCTCAAAAACAAGTGGAAATCTCAGCACATATTTGAGTAACAGTCTGTTCTCTGTAAGACAGTTCTTGTTCAGACTGCTATCACCTATGGGACAAATAGTGATGCAGCCTCTGGACAACATTCAAGTAGATATGTGTGAGGATTCCCAAATACATTATCTGAACACTAACCCAGTATTTACTTTCCTTATAGCTTTGTTATTTGTTATAAGTTAAACAATGCTATTACAAATGTTTTCCATGTGTGCACAATAATGCATATACAACAGAAACTATTAATCTTGCATTTGCAACATGGTATATAACTAAGCTTCTTAATCAAGATTATATTGTCAAGTCTGTTTTCCACTGCATCAGTGAAGCACAATGATAGCTTTGGTCATTTTGTGTACAAATCAAAGATTGTGTGGATGCCTCAGACATCATGTAGGAAAAAACAGCATATCAGGCCCAAGAAATATAGCAGACACAAATGCTGAGCCCCCCATTTTTAAGAGTCTGTGTAACATAAGGAAACTCGCATGGAAAGCTAAGCATAAACTGTGACTCAGTTGAACTTGTGTGAGCAACATTGGTAACAATGTTGAGATATTAAGACCAAGAGGAAAATGTTCTTATTTCATTGTGCCAAACATTTGCATGTCAGAAAATGTCAAAAGTATAAATTTTCTGTTTATTTTCATTTGTTCCACAGCTTAGGAGAGGCTATGGGGTAATCATAATGCTACTTAGTGGCTGGAGAAGCTCAGGCAGAAGTCCGAGACTGGCTGGGACAAAGGGGACGAATGTCTGGAAACCCATGCATGTCCCAGACATTTGAAGGCTAGCCATTTGAAAAGACATGTGCTCAGCAAAGCTCAGTTTGCCAATCTGCAGAGATTGGACATGCATCTGCTTGGTGAGTTTCATCTCCTCTTTAGAGAAGTGACACTCCAAGAATTTGTGGGAGTGGGGCCTGAACCCCCAGTTCATCAAAATTCAGAAGGGTCTGGTTCTGGTCCTTCTACAAGGCCAGCATGGTTTCCATGGCATCCTAAATTTTACCACAGCCATCTTCAGAAAGCATCTGCATGTCTGGACAGTGCAGGCATGGGACTATTGTTGTGTCTTCAGTAGACACTGACTGCTTCCATGCTTCTCACTTGCCAGCTCAGGAAACAAGTAGCCCACAGCAAAGCTACGTCTCAGGAAAATGGTAAATGTAGAAGGCCCACAGGTGCACCTTGCCTTAGGAAGTTGGCAGCAGCCTCTACCCAGTTGGCATACTCTGAGAAATCTGGGAAGCCATAGCAGGTTAGCAATATGTGGCAAAGAGCAAAAGGAGGCTATCTGGTCCTGAAGACTGAGATTACAAGGAGACAATCTTGGAGGCCATGACAGGAGAGACTGGAAGAAGGTTTAAAGTTTAAAAGGAGAGAGTCCTGGGATATGTTCCATCCAAACACTGTTGAAGCAAAATGAGTGGATTTAGAGGACCTTGTGCATGCTACTCAAAGTTAACTTTTAATAAATATGCAGCATTACCTGATGTATATGTTCTATAAACCAAACTGCTAAGGCTAAAGGCCAGTTCTGAATAAACATGTTATGATGATGCTTAATTACAGTTAGTATGCTTTGACCCCTCACTCTTTACCAGCTGTTAGACTAAGAGCTCAGATACTGTATTTTTAATACTGCCGACACATTCGTTCATTAGTGTTCTCAGTGTAACTGCTATTATTTACATCCCCACTTTAAAAAGAAAAAAATCTATAACTTGCTCAAAATCATTCAGGGAAAGAGAGAGAGAGAGAGAGAGAAAGAGAGAGAGAGAGAGAGAGAGAGAGAGAGAGAGAGAGAATCCCATCTTAAATGTGTTCCAATGACAAATGGTATTGTCACTGTGATACTACTGATGTCCAATGTGACTAAATGCAAAGGTTTATAAAATTATAGGATATGGCTCCTACTCAAAACAGCAAGGAACATATAATACGCCCATCAGCTTATAATGCTACTTTATGGGACTGTTATTGGGGCTCGCTAGAGGGCTTTATGGACTCAAAAACTGAAAGATGACTGTTGCAATTAGTCGTTCAGAATCAAAGCCAGGCTGAAAAGTCCTTCTTTGCATTGAATTTCAAATGTTCCACTTTGAATAAAACAGATGTTGAACTTTAGATTAGTTCAATCTCCCCTAGATTTATCCTGTGCACACAGTAAGATAACACTAACATGGGCACTTACGTTACTTTCTCTTTAGGGACACCTTTCCCCAGACCAGATTCATCTGCAATTTAAACAAGGTCTTTTCAAAGAAATAGGAGACTTTAGTTAAAAGCAGAAGAATTAGTTCAGTGGGTCTGAGCAATGGTCTATCCAATATTCTGTCTATTCCAGGAGCATAAAGGGGCATGTCATATGAAATTCAAAAGATTAGAGATGTTCTGGAGACCATGACATTTCCTGTCATCTGTGAATTTAGATTAACCTTTCTTAAGGTCTGTATTTTAGGTTTTCATGATACAAAGTGCTACTAATACACCACGCTTTGAGTAAACTAGTGTAAGAAACACCTTGGATTTGTAAATTCAAGAGCAATCATCACAAATATCTACAGTATTATCTGACAGGGTTCAGATGTCTCTCTTTCCTTCCTTCTCTCTTTCATTCTTTCTTTTTCTTCTCATTTAGATTATACCCAATTCAAATAGCCCCACCCTAGAACACCTATTCTCTGTTAAAGGGGGGTTAGCAACTGGTTACTAACTATATAAGTATCAAGCTAACTAACACTTTTTCTAAAAATGGGCTGTTGAGTATACTTTTCCTTTTAAAATGTATCAGCTTTAAAGCCTGGTGGTGGTGGTGATTTATAATTCTAGACCGAAGGAAGTAGAGGCAGTTAGACTGTTGTAAGTCCAAGGACAGGCTGACGTACTGGAAGGTTCTAGGCTAGATAGGGCTCCATAGTGAGAACCGGCTTCAACTGGCAAAACTCAAATACAGGATAAGCAAAAGAAGTTTAGGAAGTCAGAAGCTACAGAGTTTGTTTTGTATAAAATGTAATGTCCTTAAGATGACAGAGTACAATCTAAGATACATAACTGCTGGGACGTAGGTCCCTGCCAAGAACGCATTCAAAGCATGCAAATATATCACCCGAGCTATTTGAGGACTCCAAGTCACAAATTCTCTTTGTTTTATGACCTTTAGTACCAAACAAAACCTTTAAATCAGTGTGAAAAATTGGAATATATCCCTATTCCAGGAACTGTGGACATCTTCTGAAAATATTTTACTCAAAGTCCTGCTTGAAGATCTGCTGCCTTACGTTCTCAGATGTAGCTGGCTCAGGGTCCAAGAGGCTCAACCTGTTTCTGGAAAGGCTGGACAAGGGTTATTTTTGTTTTTGTTTTGGGGAGATTGGAGAAAGAGAGCATTTGTTTTTCAAAAGACTACAGTAGCAAGAAGGCGTCTAAGTGCACTGTTCATTTTAACACACCTGAGAACACAATAGATTTTTTTATGTGCATATGCGCATTTAATGAAAGTTTAGAAAGTTTGACAATGAGTCCTTGACTAGTGCTAATCTATTTTCACACAGTCATTTTATTACAGTCATTCTTTATGGCTCATAACTGAAATATATAAGCAATGCTACAAAACATTTGAAACAGTTCTGTAAAGAATTCATGTCTATAGAGAAGCAAAACTTACTAATGAGGAGAAAATTCTTTTTAAAAATAAAATTCTTATTTTAATTTAATTTAATTTTTTTACTTATTCACTTTACATCCCACTCCCTGACTTGTATCCCAGGAATCCCCTCCCACAATCCCTCCCACATCACACCTTCCTTTCTCCTTTGAGTGGGCAGGGTCCCCTCCTGAGTATATTCCCTTCACCTAGGTACTTTCAAGTCTCTGTGAGGTTAGAAGCTTCCTCTCCCACTGAGGCCCAAGGCAGCCCACCTAGCAGAACATATCCCACAGACAGACAACAGCTTTAGGAATAGCCCCTGTTTCAGTTGTTTAGGACTCACATGAAGACCAAGCTAAACATCTGCTATATATGAGCATAGAGGCCTAGGTCCAGTCCATCTATGTTCTTTGGTTGATGGCAGTCTCTGTAAGCCCCAAGGGTCCAGGTTAGCTGACTCTATTGGTCTTCCTATGGAGTTCTTATCCCCTTCGGTGCCAGCAATTCTTCCTCCTACTCTTCCATAAGAGTCCCCAAGCTCTGTCCACTGGCTGTGGGTATCTGCATCTCTCTGAGTCAGCTTCTGCATGGAGACTCTCAGAGGACTAAATGTTTCTGTCTGCAAGCACAGCAGAGTATCATTAATGGTGTTAGAAACAAATGCTTGCCCATAAGCAGATATGCATATGTTGTATGGTGTCTGTCAATTGGTGGCATAAAGTTTGACAGCAAATTTCTTTTTGTACTACACTCATTTAATATTTTCATTAATAACAGTCAACAAGACCATAGGAGCAAACATCAATATGACATAATTTCTATTTATTTCAGTAATTAAAAGAAATGAAATAGGTCATTGATTTTTAATTTACATGCTGATTTTTTAAATGGCAAAATTATCTCTGTAAACATGATTAGAAGATGCTCTGACATTTGAAGCTTTAGTAGTGTAACACGGTACTTTTAAGTCATTGAGTAGTTCTAGTTGCTCTGAAAAGATAATCTGTTCATAATAGAGACTCATCAAACTGGACAGTAGTTTATCACTTACCACCCAGGGATCCTATACCTGCTCTGTTCATACCTAACACATCTTCTTACACTGCGGTTCCGATACTTCTGAAATGTCCTACTTAGTTCCTCTATGACAGCATTTGGTGATTCTATGTTGACTTTGATAGTTCTAAAGGTAATTTAATTTGTGATTTAAATGCAAGGCACTGGGAAACTGCTTATATTCTAGAGACCTGATTTTTTTGTTCAGAGGTGATGGCTTCATCCTAATATAGTAAAAAGAATGAGACAGTGTCTAGGCCAGTTTCACAAAGGCCTTAATGTCACCCACAGCCATCAGTGTCATTAGTCAGTTTCCCTGAACATTCTTCATTTGTTTAGACAAACACAACACAAATCAGTACAGCTGAAATGGTAATATTAGAAATGCAAAAATTCAATCATTACATTTTTTATTAGATACTTTCTTTATTTACATTTCAAATGCTATCCATTCCTAGTTTCCCCTCCAAATCCCCTATCCCCACTCCCCTCCCCCTGCTCCCCAACCCACCCACTCCCTTTCCTCATCCTGGCACTCCACTATATTGGGGCATAGAACCTTCACAGGAACTAGGGCCTCTCCTCCCATTGATGACTGACTAGGCCATTCTCTGCTACATATACAGCTGGAGCTATGAGTCCCACCATGTGTATTCTTTGATTGGTGGTTTAGTTCCAAGGAGCGCTGGGGGTACTGGTTAGTTCATATTGATGTTCCCCCTATGTGGCTTCAAACCCCTACAGCTCCTTGGGTACTTTCTCTAACTCCTTTATTGGGGACCTTGTGGTCCATCCAATGGATTATTGTGAGCATCCGCTTCTGTATTTGCCAGGCACTGGCAGAGCCCCTCAGGAGATAGCTATATCAGGCTCCTGTCAGCAAGCTCTTGCTGGCATCTGCCATAGTGTATGGGTTTGGTGGTGGTTATGGGATGGATCCCCAAGTGGAGCAGTCTCTAGATGGTCGTTCCCTCAGGCTCTGCTCCGAACTTTGTATCTGTAACTTCTTCCATGGGTATTTTGTTCCCCCTTCTAAGAAGGATTCTGAGCTTCTGGGCTAATATCCACTTATCAGTGAGTGCATATCATGTGTGTTCTTTTGGGTTGGGTTACGTCACTTAGGATGATATACTCCAGATCCATTTATTGTTCTAAGAATTTCATAAACTCATTGTTTTTAATAGCTGAGTAGTACTCCATTGTGTAAATGTACCACATTTCCTGTATCAATTCATCTTCTTTTAGGCTTGTTGAAGGATTACTTTCTTGCTTTTTCTAGGGCATCATTTCCCTTCTTGTATTGGAGTGTTTTTGTGTTTGGATCCTGGTATGACCAAACTCCTGGGATCCTGGGATCCTGGAATCCTAAGATCCTGGGTGTGTTACAGCACCCTAGAGTGGTACATTCTCTGGGGACCGTGGTGCTCTCTGCTGTGTTCAAAACCAAGGTAGACCACTGCTGACCAGAAGTATTCCAAGCCACTGGTCGGGCAGGGTCCAGTGTCCCTGCTCCTGCTGGCCCCAGGCACTCCCAGTTGTGTTGGAACAGATGTTATGTTCCACTCACCAGTGATCCTAAGATTCTGGGTGTGCTAGGGTGCCTGGGGCATGGAGAGTCCTTTGGGGACCGTAGGGCCATCTGCCGAGTTTGTGCCCAAGGTGGCCCAGAACTGGTACTGACCGGAAAGCATTCCTTACATTTTTAAATGAATATGAGTCAGCACTAAAATGAGACTTTCACTTTGTAGGAATTGAATTCATCATAACAAACCAAGGTCCTTGTAGATATTGTGTCTCATTCTAACTAGGGAACTATAGTTAAATTCCGTAAACTTGCTGGCTTATAAATAAAAGAAATATATTTCTCACTGCTCCAGAATACAAGACTAAGTCACATATCAGTTATGGAGTGTCCGTGTGCTTATGATTGTCATCTTGCTTTTCCTCACACAGTGCAATGGAAAAAGGCAAGGGAACACTCTGGGATGCCTTTTTTTCTTCTTTACCTGAAAATAGATTCCTCCTCACAGCACTGGGCAGACAGAAAACATCCAGGATGAACCCACCCCACTGTAGTGGGCCCCACTGTGACAGATCTCTGACAGAGAGAGAGAGGCTCAGCAGGATGATGCTCAGCAGAGTTTCTCTCCACTTTATGTGATGGTGGCTAAAGGCTAGCTGGAAATTGCCTTTATTACATTTAGGCATATCCTTTGTATCTCTAATCTTTCCACGACTTTTATCATGAAATGGTATTGGAATTGTCAAAAGACCTTTTCCATATCTAATGAGATGATTGTGGGGTTTTTCTCTCAGTTTGTTTCTATGATGGATACATTTAGTGATTTTCATATATTGTACCATCACTGTAATCTCTGAAATAAAGTCTACGTAATCATGGTGGATGATCATTTTCAATTCACTTTGAGAATATTTTACTGAGTACTTTTGCATCTACTCTCATAAGGGAAATTGGTCTGAAGTTCTCTTTCTTTGTTGAATCTTTATGAGCAAGGTTCCTTCTGTTTCTATTGTGTGAATTAATTGGAGAAATATTGGTATTAATTCATATTAAAAAGTCTGGTAGAATTCTAAAGACCTCCCATGCTCAGGAATTGGAAGGATTAGTCAAAATGGCTATATTGCCAAAAGCAATCTACAGATTCAATACAATCCCCATCAAAATTCCAACTCAATTCTTCACAGAGTTAGAAAGGGCAGTTTGCAAATTCATCTGGAATAACAAAGAAGGTAAGATAGCAAAAACTATTCTCAACAATAAAAGAACCTCTGGTGGAATCACCATCCCTGACCGCAAGCTGTACTATAGTGCAATTGTGATTAAAAACTTCATGGTACTGGTACACTGACAGACAGGTAGATCAATGGAACAGAATTGAAGAGTCAGAAATAAACCCATACCTATGGTCACTTGCTCTTTGACAAGGGAGCTAAAACCATCCAGTGGAAAAAAAAAAGACAGCATTTTCAACAAATGGTGCTGGCACAACTGGTGGTTATCTTGTGGAAGAATGGGAATTGATCCATTCTTATCTCCTTGTACAAAGCTCAAGTATAAGTGTATGAAGGAACTCCACATAAAACCAGAGACTCTGAAACATATTATAGAGGAGAAAGTGGGGAAAAGCTTCGAAGATATGAGCAAAGGGGAAAAATTCCTGAACAGAACAGCAATGGCTTGTGCTGTAAGATCAAGAACAGACAAATGGGACCTCATAAAATTGCAAAGCTTCTGTAGGGCAAAAGACACTGTCAATAAGACAAAAATGCCATCAACAGATTGAGAAAGGATCTTTACCAATCCTCAATCTGATAGGGGACTAATATCCAATATATACAAAGAACTCAAGAAGTTGGACTCCAGAAAATCAAACAACCTTATTTAAAAATGGGGTACATAGCTAAACAAAGAATTCTCAACTGAGGAATACTGAAGGGCTGAGAAGCACCTGAAAAAAATGTTCAACATCCTTAATCATCAGGGAAATGCAAATCCAAACAACGCTGAGATTCCAAATCACAACAGTCAGTATGGCTGAGATCAAAAATTTAGGTGACAGCAGATGCTGGCGAGGATGTGGAGAAAGAGGAAGACTCCTTCATTGCTGGTGTGATTGCAAGCTGATATAACCACTCTGGAAATCAGTTTGGTGGTTCCTCAGAAAACTGGACATAGTACTACCATAAGATCCAGCAATACCTCTCCTAGGCATATACCCAGAAGATGTTCCAACTTATAATAAGGACACATGCTCCACTATATTCATAGAAGCCTTATTTATAATAACCAGAAGCTGGAAAGAACCCAGATGTCCCCCAACAGAGGTATGGATACAGAAATTATGGTACATTTACACAATGGAGTACTACTCAGCTATTAAAAAGAATGAATTTATGAAATTATTAGGCAAATGGATGGATCTGGAGGATATCATCCTGAGTGAGGTAACCCAATCACAAAAGAACACACATGATAGGCACTCACTGATAAATGGATATTAGCCCAGAAACTTAGAATACCCAAGATACAATTTGCAAAACACATGAAACTCAAGAAGGGAGACCAAAGTGTGGATACTTCGTTCCTTCTTAGAATGGGTAGCAAAATTCCCATGGAAGCAGTTACAGAGACAAAGTTCAGAGCAGAGCCCGAAGGAACAACCATACAGAGACTGCCCCACCCAGGGATCCACCCCATAAACAACCACCAAATCCGGACACTAGGCAGATACCAGCAAGAGGTTGCTGACAGGAGCCTGATATAGCTGTCTCCTGCAAGGCTCTGCCAGTGCCTGGCAAATACAGAAATGGATGCTCACAGTCATCCATTGGATGGAGCACAAAGTCCCCAATGAAGGAGCCAGAGAAAGTACCCAGGGAGCTGAAGGGGTCTGAAGCCCCATAGAAGGAACATCAATATGAAATATCCAGTACTCCCCAGAGCTCCTTGTAACTATACCACCAATCCAAGAAAACACATGGTGGAACTTGTGGCTCTAGCTACAATATGTAGCAGAGGATGGCCTAGTCGGTCATCAATGGGAGGAGAGCCCCTTGGTCCTGTGAAGGCTCTATGCTCCAGTATAGGGAAATGCCAGGATCAGGAATGGGAGTGGGTGGGTTGGGGAGCAGGGGGAGGGGGGAGGGTCTAGGTGATTTTCAGAGGGGAAACTAGGAAAGTAGATGTACATTTTACATTTGAAATGTAAAGAAAATATCTAATTAAAAAAAAACGAAAAAGAAAAAAATCATCTGGCCACTGCCTTTTTTAGATTGAGGGACTTTAAATGACAGCTTCTATTCCCTAGATGGGTATAGGTCTATTTAAAATTTTTATCTGATCTTGATTTAACTTTGGTAAGTTGCACATATCAATAAAGTTATTCATTACTCTTAGATTTTCCAGTTTGGTGGAATACAGGGTTTTAAAGTATATCCATACAATTCTTTGGACTTCATTAGTGTCTCTTTTCATGACCTCTTTTTTATTCTGATTTGTTGGATATTCTCTCTCTCTCTCTCTCTCTCTCTCTCTCTCTCTCTCTCTCTCTCTCTCTCTGCTTTTTAGTCAATTTAGATGGTTTGTCTATCTTATTGATTTTTTTCAAAGAACCAACTTTTTTGTTTCCTTAATTCTTTGCATTGTTCTCTTTGATTTTATTTTATTGATTTCAGCCATGAGTTTGATTATTTTGTGTCATCTACTCCTCTTGAGTGTGATTTCTTCTTTTCACTTTTTCTTTTGAAATTTCAGGTATGTTATTAACTTGTATTTATAAGCTTGCTCCAGTTTTTTATGGAGGCATTTACTGTTAAGAACTTTTATCTTAACACTGCTTTCATTGTGTACCAAGAAGGTGGGGTATGTTATGCATTCAATTTTCCTTGAATTCTAGGAAGTCTTTAATTTCTTTCTTTATTGCTGCTTTTTTTCATTTAGTAGAGTTTTTGAGCTTTTATGAGTTTATAAGCTTTCTGTTATTGATGATATTTAGGTTTCATCTATGGTGATCTGATAGGTTGCAAGGAGTTATTTCAATTTTTTTCTATTTGTTGAGACTTGCTTTGTGGCAGAGTATGTGACCAATTTTGGAGAATGTGCTGTGAGGTGTTGAAAAGAAAGTGTGTGTGTGTGTGTGTGTGTGTGTGTGTGTGTGTGTGTGTGTGCGTGTGTGAAATGTTCTATACATATCTGTTAGGTCCATTGGCTTTATCACATCTGTTGACTCCAGTATTTCTGTGTTTAGTTTTTGTCTGGATAACCTGTCCACTGTTAAGAATATGGTACTGGAGTCTTCTATTTTCAGGGTGTGACTGTCAATTTGTGATTTAAGTTATAGCAGTGTTTCTTTGACAAACTTGGAGGCCAGGGTGTTTAGAGCACAAATGTTAAGAATTTAAATGTCACTTTGATAGGTTTTTTCATTTCATGCTAATCTGTTATAATGTTGACTCCTTGATGTAGTAGAGATCAGCTGAGTAATCCTCAGACCTATATCTTATCTGAGCATGCATTTGGATTTCCTTGGTGGTAGAGACCAGCAAAGTGTTCCTCAGACTTATCTCTCTTTTTTTTCTTGCCATTTCTTTTTTTTTATTAGATATTTTCTTCATTTACATTTCAAAGATACTCTGAAAGTCCCCTATACCCTTCCTCCTGCCCTGCTCCCCAATCTACCCACTCCTGCTTCCTGGCCTTGGCATTCCCCTGTACTGGGACATATAATCTTTGCAAGACCAAGGGCTTCTCCTCCCATTGATGGCCTACTAGGCCATCCTCTGCTACATATGCAACTAGAGACACAAGCTCTGGCGGGTACTGGTTAGTTCATATTGTTGTTCCTCCTATAGGGTTGCAGACCCCTTTAGTTCCTTGAGTACTTTCTCTAGCTCCTTCATTGGGGGTCCTGTGTTCCATGCAATAGATGACTGTGAGTATCCACTTCTGTATTTGCCAGGAACTGGCATAGCCTCAAGAGAGACAGCTATATCAGGCTCCTGTCAGCAAAATCTTGCTGGCATATGTAATAGTGTCTGGGTTTGGTGGTTGTTTATGGGATGGAATTCTGGGTGGGGCAGTCTTTGGATTGTCCTTCCTTCTGTCTCAACTCCGAACTTTGTCTCTATAACTCCTTCCATGGGTATTTTGTTCCACATTATAAGAAGGAATGTAGTATCTACACTTTGGTCTTCCTTCTTCTTGAGTTTCATGTGTTTTGCAACTTGATTTTGGATATTCTAAGTTTCTGGGCTAATATCCACTTATCAATGATTGCCTATCATGTGTGTTCTTTTGTGATTGGGTTACCTCACTCAGGATGATATCCTCCAGATCCATTCATTTGCCTAAGAATTTCACAAATTCATTGTTTTTAATAGCTGAGTAGTACTCCATTGTCAGACTTATCTCTTATCTGGGCCTGCATTTGGATTTCATTGGTGGTAGAGACCAGCAAAATATTCCTCAGAACTATCTCTTATCTGGGCATGCAGTTTGGATTCATTGGTGTTGCCTTGAACTTAGATGTGGTCACATCACAAGTTGTTATAGTAAGTCACATGTGAGTAGAATTATGAGTTTCAACTGTGGCCAGAGAAACTTCTTTTAATACCATTTCCCACATTCTTTCATCGTGACAGTTTCATTCATATGTTTCCAAGTTCTTCTTTCTCCCTCAGGGTTCCCATGCCCTGCTGCATACCAGTCTGTAAGGATGAAGTGAGCCCAGAACAGGTGGGGTTTACAAGATCCTGATCTGGTAGTATGTGCTATGTGCACAGGAGGAGCAGTTCTCCAGGGATTTTAGTGTTATAGCTCTTTTAGGAGGTACTCAATTAAACAGCTATCTTAATCAGTATTCAGTGAAACTGCTTGTGTTCATACAGTTTATTCATGGTGGGCAAGGGCTATATATGAACCTTGGAGAACGGAAAGGAGTTTTCAAGATAAAAATTTAGATCACTGGATGGAGGGTAATGTACTGTGAATGCCTCATTTGCATGGAGAGTCATTTCAGGAATCCCAGGTACTTGCTGGGCAGGTTCTTGGGGGAGGGATGGGAAGAGCAGGAAGAAGTTAAACTTGTAGGTTTACCAAGAACTATGTGACCTTCCTCAGATAAAGGGTGTGATGGTCAGACTCACCACATAAGTTTAGGCAGAGAAGAGGAAGCCCTGCTGGAAAAGGGAGTCCTTCATTGTACTGAACTCAGAGGAGCTATATGGACATGGTAGACTTCAACCTTAAATCGATTTTCCCCACACATGCATATTCCAGAGCCCACAGTTAGTATTTGTTGAGAATCTACTGATGTCTCGGGCACAGATTTTCTCTAATGATTTACATCTCTTGCTAAGAGAAATATCCTTGATGGGGGTAAGAATTAGACTTATCTTTGGGTATAGAATAAATATTTAGAATGTAGTTGGTGATTTTGCTAGTTTAGTAAAGTGGTGGATATATGTTCTCCTCCAAGATCCATGAATTCACTAATCCCAGGTTTCTACTACAAGGCATTGAAAAAGTGTAACATAAAACCAAAAAAAAAAAAAAAAAAAACCTAGGCCTTTAGGTCCAGGCTTGAGAATGTGACCTTTGTGATTCAATGCTCCAAGGCATGCTAATCATAAAACAGATAGCAACATTCCTCCACCTACCTACTTCCTGGGTTCAGGGAGTGTTTGTTCAAAAACAGGTCACCCTGATTATTGCTGGAATTCGCTATGCAAATGTGCTATTGTTAGAGGCTCATAGAAACTGTCTTGAGAAATAACCACACAATTACCAGGTATTATTCCTTGTGACTTCCACTTCCTTGTGACTCTTTTTTTTAAAAAAAGATTTATTTATTATATGTAAGTACACTGTAGCTGTCTTCAGACACACCAGAAGAGGGAGTCAGATCTTGTTACGGATGGTTGTGAGCCACCATGTGGTTGCTGGGTTTGAACTCAGGACCTTTGGAAGAGCAGTTGGGTGCTCTTACCTGCTGAGCCATCTCACCAGCCCCTCCTTGTGACTCTTAAATGGTATTTTTGGTATTTTCCAGTAATGTCCTCCCCACCCCCTTGATTGTGGTTTCTTCCTTTAAGTACCCCCTTCCCCAGCTACTCAGGGTTCACGGTCCTCTACTCCTGTGTGGTGTATGACTGTGGGCCCCAGAGTGTGCCTGGAATAAAAAGTCCTCTTATGGTTTGCATCAAGGCCGTTTCTTGTGAGTGATTTGGGGTGTTGCTTCTCCTGAGTCAGAACGTGGGGGAGTCCTCACTTTGTGGGTCTTTCAGCATGATTTCCCTCTTGTTGAGAATGTATTAAGTCCAATTAGAGAGATATTGGTAACTGCCAATATATACATGCCATTATTGCACCTTGAGGATTATTGTACCTGGGAGTGGTTGGATTTCATAGGCATCATAGCTGTGTAGGACTACTGGCTGCTTCCCTCTTTTGGAAGCTTCCATGTTTCTGTCACCACGAAAGTTAGTCTTCAGGCAGGTGGTTTTGAGGTCAGATCCAATTTTGTTCTCTGAGTCCTATGTCAAATGGTGTCTTCTACAAAAGGGACCAAGGGTAACTAACAAGCCATTACCTAAAGTATTTTGGGAGTTTCTTGGACCCTGACTAATAGCTCAAAAGAAAGATTGGATGTTTATGCCTGCTGTTGGGGTTTTGTTACACAATTTATCAATCTTGGGGGGATGTATTCTCAGCCTAGATAGGAAAATTTTATTTAAACTATATTTGTCTATGTATACATAGATTTACTTGTATTATAGTTATTTTGGACAGATAGATAATACTATGACTCCTTTTGACTTTTTAAGGCCTTTTTATGGTCATATTCATCCTTCTGTATTTATCTCTCTCCTCATCCCTAAGTATAAAGCCCACACATTTTCCCCGTTTCCTCCTTCAGATAACTTGTACACTGCTATTCAAACTCTATTCCTCTTCTCCCCACCCCCAAGAATGGTCCCTT
Source organism: Mus caroli (assembly GCF_978045245.1). Taxonomy (NCBI): domain Eukaryota; kingdom Metazoa; phylum Chordata; class Mammalia; order Rodentia; family Muridae; genus Mus; species Mus caroli. Next base: position 37,544,856 of record NW_028227270.1, read on the forward strand.
TTTACTTTCCTGGTTTCTGAAGTTTCATTCATTATCCATTTTTAAAGAAGCTGATTAATTCTAGCTATCTACTAAGATTTTAAAGACGCAGTTGAGGTATTTTTGTGTATATTAAATAATAGTTCCTAAAATAATATTTTACTTTACAATGAAACATTTTTAGGAATTAATATTCTTATTTATAAATCATATATACCAGAACAGCCTGCTATCCCCAGCCTTCTTTTATTCTCCTGCCACCTCTCCACTCACCTTCATCAGGACCCGCGGATCCTGAAACACTATTGGCCGAATTCTCTTCCTGATCCATCTTCCCTGCCCACTGAGTTCCATTAGGCACCCCAAACTGCCCTGAGCAGTTTGCTTGGGCAGATTCTCAGTGGATCTCCATTCTCCCAACAACTCTATGCCTACCTTCGTCAGACCAGATGATTTGGAACCATACAGCACAAAGATACCCATAAGAGGCCAACCACACCAGAACCATTGAGGTTAAGTCCCCTCCCAAAATCTACCACAACAAGAACATCCAGGGACCAAAGCCATTCAGATAGCTAAAGGCCTTCAAAAGAACATAATCAACAAAAGCCAGGACAATATGACATCTTCAGGGCACAGCCAGCCCTGGATATCCTAACACATCTGAAGCTCAAGAAAATCCAATCTTATAAAGATGATAAGGGCCCTTAAAGAAGAAATGAATAAATCCCTTAAAGAAACACAGAAAAATACAATTAAATAGGTAAAGGAAATAAATAAAATTGTTCAAGACCTGAAAATGGAAATAGAAGCAATAAAGAAGACACAAACTGAGGGAATTCATTTTTGCTCATCCCATTATTGTCACGTTTAGTCTGACTAGTTACTCAGTCTGTGACTCAGTTGTTCCTGTAGTAATGTTAGCATGAGATGTTCTCCACATACAAAGAAGAATTAGTATTGTGGTAGAAAAATCTCTACTTGCAGAAATGACAACCCATACTGGGTTATTTCACATCAAGTTCTCTTTTGTCTACATCTACTTATTTGGATAGTCTCCTCTCACCTACCGTGGTTCCATGTCCTGACACAGGGCTTTCCCTTCTTCTACTCTGACCAGAGTCCTTGGCTTATTTCAGTCTAATATTTGACCGCAATGTTGACTCAGAGATGGTTGTTTATATTCAGACTGATCTGTCAGAGCAGAGTCTAAGAATTCTGAAAGGATATGAACCAACAGCTGGTTATGAATGAAGATAAATGAGAAGAACACAAAGCTACAATCATGGGGAAGAGAAATGGGACCACAGTGAAACCATTTTTATAGCAATTCCAGTTAGTCTTGGAACCTCTAGACTTTTGGGCTATATTTAATTTTGATTCAAGTGAAGTAGAGTTTTCTATCCCATTAGATAAAAGCATCCTAATACCACGTTTAATTTTCAATAGAAATTACTAGAAATATCAAAGCTATCTTCCCTTATCCAATATAAACACCCAGAAAATCAGTGATAACAGTAGCAGGTTTACAGACCAGATACAGTATTGTTGTCATTCATTTATCCTTTCAGGTTTGTGGTTTGTGGTTTCCCACAGGCTAATGGTCCCTTTAGCAGAGCCTGACGAATAGAAGACAGAACACTCTGGACATGTATTCATTCAAGTTGGCAATTGATATGGTTGAAATGTGGTAAAAAATGACTTCACATGCAATAATATAAGAATAATGGTGACTTTACCTTGAAACAACTACTTTTCTTTGCTTGCTTGCTTCTTTTTCTATTCCTTTTCTTTTTAATGTTCTTCTAGACACTGAAGTCAGAGAATAGATACAATAGATACACTTGGTAGCCAAAACCCTCATTCTCATCTTGAATAAAAGAATTAAAATTAAAACAAAAATTTACACAAGAGATGTCACTCAGCATATATATAAAACTACTGTGACTGAATAAAATCCATGTAGTATATTACACGTAAAAAAATATAGACATCAGTTTTTATATTTTTCTAGGCTGGAAACTGAACTCAGGCCTTGACATTTACTTAGGCAAGCAATCTACAACTGAGTTATATCTAGTCTTCCAATTTTTTAAGAGTTATTTTTTTTTGTTTGTTTGAAGAGAAATTAGATGTTTTCTTCCCTACTTCACTTTTTAAGTAGGTCAAGATATCGGTCCTAATTACAATTTGCTGAAAGCCTGTGTTTATACTGACACACAGTCTGACAGGTATCCTGTTTGTTTGTTTTAATTTAAAGGTAATTTACTGCCCATAAAAAGTAGGAGATTAATGACCCTAGAAATTGAAATCAGTTCCCCACTCACCAACTAGAGACAGTCTAATCTAGGAAAGCCCATGTTTCCCACCCAATTTGTCTCACCAGCAACAACGCATTCTTACTCCATAATAATTCAGTCATTGGCTTTTCTCTGGAGATTGCCCACAAGGATGCTAATTGAATTGATGACTTTTGTTATGTTCAAATGAAGAGTTATTTCGTGTAGTTCACCTGCTGGTACATGTGATGACTTTTGTTACCAACAGTACTACCATTTTGAACAGTGAGACTTTTTAACCCATCTCACAATCACTGGTGGCCCCTTTCTCCTTATTTTCAACATGAAGCCATAATTGTTTTACATTTAGCTCTAGAGACCATCTGACATGTTCACTGACTGATGCCAAAAATGGAGTGTTACAGAGGGAAGAAGATTCCCATGCTGTTGAGTAATGCACTAAAGCCTCCAAGTCAGTTGATACTTTTATAACAGCTACACTTCACATTTTAAAGCTGACAATAATTTTCCTAGCCAAAGACTCTTAGCAGTTTTTCACATATAAGGTATGTATAGCTAGTTTTGATGATGCAAAAAACAGACCCCCGAGTGACAAACAAAATATACAACAAGCAATTCACAAAAGAAATCATACAAAAGCTTAGCAAGATGTTGAGCAAGTAGTCATGTCAGCCTCAGTTAATGAAATGGCACTGGCAACACTGGCAAAACATTTCCCCCTCAGATCCCTGAGACTGAAAATACCAATGATACAGAGTCATAATGTTAATAGCAGTGCAGTGTAGACAGGTGCCACAGGTTTCTTTGGTAGAATGTAGTAGTGTTTATAAAAAATCATTCTCCTAAGAATAGTTTTCACTTTCATAATTTATTCAAAGAAAGCAATTAAAAACAGTGTAAAAATAAGTTTTAAAAAAGCTTTGGGGAAAAATTCCTAGCAATGGTGAGCTATGTATGAGACACTGGATTCTTATTTGTTTTTTTTTTCTTCATCTTGTATCTTCAGTATCAAAGTACATGTCTGCTATATTACATGGATTTAACATACGTTTAATTAATTATTGACAATGTCAAAATGTACCTCATCTATCTATCATTACTGGACCAAATAAAACAAATTATTTTATTGTTTTAAAATAAAATCGTTTATCACTTTGTGAAATAATAATTCCTGTCTGTATTTTACTGGTATAGAATGACATTTACAATAACTTCAGTTAAAAAGTTAGAAAACAGTATGATTCTAATTTTGAAAATAAAAAAATTATAAAAATGGTTCCAGAATATAATCTATCCTCTATAGTTTCAAATGTGCTGTATATACATTAAATGAAACAATGCTTTTTATACAACTATACTTTCAAATCATGTTATAAAAGTTATATATTGGTAATATATTTAAAACAAAATATGTGGGTGTTAGAACATTATACGATAAAGGTCATTTCCCTGAGGATAACAGTGTCAGAAAAAGGAAGAAAAATGAAGGAAAAGATAACTTTTCATGTACATCCTACTGTCCTAGGAATTCTATTTCTGTGATAAAACATCATGACCAAAAACAACCTGGGGAGTAAGGGTTCGCTTCAGTTTACATCTCCCTATCATGGTCTAACATGAAAGTTAGTCAGGGTGGAACTCAAGGCAGATGCCTGAAGGCAGTAACTGAAGCAGCGGTTATGGAGGAAAGCTTAGTCTCTGTAAGGCTTGTTTTTCATAGTTTGCTTAGCCTGATTTCTTCTAGGACTACCAAATGCAGGGGTGACACCACCCACAATAATCTCTAATCAACAAAATGCTTTCCCACAGGCCAATCAGCTAGGACTACCTTCTAATTAAGGTTCCCTCTTCCCAAATGATTCTAGTTCGTGTCAAGTAGACATAAAACTAACCAGCACATACACTATAAACTACATTTTTAGTTTTGAGACAACAGTGAAAAGGGAGAGCCTTTCTAGGTGTGGTGAAACTTGCCTTTGATGCTAATAGAGACAGAGACAGATACATCTCTGGGTTCAAGGCCAGCCTGATCTACAGAGAAAGTTCTAAGACAACCAAGGCTACACCAAGAAGCCTTGTCTGGAAAAACAAAAACAAAACAAAACAAAAAGGCAGAAAGAAAAAGAAGAGCCTTTGCCACTTATAACAAGGTCATGACTATTTTTATACTTTGAATTCCTAAAAATAAAATAATTATGACTATGCACAAGAACTTACTCAGAGAACTGTCTTAAATAGTGTGAAAATAAAAAAGAAGTGTTCTAAATGGGAATACTCAATATGGGAATATTATTCACTATTATGGATTTATTAAGAAAACTTTATTCAAACTTTGGTCCTTTGGAGTTGATGGAATGCCACATAAGTTAAACTCATGGGACATGTTCTTTGGTTCCCTTAACATGCTGAATTATTTGGAGATAGAAAAAAATGAATAAGGAAGTAAAAAATTGTATTGATTCTATTTTTAATTAACTTTTATGTGGATGTGTGTATACAGATGATTTTAAGGAGCTGTAACAATGTGTAGATGCATGTGCAAGTTTGTTATGTCTGCTTCAATGTCCACTTTATTTACCAAGTCAGCATCAGTTTCCTAAGAGTTTGGCTATTTAGATAGTCTGGCTACCCTGGGTACCAAGCTCAGTCCAGAGATCCCTATGTCCACCTAGCAATCACTGTGACTACAAGTGGACTACATCATGAGCCCAGCTGGGATTGCAACTGTGTTCTTCACAATTGCGCCACAAGTGTTTTATCCACTGAGCCTTTTCCAGAGGCCCTAATTTTATATTTGTGGTTATAAATATGCAAAATTATTATGAAATGTGAAGCGATTGTTAAATGAATACCCCACATGAGAAGACTTTTAAAATACATTTTTAGAAGCACTTAGAGCTAGATTCTTAGAAAGTCTGGTTTTTATTTGACTCCACTAGATAAGAAAATATCTTGAAAACAGTGGTGTTTCAGATAACTGCCCATGTAATTGCCAAGAGCTCACTCTAAGATTGGTAGACAAGCAATGTGTGGACACTTTCTACAGGAATTTCAAACAAGATTCTGGCTTATGAACTGCATGCTGTTTTGCCAAGGCACTCTGTTAAAATGTGGATGGCATTCTGCAATAAAAACAGACTTTCTGCACCATGAAACAGGCATTAACTTTTACTATCAGTGAAAGACACATGTTAACTCTCATAGTATTTGCATTGGTATCCATGGAATTTCTGTTGCATCAAAGAATGCTCAGTTCTGGAGACACAACAGTGAACCAATAGTCCCACCTTCCCCAATTTAGACAAGTTCCTGGTGAAGAACCAATATTAAAGATAGCTAATAAGACTGTTATTCACTCTTAGAATTTTAAGAGTTCTCACAGGTGAAGCATTATGAAAGGAAGGCTGTATTTCCTTACATCCAGTTATATTGTCACATATCCACACTTCAGTTGCTTGTATGACAATAATCTCTTATATTAGAATGGAGCCATGATTTTCTTACTACTTCACAATGGAATAACTATCTCGGTGTCATAGGGTAATGTGGTACTCATATTTGTGGTGGTACTGGTGCAAAGAAACTCTCTGCCTGCCAGTAACAGGAAACTAGAGCTATTGCACCCCATACACATATTTAATAATGATGATGAATGTCTGTGTTGCTGATTTGTGTACTTTCTATAAATGCTTTTTATTATTATTTTGTACTTCTACTTATTAAAAACATCCACTGTAAAACAATATTGTAAATTTATTGACATACTCATATATCTACTGGCTGACTTGATTGCCTCAAGTCAAGTGATTGACCAGTACTGATGTAGGTTGTGAAACTACACTATGATGCTTGCACAATGATGCAATTGTCTAATGTCACATTTCTCAAAATGTATTCCATGTTAAGTGATGCATGACTTGTATGTTAAAAGCTGGCTAAATTACTGAAGGAATTTTCCATCTTCATGGTTAAAATGATAGTGCCAATCAGTCATATTAAATAAGAGGATAATAATAGTCTTTTGCTTCACACAAAGAAGGACACACATATGCAGACACACATACAAAGGGAGAGAGAGAAAGAAAGAGAGGGAGAAAGAATTGTAGTAGAAATCATACACCATGAATTAGTCCTTTTGGGGGCTATCAGAAAAAAACCAACTACTGAAGTTGACTGACCCACAGAAGGTGATCTGTGCCAGATGTTGATAGGCAGAATAAGCCATGGTGTATAATTTGTCCAGGTTGCAAGCAGCTTGAACAATCTCTGATGTTATTTGGAGCTTAATTGTTTGGGGAAAGTGGTAAATGACACATGAATAACATCCGTGACACAAACCTGGGAACTGTAAATGCCAAGGAGGGGAAGTAATAATGACGAGGTTGGAGAAGCATCCCACATTGGTGAAGTGAAGCTGATGCTCTGCTGGGGAAAGCATAGCAGACAAATTGACAGTCTACTGGGTCCACCAACTGAAAAAGAAATGGATCTAGGGCTCTCTAATTGCATGCATACTTTTGCAGTCTTGTTAATACATTGTATGTATTTTTTGCTCAAATTATTACTTTTCCTTATTGTTGTTATTTAATAGTTATAGAGATTAATGGATTTCACCAGTGTAATACATTTATTTATCTTATAGGAAATGAGGAAAGCATAATCATTAACAGGGAATTAGTTCAGAGAGAGTTTAAGAGCAATATGATCCATTCCAGGTTTTACATCTTGAAAATCTGACCAGTCAGTATTTGGAGAAGTGGCACCATCAGTACCTAGAGAAAGCATCCCATAGCTGCTGTTCTTCAAAATCTTTCATTTTCTTTCAGTGTAATTCTCCACAAAATATGATTTACTTGCTCAAATGGTGACTTCAAAATTTATAAATGGGACAACTTCTTTTTCTTCATCATATGTTATTTAGTGTGGATTTGGCTTCACTGTTGAAGGCACTAGTCTCCATTGAGACAGTATTAGAACATATGTGGGTTATATGTTGCTTAACTAATTATCAGAGCATCCTGAGGGGAACATTATTTTACAACATGAACATTCTCTATCAAAAATTGACTTATTCTAAAATAGTAATACATGGGTTTTAACGTTTGTTACTGAGCACAGTGTAGTTTAAAGTAATATCAAAATAGAACCTGCCTACATGTTATTTACAATTAATGTTCCCTCAGTGGAAATATCTAACTATCTCATATGATGCAGACACATGTGATGTTTTGCTGAAGCAGAACCATGAAAGGACACAAAAAGTTTGTAGAGTATAATTAGGACCAGCAGACAATTACAGTGTGCTTGTATATCTAGCCTTGCAACATTTTGTTGGTCTTGAGCCTGCTCTGATCTTCACGTCATTGAGAGAAGCAGGGCAGGAAAATTTTCCTGGCATTCTGGCTGGTTCTGGTTGCTCCCACTGACTTGTACCAATTTGGTGAATAACTGGCTGTTTCTGCTGGATTCTACTGCCATGGATGATTTGTGTTTGGTGACATTTTTGAACTAGATTTTTGATAACCGGATGCTACTAAACTAGACTGCTAGTATCCTGACAACAGAAATTGGAACCACCCTAAAGAAGTACCTCTAGGACTTTCTGCTGGGGCGACTCCTATTTGGTTTCCTCCTGTGAAGACAACATATCCCTGCCCATCCTAGAAGACCTGTTGCACTCAGAGCAGTTGGTAAGAACCCCCTCCCTCAGTTCTGGAGCTGATGCTGGGAGACTGGTGGACTCAGGACCCATCACCCACCCAAACTGCCATCCTCCCAAATACCACTCCCCTCTATCCCTTTCACCCCTTCTGCCTGGTCCTCTCTGCTGGGGCAGACTCCTAGTAGGGCTGCTCCACTGAAGACACCATATCCAGACCCATCCTAGAGGACCTGCTGCACTCAGCAGTTGAAGATCTGCCGCACTCAGAGCAGTTTATGATCAGCTGCCCTCAGAGCAGTTGAATAACTGCTTGACTCTTCCACTGAAGACCCAACAGTCTGAAAACCTCTGAGAAGACCTACTGCAGCCAGGGCAACAGATCAGCAGTTTCTCTACCCCTGTGAAGAGCCCCCAATTGAAAGTCCCCACAGGTGGTCTGCTACAGCCAGGTCCACAGGCCTACCAGGAGAACTGAAGCAACACAAAGACAAAAGAGGCAGACTCCAGACAGTCACCCACACCAACAAACACCAGGGATATCCAGATGGCAAAAGGCAAGTGCAAGACCATAAGCAACAGAAGCCAAAATACGTGGGCATCATCAGAAAACAGTTCTACCAACATGGCAAGCCCTGAATATACCAACACACCTGTGAAAATCAGGAATCTGTCCTAAAATCCTATCTCATGAAAATAATAGAGTTCTTTAGAGAGGATATCAATAACTCACTGAAAGAAATACAGGAAAGCACATGTAAACAGGTACCAGAATTGAATAAAGCCGTCTAAGACCTAAAAGTAGAAGTAGAAACAATAAAGAAAACATAAATGGAGGCAAACCTGGAAATGGAAAAATCTAGGAAAGAGGTCAGGAATTATAGATGTAAGTATCACCAACAGAATAGAAGAGATAGAAGAGAGAATCTCAGGTATAGAAGATACCATAGAAGATATTGACACAACTGTCAAAGAAAATTCAAAACATAAAAACTCCTAACCCAAAGCATCCAGGAAATTCAGGACACAATGAAAGACAAAATCTAAGAATAATCTGAATAGAAGAGAATGAAGATGCCCAGCTCAAAGGACCTTAAAATGTCTTCAACAAAATCATAGAAGAAAACTCCCAAAACCTAAAGAAAGAGATGGCCATAAATGTATAAGAATCTTATAAAAAAACAAATGAATGAGAACAGAAAAGAAAATTCTCATCACATAATTAACAAAACACTAAATTTACATAACAAAGAAAGAATATTAAAAGCTTCAAGGGAAAAGGGCAAAGTAACATACAAAGATAGACCTAGCAGAATTACATCAGACTTCTCAACAAAGACTATGAAAGCCAGAAGACCCTGGACAGACGTCATGTAGACTCTAAGAAAACACAAATGCCAGCCCAGGCTACTAAATCCAGGAAAACTCCAATCAACATAGATGAAGAAAGCAAAATATTCCAGAACAAAACCAATTTCAAACAGTATCTATCTACCAATCCAGCCCTACAGAGGATCCTGGGAGGAAAACTCCAATGCAAGGAAGGTACTTGTGCCAAAGAAAGGACAAGATATTAAGCATCTCACAACAAAGTCAAAAGCAGAGAATCACAAGCACATAAAACCACCTACAAAACAAAAATATCAGGAACCAAAAGTCATCAGTCATCTCTCTTTAATATCTCTCAATATTAAAGGATATTAAACTCACCTATAAAAAGACATAAGCTAACAGACTAGATAGCAAACAAGATCCAGCATTTTGGTGCATACAAGAAGCAAACCTCAATAAGAAAGACAGTCACTATCTCAGAGTAAAAGGATGGAAAAGGGTCTTCCAAGCAAGTGGTCTCAGGAAATAAGCAGGAGTTGCCATGGTAATATCCAATAAAATAGACTTTCAACCAAAAGTTATCAAGCATGATGAAGAAGGACACTTCATATTCATCAAGGGAAAAATCCACCAAGAGAAAGTCTCAATTCTGAACATCTATGCCCCAAATGCAAGAGCACCCAAATTCATAAAGAAACTTTACTGAAACCCAAAACTCACATTGAACTCCACACATTAATAGTGGGAGATTTCAACACCCTGCTCTCATCAATCATTGAAACAGAAACTAAACAGAGACACAGAAAAACTAAGAGAGGTTATGAACCAACTGGATTTAACATATATCTACAGAAAATTTCACCCTAAAAGAAAAGAATACACCTTCTTCTCAGCACCTCATGGTGCCTTCTCCAAAATCAACCATATAATTGGTCAGAAAACAACCCTCAACAGATAAAAGAAGATTGAAATAATACTGTGCATCCTATCAGACCACCATGGCCTAAGGCTTGTCTTCAATAACAGCAAAAACTACAGAAAGCCCACATACATGTGAAAACTGAACAACTCTTTACTCAATGATAACTTGGTCAGGGAAGAAATAAAGAAAGAAATTAAAGATTTCCTGGAGTTTAATGAAAATATTGACAAATCATACCCAGACTTGTAGGACACAATGAAAGCATTGGTAAGAGTAAAGTTCATAGCTCTGAGTGCCCTGGTAAAGAAACTGGAGAGATCTTACTCTAAAATCTTTTTTTTTAATTTTTAATATTTTATTACATATTTTCCTCAATTACATTTCCAATGCTATTCCAAAAGTTCCCCATACCCTCCCCCCCCCACTTCCCTACCCACCCATTCCCATTTTTTGGCCCTGGCATACCCCTGTACTGGGGCATATAAAGTTTGTGTGTCCAATGGGCCTCTCTTTCCAGTGATGGTCGACTAGGCCATCTTTTGATACATATGCAGCTAGAGTCAAGAGCTCCGGGGTACTGGTTAGTTCATAATGTTGTTCCACCTTGCAGATCCCTTTAGCTCCTTGGGTACTTTCTCTAGCTCCTCCATTGGGGGCCCTGTGATCCATCCAATAGCTGAGTGTGAGCATCCACTTCTGTGTTTGCTAGGCCCCGGCATAGTCTCACAAGAGACAGCTATATTTGGGTCATTTCAGCAAAATCTTGCTAGTGTATGCAATGGTGTCAGCGTTTGGAAGCTGATTATGGGGTGGATCTCTGGATATGGCAGTCTCTAGATGGTCCATCCTTTCATCTCAGCTCCAAATTTTGTCTCTGTAACTCCTTCCATGGGTGTTTTGTTCCCAATTCTAAGGAGGGGCACAGTGTCCACACTTTGGTCTTCATTCTTCTTGAGTTTCATGCATTTAGCAAATTGTATCTTATATCTTGGGTATCCTAAGTTTTGGGCTAATATCCACTTATCAGTGAGTACATATTGTGTGAGTTCCTTTGTGATTGTGTTACCTCACTCAGGATGATGCCCTCCAGGTCCATCCATTTGGCTAGGAATTTCATAAATTCATTGTTTTTAATAGCTGAGTAGTACTCCATTGTGTAAATGTACCACATTTTTTTTTATCCATTCCTCTGTTGAGGGGCATCTTGGTTCTTTCCAGCTTCTGGCTATTATAAATAAGGCTGCTATGAACATAGTGGAGCATGTGTCCTTCTTACCGGTTGGGACATCTTCTGGATATATGCCTAGGAGAGGTATTGCTGGATCCTCCGGTAGTACTATGTCCAATTTTCTGAGGAACCGCCAGACTGATTTCCAGAGTGGTTATACAAGCTTGCAATCCCACCAGCAATGGAGGAGTGTTCCTCTTTCTCCACATCCCCGCCAGCATCTGCTGTCACCTGAATTTTTGATCTTAGCCATTCTGACTGGTGTGAGGTGGAATCTCAGGGTTGTTTTGATTTGCATTTTCCTGATGATTAAGGATATTGAGCTCTAGAACAAAAAGAAGCAAACTTATCCAAGAGTAGTAGAAGGGACGAAACAGTCAAACTCAGGGCTAAAAGTCAACCAAATAGAAACAAAGAAAACAATACAAAGAATCAGCAAAACCAAAAGCTGGTTCTTTGAGAAAATCAACAAGATAGATAGACCCCTAGCCAAACTAACTAAAAGACAAAGAAGCAGCATCCAAATTAATCAGAAATGAAAAGGGAGATATAATAACAGAAATGGAGAAAAATTTTAAAAATTCACCAAATTCTACTATAAAAGCCTATACTCAACAAAACTGGAAAATCTAGATGAATTGGATGGTTTTCTAGACAGGTGCCACATACTAAAGTTAAATCAAAAGCAGGTAAACTATCTAAACAGGCTCATATCACACAAGGAAATAGAAGAATTCTTTAAAACATCCCAACCAAAAAAAAAAAAAAAAAAAAAGCCCAGGGCCAGATGGATTTAGTGCAGAATTCTACCAGTCCTTCGAAGAAGACCTGATACCAATTTTCCTCAAACTATTCCATAAAATGGAAAGAGAAGGAACGCTACCTAACTCATTCTATGAAGCTACAATTACTCCGACACCTAAACCACAGAAGGACCCAACCAAAAATTACATCTTCAGACCAATCTCGCTTATCAATATCAATGCAAAAATACTCTATAAAATTCTTGCAAAATGAATCCAAGAATACGTCAAAACCATCATTCACCACAATCAAGTAGGTTTCATTCCAGGGATGCAAAGTTTGTTTAAAATAGGAAAATCCATTAATGTAATCTACTATATAAGCAAACTCAAAGAAAAAAATCACATGATCATTTCCTTGCAGAAAAAAACATTTGACATAATAGAACACCCCTTCATGTTAAAAGTCTTGGAGAGATCAGGAATTCAAGGCCCATACCTAAACTTAATAAAAGCAATATACAGCAAACAAATATAAAATTAAATGGAGACATACTTGAAGCAATCCCACTGAAATCGGGGACAAGAGGACACCCACTCTCCCCATATCTAGTCAATACAGTACTCCAAGTTTTAGCTAGAACAATAAGATAACAAAAAGCAATCAAGGGGGATACAAATTGGTAAAGAAGAAATAAAGGTATCATTATTTGCAGATGATATGATAGTATACGTAAGCAACCCCAAAAGTTCTACCAGAGAACTTCTTCAGCTGATAAACAAGCTCAGCAAAGTTGCCGGTAATAAAATTAACTCAAATAGATCAGTAGCCTTTCTTTATACAAATGACAAACAGGATGACAAAGAAATTAGTTAAACAACTCCCTTCACAATAGCCACAAATAATATAAAATATCTTGGGATAACTCTAACCAAACAAGTGAAAGACCTATATGACAATAACTTCAAGTCTTTCAAGAAAGAAATTGAAGAAGATCTCAGAAAATGGAGATATCTCCCATGCTCATGGATTGGCAAAATTAACGTAGTAAAAATAGTCATCCTACCAAAAGCAATCTATAGAGTCAATGCAATCCCCATCAAAATTCCAACACAATTCTTCAAAGACATGGAAAGAGCAATTCTCAAATTGATCTGGAAAGACAAAAAACCCAGAATAGTGAAAAAAATTGTTTTTTTTTTTGTTTGTTTGTTTGATTTTGCTTTTACACTCCATATTTTACTCTTCCCCCATTCACCCTCCACATCCCATACCTCCTCCCCACCCCCTATCTCCACCTGGATGCTCCTAACCCCTACCCCATTTGACCTCTAAACTCCCTGGGGCCTCCATTCTCTTGATGGTTAGGTGCATCATCTCTAAATGAACACGGACCAGGAAGTCCTCTGCTGTATGTGTGTTGGGGGCCTCATATAAGCTTCTGAATGCTGCCTTTTGGGTGGTCCAGTGTTTGAGAGATCTCGGAGGTCCAGATGAATTGAGACTGCTGGTCCTCCTGATGGATCACCCTTCTCCTCAGTTTCTTTCAGTCTTTCCCTAATTCAACAACAGGGGTCAGATTCTTTTGTCCATTGGTTGGGTACAACTACCTGCCTCTGACTCTTTCAGCTGCTTCTTGGGAAACAGGCAACCTCGGGAGGTAGGAGGTCAGGGGTTGGGGGGGCCCCTCCAGAATTCACCTGATACCTGGGAGGTGAGAGACTCTCGGGACTCAAAGAAAGGAACCTTAGATGAAATGCCATACAGTAGGGAGAGGGAACTTATAGAGCCCACCTCCAGCAGGAAGACAGGCCATCAAGTGAGGGATGGGGTTGCCATCCCACAGTCACACCTCTGACCCATAATTGTTTCTGTCTGAAAGAATTACAGGGATGGAAATGGAGAGGAGCCTGAGGAAAATAAGGTCCAGCAACAGGCCCAAAGTAGGATCCAGCTCCAGGGGAGGTCCCAAGACCTGACTCTATTACTGAGGTTATGGAACACTCACAGAAAGGGACCTAGCATGATAGCACTCTGGAAGATTGAACAAGCAGCTGAAAAAAAAAATCAGATGCAGATATTTGCATCCAACCAATGGACAAAAGAATAGGGGGTGTCAAAGCGTTTGAAAACCCTTATTAAAATTAGGTTTTGAATAATAGAGGCCGACAAACTCTCACCTTTAATATTTAATATTTACCAGCTCTATCTTACTTTCAACTTTGAGAGTCCAAGCCTGGCCTCAGAATGGCACTTGCCACTCAGAACTCAACTTGTCTGTCTTGCTCTCTGAAAGCTGGTGGCACAAAAACCACTCTCACCACCAAACCCTTTCTTTTTTATCTCCTTCTGGAAAGCCCATTTTTGTTTCATGTGAATTAGCAAAATCTGGAAACAAAGAAACCCATACATTTGTCCAATACTCTATTAATAACTGATAACTTGTATATTTTCTTTTCTATATTCACTTGAACTCCTACCATTTGGCATTACTCTCATCTCCTCATACAGTTCATTATGACACAATTTACTCTCAGTTCACATAAATCTACCTAAATTGATTTTTATCTGAGTACTTAAAGGTATAACTAGGGTTGTGTTGAAAACTTTTGCCAATCTGTTCTGGGATGGAGGCTTGACGTTTAGAATTTGCCATTTTGTGATATAAACCGCCCTGGCTGATTTTTAACTCCCAATATGATGTGACAGGATGAGGTATTGGAAAGAAGTAATAAGAGTTTTCTCATGTGAGCCAGTAGGAGAAAATTTCACTACCATGCAACACTCACCTTACTAGACACTAGCTTCAAAATATATTGATCACCATGAAAAGGGTTTCAGATCCAATAACTTACTTCAGCCATAAAAGTGTGGGGAATTCCACTTCGGGTTTTTGCTTCCCATAAAAGCTATTAATTGCTTGATTATCTAACTAATTACACAATCTGATTCTGTTAGCCAGTATGTATATTTACATCAGCTCCTAGCATTAGGGCATTAAGAACCACACTACATCATCCTCACATAGTCTCACTGCTATGATTATTTCAAACTACAAAAATCCTTGAAAAGTACACATGCAAGGATACTCCTAAATGAAAGCAAGCAGACAGATTGTGCAGGGGCAGAGTCAGGTTGTCTAATAACAAATAAGAGCTCTTATGGTGTGTTTCCTGTGCCTCAGTTTTAATAGGATAAACATCCACACATATACACCAACTGTTCCTTTGACATTACATGAAGGAAGCCACTCAAAAATCAATAATAACCATAATCAAAATCAATACCTGTTACATGCAGTAGATAAGGTATAGACAAAATTGTTCCTCTATCATAACAACATATCACACATATACCAAGAGCCATGGCAGGTCAGATGTCTCTTAAATCCTTTGACAGGATCCAAACTGTTTCACTGAATTTGAAGATGTTATACTAAATCTAGTGATTCTCCTCATTTAAGACACAGTTAGTTTATTTTTTAAATTCAAAGCTAGAGCTCAAGCAATAGAACACAGCTTTATAGTGTACACACTTATTCTGTGGCAGGCTGTAGTACTCTATCTGGAAAAAATGATGCAGCTGGAGAGATGGCTCAGTGGGTAAGAGGCTTGCTGAGCAAGCACTCATGGAAAAAGCTGGGTATAGCTGCACACATCAGGATTGTGGAGAAAAATCCTGGACACCATGATTGTGGGAGCAGAGGAGGCAGAAGGATCACTGGGTTGGCCACCAGCCTGGCTTCAAGTTAATGAGAGATTCTGTATCAAAATAGGAAGAGAGACAGAGAAGGAAGGACACCTAAAATCATACAAATGCAGGGACCCCACATTCACATACATTTGCGATGACATTTCCTGGCTAATTAACAAAATATCTTTTTTCGAAAAGGTCAAATCATACTAAAAGCATGGAGAAAGGAGAGTAGGTGTCATTCGGGTCACCTGTTGCTGAGTAACAAATCATGCCAAGACATAATAGTATGAAAGAGCTACAATCAGATGACAGTCTCAGCTCAGACTGCTGGAGTCTGGATCTTCCCATGTATCTCCAGAATAGCAGACCCAGGACAGCCATACTTTTCACACAACAGCTCAGAGCAGAACACTAGAAGTCAAGTGTTCTACAACAAAAGGAGAGACCAGATATGATGGAAGTTCAAATCCTAGCTGAAGCAACTCCAAGGAGGGAAATTAACTCCATCTCGAGTCCTTAAAAGTACTTTTAACTCAAGGAAGAACTAACAGATAATAAAACGAAGTGTCTGATTCCTGCTGAGAAATCATAAAAACAAAATAACAATTAATCTTTCCCAAACTATTCAGACATCCATCTGCAATACTCCCCTTTGTCTTCTCCAACTCTAAACATCTACTGTCCTGCTTTCCATCACCATTAACTGGCTTGCATTGTTGAAATTTTATAAATATCAAACCCTAAAAGATAGGTTCTTTGGCTTCTTCCTTTCTGCAAGATTACTTTTCAGATTATATGTATATATACATAATACACACACACATATACAGATGCATATACACACACATACATACATACACACTGGGCTTAATAATTCTTTCATTAATTCTAGGCCTCTGTGAAGTAGGTAACCTTTATGTAGACATCCCAAAACCAGTTTACTTTTTCTGATACTAGAGGCCTTTGAGTAATTGCTAATCTAAAAATGTCTAATAAACTGGTTCAAGAACACAGGAACAAAACTTTGAACAGCTATATACATTTACTTTATCTATAAATGTAATCACTTGGCCATATGCTAAGTGCATATGTAATCTTTTTAGAAACAGTTGCTCTGTTTTCTAGAATGGCCACACCTTTTTATGTTACCACCAAATTACTGCAATTCCAATGTCTTCATAGCATGAATGGTACTAGCTCTGATCAAACTTCCAGCAACAGTCACATAATAATATTTCAGTGTAGTTTTAGATTCTTGACCTTAAGACGAATATAGCCAACCGTCATTACATGTACTTTAGGGTGACAATACAGACATTCTGATGAAGTGTTTGTTTGAATCTTGCCCATTGGAAAAACTAGTTTCTTCTATAATTATTGTTGAGTTTCAAGAAATCCTTATACTTTCAGTATATAACTTCACTAGCAAATGTATTTCTTGCAAAGACTTGTGTTGCAACAGATGGAGACAATAACAGAACACCACAACTAATCATGCGGTTCTTTTTAAAATAAAATTTGAGATAAATGTATATGCATAAGAAGATACAAAAATAATACTGTTTTCATATGATCCATACCCAATCAGTTTTCCTGATGTGGTCCTTCATTTAAACCATATCCATTGCTCTCACCATCTCTGTTGCATGACACTTTTTTTTAAATTTTTTTTTATTAGATATTTTCCTCCTTTACATTTCCAATGCTATCCCAAAAGTCCCCCATACCCACCCCCCCATCCCCTACCCACCCACTCCCCCTTTTTGGCCCTGGGGTTCCCCTGTACTGGGGCATATAAAGTTTGCAAGTCCAATGGGCCTCTCTTTGCAGTGATGGCCGACTAGGCCATCTTTTGATACATATGCAGCTAGAGACAAGAGCTCTGGGGTACTAGTTAGTTCATATTGTTGTTCCACCTATAGGGTTGCAGTTCCCTTTAGCTCCTTGGGTAATTTCTCTAGCTCCTCCATTGGGGGCCGTGTGGTCCATACAATAGCTGACTGTGATCATCCACTTCTGTGTTTGCTAGGCCCCGGCATAGTCTCACAAGAGACAGCTATATCTGGGTCCTTTCAGCAAAATCTTGCTAGTGTATGCAATGGTGTCAGCGTTTGGAAGCTGATTATGGGATGGATCCCTGCATATGGCAATCACTAGATAGTCCATCCTTCGTCACAGCTCGTCTCTGTAACTCCTTCCATGGGTGTTTTGTTCCCATTTCTAAGAAGGGGCAAAGTGTCCACACTTTGGTCTTCGTTCTTCTTGAATTTAATGTGTTTAGCAAATTGTATCTTATATCTTGGGTATCCTAAGTTTCTGGGCTAATATCCACTTATCAGTGAGTACATATTGTGTGAGTTCCTTTGTGATTGTGTTACCTCACTCAGGATGATGCCCTCCAGGTCCATCCATTTGGCTAGGAATTTCATAAATTCATTTTTTTAATAGCTGAGTAGTACTCCATTGTGTAAATGTACCACATTTTTTTTTTATCCATTCCTCTGTTGAGGGGCATCTGGGATCTTTCCAGCTTCTGGCTATTATAAATAAGGCTGCTATGAACATAGTGGAGCATGTGTCCTTCTTACCGGTTGGGACATTATCTGGATATATGCCCAGGAGAGGTATTGCGGGATCCTCCGGTAGTACTATGTCCAATTTTCTGAGGAACCGCCAGACTGATTTCCAGAGTGGTTGTACAAACTTGCAATCCCGCCAACAATGGAGGAGTGTTCCTCTTTCTCCACATCCTCACCAGCATCTGCTGTCACCTGAATTTTTGATCTTAGCCATTCTGACTGGAGTGAAGTGGAATCTCAGGGTTGTTTTGATTTGCATTTCCCTGATGATTAAGGATGTTGAACATTTTTTCAGGTGCTTCTCAGCCATTCGGTATGAGTGCCCAGTACATCTCACAAAGCTGGGAAACTGGTGCACACTGCACAGCTTATAGGTGGCTTAGCAGGTTGGACAGTGTCCTTTCCAAGTGACCCAGTTGGGTTAAATCTCTTTCAGGCAGCTCAGCTGGTTTCTGCTTCTTCTAGACAGCTGGGATCATGTCAGAGCCTTTTTTGCAGTTTGGTTTGCCAAGAGCTGCTCTCAGCAGTCCTAGGGAGGGGTTTAGTGAATCAGGTGTTTCCAAGATTCCTGCAGCTGTTTTGAGTTGTTTACTTCTCTGCTTAAAGTGCTTCCCTGTAGGATAGAATGTTTCAATCTGGGAGGAAGCTGTTACAAAACAATGTCCAACTCTGGAAAGCATTGATCTAGTCTCTGTGTCATAATTTTGTTGTTTTCACTTACCGTGATTTTATTGAGTCAATGACCTGCTACCTGTGTTTTGTTTTATAAAACAAGGCCTTAAGGAGTGTGGGGCTTGGCAGGCCCTGCCAAGGTATCCCCTTGAACAATCAAGCTACACAACAGTCCTAATGTAGTTTATTTGGGACTGGAGGAAGGAGTAGAGTCAAAGAAAGGGGGGCAGAGAAAGACTGGGATAGAAGAGAGGAAGAGAGAAAGAGTGGAAGATTGGGACACATGGTGAGGAGAGAGAGTGAGAAGGATAGGCTGATTCCATGATAGGCTTCAAATTGGCAGTTAAGGAGACTAGGCCTAAATCCCTGTCTCAAAGGACTGGGCAATTCCAGGCAAGTTCAGGCCTCAGAAGCTGCCCTGCCACCTGGCCTGAGGCAAAGACAATAGGTCAGCAGCAGTTTCCAGACTTCCTCAGGTACTTCTCCAACAACAGTTTCCAGACCTTCCCAGCCAAGTTTCCAGTGCCCATACCCCAGTAATAGAATGTCCGTAGAGATAGACCCAACAGATTAATATAGAGGTCACCCATCTACCCTAGAGTTCCCTAACGTGCTTTAAATCAGGCCTGCACACTCACTTGGTTGTCTATTTTGGTAATGGGGAGACCCCAGCATGTTGAACTTCTGAAGAATACAAGACTCTTTGCGTTTACATACTGAGTCTTTGAGTCTGAGGTATTATTCTTTGATCCCTTAGGAGAGAAAGAGACACAGACGCAGAGAGAGAGAAAGGGGGAAGATGTAGAGAGAGTCCTTTTTATATGTGCATCAGGCTCATACCTGGCTGTTGTTGGGTAGAGTCTAGAGGAAATGCCAACAATATGCATGCAAACTCTTTTTTTCTTTGTTTAGTATTCCACAGTGTGGATGGGCCATCTTTATTTACCCGCTGACATTCTGAAGGGTGCTTTTGCTGTTCCCAAACTGGAATTAGGAACAAAGCTGCTATGGCAACTGGGTTCAGGTTTTGATGTGAATAATGCACCTAACCTTCCATAGTTTTATTATTAATTGATTGTTCAGGTTTTAATAAGCTGTGGTACTATTTCCTGAAGTGGCTAAACAATTTAATATTTCCTTAATAAATAGATTTGTAAGGTAGTTTTTCTGTATTCTCATTGGCATTGTTTTAATAACTTAATTTTAGTTTTAGCCATTGTAATATGTTTCTTGCCATTTTAATTCCATGTCTATCCCCTCATGAACTGATGAAACAGACTTTACCTATACCCTCTTTATCAACAAGTTTCAGTGTTTTGCATGTTGTTTGATTTCATTTTTAAGGCTGAGTTTCTAAATAATCTTTTTTCCATTTTTTTATTAGATATTTTCTTTATTTACATTTCAAATGCTATCCTGAAAGTCCCCTATATCCTCCCCTTGCCCTGCTCCCCTACCCACCCACTCCCACTTCTTGACCCTGTACTGGGCCATATAAAGTTTGCAATACCAAGGGACCTCTCTTCCCAATGATGGCCGACTAGGCCCTCTTCTGCTTCATATGCAGCTAGAGACACAAGCTCTGGGGGTACTGGTTAGTTCATATTGTTGTTCTACCTATAGGGTTGCTGACCCCTTCAGCTCCTTGGGTACTTTCTCTAGCTCTTCCATTGGGGGCCCCGTGTTCCATCCTATAGATGACTGTGAGCATTCACTTCTGTATTTTCTAGGCACTGGCATAGCCTCATATGAGACAGCTATATCAGAGTCCCTTCAGCAAATCTTGCTGGCATATGCAATAGTGTCTGGGTTTGGTGGCTGATAATGGGATGGATCCCCAGGTGGGATAGTCTCTGGATAGTCCATCCTTCTGTCTTAGCTCCAAACTTTGTCTCTGTAACTCCTTTCATGGATATTTTGTTCCCTATTCCAAGGAGGAATGAAGTATCCACACTTTGGTCTTCCTTCTTCTTGATTTTCTTGTCCTTTGAGACATAATATTTGTATGTCATTAAGTAGGAAGATGATAATATATAAAATGTTTAATGATGAATTCAGGGAATTACAAAGTTCCAGCTCTTCAATTATGAATCATTTGTGATGGTAATCTCCCACCCTTTCTAAACTTACTGTTGAGTTCTGAGAGACCTTTACATAATATATACAAGTAAATTTTCTAAATAATTGCATTAAGTGATGTTAGGGAATAGAATAATAATTAGTAATGACTTATTTATGAAATAGTTATTTCTCATTCTTTTCATTCCTGTATGATCCTTCTTTCCTAAACAATTTCAAGATTTTTCTGTTCATGTTTGAAGTTTTAGTTTCTGTTTTATTTATGACTTTGAGTTGTTTGTTGTTTTGAGACAGAGTCTTACTAGTTCAAGCAGGATAGTACTCCCAATCCTTGCTTCAGCATGCTTGCTTCAGCAGTAGCATCCTGAGTGCTAGAAAGATAGGTGTGCACTACTACACACAACTTCTCTCTGTTTTCTAGGGTGCTGGTCTATGAATGACAAAATCTTTATTTACTATGTTTGAAACATCTTTCTCTTTAAAAGTTATTTTTTCTGGGTATAGAATTCTAGGTAATCTGTGTCACCTCTCCTTTCCCCTATGTACAGCGAATCATTTCCTTCCTGCATTTATTTTAAAGAGCAATTTTCTTGTTCACTGAGCTTGAGCAATTTAACCACTATATGTGATGCTCACATTTCTTGTCCATGGAATTCATTGATATTGTTAGATAATTTTTGTTGAGTTTGGAAAATATCTCACCATTATTTCAACTGTTTCTTTTCTTGACAGTTGCTAAGTTGGACTTACAACTCGGATCCCACATCTTTTCATATTTTAGTTTATCCGTGTTGTCTCCTATGCTGTCAATATCATTGGTGCATTCTCTATCCCAGTTCTAGCAGTGTAAAATCATTATAAATTTGGTTTGCTTTATCTTTATTATCTCAGACTCAACTACCTACTTTTTCTCTATCATGGATTTTGTTTCTCAGATATCTGGAAGTTTTGGGTTACATACTGGACTCTTGTGTACTCACTGCCTGAGCTTCAATCTGGCTCATTACTCAGATACAGTTTGATGTGAGAGATTGCTACTTTAGAGGGTTGATACATGGAACCAGAACAATATTTAATCTAGAGACAGCTAATTATTCTGCATAACTACCTTGTGAATGTTCTACCCTGTGACCTTTGAATCATGAGGTATTATTGTCAACTTGGTGGGACTAGGCACCATGTTCTCTGATCCTGGTATTTTCTTACCAGGCCCTCTGACAGTTTCCTCACATGTACTTACTGATCTGTGTTCCACAGAAAACTCAGAGGCTATTGTTATCATTTTAATATTAAACAGCTCTGAGGGTTCATATCTTTGAACACTTGGTCCCCAGCTAGAAGCCTTGTTTAAGAAGGCTCTTATCTTCTTCAGGAGACAGAGCCTCACTGGATTCTTTCTATGCTAAGCTTCCTAACTTTGGATCCAATGTGATCCTCTGCTCAACTTCCCAGAGTTAAGACCTTCTTTGCCATGTTGGATGGTACCCCTTCTTAAACTATGACTTAAAAAGCTCTTTCTCTCTTAAGTTGATTCTTGATGGACAGTTGACAGCAGTAAGAAAAATAACAAATTCTGGCACTTTGGGAAGAAATCTGGACCTATTTATCTATATATCTTGAGAATTCAGTACTCTGATCTACAATACATGTTTTCATCTCTCCAGACACTAAACTACACAAGCAGTCTAGTGGACTCACAGTAGCCTTAGCTCTCATGTGACATAATTTTTAAAAATGCAATTAATTTGAAACAAGCATTCGATTCACTTTATGTTTCTGCCTTCTTTTACGAATACCCTTCTTGTATTACCTTAGGCTTAATGTCCTAAAGACCATTGTTTCAATTTTTTTTTTACTTCTTTTTGGTTTGATTTTGATATTTCATATCAAAAGCCCTTGTTACTATGCCTTGACTTAGGGTGAAGAATTTTACTTCTTGGTGGGACAATATAATAGCATCTGTGGACTAATATTTAAGCAATATATACTCACTAGGAATTATTTCTCAAACAAAGGGAAAGGAATTCATAGTTTGGGGGACAGAATCATTTGTCATTATTGTCAAAAAGGGAAGCCTTTTTTTCTGTCCTTATAGGACTCTTAAGCAGGTAGCTTGGTGATGCAATCCCACTCCCAAGTGACAGATCATCATAGCTTAAGCTTCAAAAGAGTAGGATCCTTCTGTCTGGGTAATGTTCAGTCTTTGTGGTCTACAGTACTATTTATTACTCAGAGGGATGAATCCACCGTAGAATTGAAATAAGCAAACAGATTTCGGGCAGTTAGTTAAATACTCAGTGTCGCTTCGAACAAGTGTCACATCTGCTAGCTCAAACCGTGGTAGCTAACTAAAATCCCTTATCTGGTGTTCCTAGTTTTCTCTATGCTCAAGAAAACACATGAAGGAGATAGAACTACAAAAGAACTTCTGTGTCTTTTTCACAACAATTGATAGACAAATAGAATATCTAAATGCAAAAGAATGTTTTTATACCAGACTTGTACAACAATAATATAATCTAATATCACTTATAAAAGTAATTCCACATAGATCAAACATCTAAAACTATAAAACGCTGAAAAGTAAAGCCTTGTGTTAGATTTAGCAGTGATTTCTTGGGAATCACAACAGAGGCATAGAAGAACAGCAACAACAAACATACAGCTAAATTGCATGGTACTGAAATGAAACTTTCTATGTATCAAAGGACACCATGAACAGAAGAACAAAACACCTATATAGAATGATAGAAGGCATTTGCAATCTACAATCTAGTATGTAATTCATATATAGACTCTATAAAGAATTCCTATCACCTATCATTCAAAAAAACAGCCCTCAATCAAAAATCAGGAAGCACAGTTGAATAAACACACCTCCACAGAAGATGGACAAATATCCAATAAGTTAATTTTCAGAATTTGTATACTGCTCAATAGTAGATTTCTGGTTATCATGAAGAGGGCCCTGGGTTTGATCTCTTGTGAAAGAGAAAGAAAAAAAGAAGAAAGAAAGAAAGAAAGAAAGAAAGAAAGAAAGAAAGAAAGAAAGAAAGAAAAGAGAGAGGAGATTTTCAATTTCAGTAGTTGTTACAGTAATTTAAGTAAAAATCACAATGTTATGCTAGTTATCATTCATCAGATGCCTGTCATAAAACAATGAAACAATGAGACAATAGCAAATGTTGGTGTTAACATGGAAAAGTTAGAATTTTTACATATTTCTGATGGGTTTATAAAGTCCTTGATCTCCTGTAGTAAACAATGTGATTCTCCATAAAGTTAAATATAGAATTAATATGTGATCCAGGAATTGAACCTCTGATCAGATACTCAAAATAATTGAAAGCAGGCATGCAAAGAGGCATCCATCTTTGTACTCTTAACACCATTATTTACAACTAAGCCGAGACAGCAACCCCAATATCCACTGATAAATGGATAGAAGCCCGAATGTAGTAATACATACAATGGAATATCATTAAGACATAAAAACAAAAGAAATTCTAACATATGCTTAAATTTTTTGACTGAAATAAACTAGTAAGCAGAGAAGATAAAACTTGTATCATCCCCTTAATATTACTTGGAAGAGTAAAATTCCAGAAACAGAGGGCAAAATGGTGGTTTCTAGACGCTGGAAGGGGAATCTGCATAACTCAGTTTTTAACGAGTGCAGTCTCTATTTCCAAAGATAAGTAATGTTCTATGGAAGGTGGTGGTGATGTCTGCAGTTTGTGAATGACTTAATTCCACAGAGCTATGTACTGAAAGGATAACTAAGCTAGGTGTCTTGGTGCATGTATGTAATCCAAGCACTTGAGAATGCCAAGCTGGAAGAACTCCATGCATTCCAGGCTTCACTAGGCAACATGGGATATCAGGTCAGGCAGAAGGATGCATAGAAAATAATAATAATAATAATAGACAATTTTAAAATGGTAAATTTTATTTTTTACAACAATTTTAGAATTCATTTATATACATAAGGATCTAATTGTAATAAAGAATAAGTTTAAAACACATGTGCAGTTTAAATGATATTTCAGGTTGTTAATAAAGCTGTCCATCTTACTATATCTGGCTTTTAGAAGAATTTTTTTCAATATTTTATTAGATATTTTCTTAATTAACATTTCAAATGCTATCCCGAAAGTCCCCTATACCCTCCTCCCACCCTGCTCCCCTACCCACCCACTCCTGCTTCCTGGCCCTGGAATTCCCCTGTACTGGGACATATAATTAGAAGAATTGTTGCAAAATGTATCACTGTCTAATATCTCTTTCTTTAAGAAAATTCAGTATGCTGGGACAGTGAGCTAAGGTGATCTAGACCTGCCTGGTGCCAAGAGCAATGACCCAGAGCTGCCTATCTCTTGCTCTCTGTCCATCACACTTCTTCCTTGTTCATCATCCTGTGAAGCACTCAGAACTTGTGAATACTTACCGCGTCTAGGAGTTAGAAGGTGTCTTCAAATTATAGTGGATGATGGGGATGGATTTGAACAGTTTGACTCGTGTATATCTTTCCTTTGTGTTAGGTTTGAATACGATCCCAGTTCATTTTATTTCTAAATTATATTTACATTATATTTCTAAAATTAGCCCCTTACAAATTCAATATGCAAAGCACAATGAACATATATGGAGATTACTAAACACCACTAATCACAAAAACCTTCATTCTTAAGAAGCTACAGTATTGAGATCTTCCTAGAAATCCATAAATATCTTCTGTGATATCTAATTTACTTCATCATGTGTAGGCATGTTTTAGCCTTATACATCTTTGTGTGTATATGTGTGTGTTTGTAGATGTTCACATGCATGTGAGCATGTGTGAATTCATGTGTGTGTATGTTCATGTGCCTGTGTACATGCATGTGTATGTGTGTGGTGTATATTCTCATGTGTGGCTAAAGGTGTGTGAACATGTATATAAGAGGCCAGAATCAAAACAAGCAAAACATTGGTAAGACAAAAAATGCCAAAAACGTCAATATGGAACAAAAGTTTACCCCCCCCAAAAAAAATGCCATTGAGTTTGTTTTGTGTTGAATAACACAAAACATCTGAGCATGGGGCTTACCCTCAGTTGTGGTTGAGATACCCAGTGACAATGCATTGGAGGACACTAATTTCTGTCTTACCAGTGGACATCGATGCAGATAGCCTCTTAAGTTAGGTGTAGGGCGTCTATGATCAGCCTCCCCTCTAGTTTGAATCTTTGTGGAACTTTGGCATGCTGCCACAGTCTCTGTGAGTTTATATGTGCAACAGTCCTGTTGTGTCTGGAAGACATTTTTTTTCCTTTGAGCCATACATAGCCTCTGGCTCTGGAAATGTGTCTCCTCTTCTGCATAGATCCCTGAGCCCTGAGGGGAAAGGTTTGATGAAGACATCATATTTAGGACTGAGTGCTCCAAAGTCTCTCGCTGTCTTCATGTGTTGTGGATCTCTGTGTTCTTATCTACTGAGAGAAGTGTTTCTCAAGTGAGTTGAGTAAGGTCCTGATCTATGGATAGAAGAGTATAAAAGTGATCATTTTAAATTCACTAGAGTTGACTTGTGAGAGTAAAAAGAATCAGAGGAAGTTGGGGGGAATGTAAAAAATAGATGTCATTGGAATTCAGACAACTAGCACTGTATACTCTTGTGTTCAGACTAGATTGTGTAACCTTAAGTTAGCTGCTTTATGTGTTTAAATTCATTCATTCTATAATAAACCACATATACTTAGTGAGGTTAAATGGATAATCTTATTAGGGTTCCAGCTTCAGTATTCTGAGTCCTATCATTCTACTGCATTGAATGGAAGAGACTACAAAGATTCATATTCCAAGAAGAGAGTAACTGGGAAAAGAGTAGATGTGGGATTCAGTTAGTAAGCTTTGGGCGGCAAGTAACAGAGTTCCCAGCTGTAAGTAACTTGAATAATAGATGTATCCTATTAAGAATGCTAGAATGGACCTAGGGGTGGGGGTGCACTGCTTTATTCCCCAACAGAGGCAGGTGACTCTCTGAGTTCAAGGCCAGTCTGTTCTACAGAGTGAGTTGCAGAACAGCCAAAGCTACACAGAGAAATCCTGTCTCAAATAAATAGACAGACAGACAGACAGACAGACAGACAGATAAATAGATACCCAAAACAGAAAAGAATTCTAAAGGGGCAGTTTCAGTGTTGTCTGGCTAACATCTCTCTGATGTCACAGTTTGGCTCAGCTTTGTCCATATTCTCATAGCACCTCTGTCTTATTGCTACTATTACAAGCTCTTGTTTTTATAAATGATGCCTGCCATAGCAGAGAGGGTGGATTGCTTCCTACACAAACTTCTGTCTGACTATCACCACTCCCATCCCTAGTATGGGTAAGAACAATTATAATGAAAACGTAAATCTATTAAACTGGTTTTATAGACATGTGCTTGCCTATTCTGAATCAAGTTCTTCAAGACACCTAGAAAATAAATCGGAGTTGTTTGGCTCAGTAGAGATAAAGAGAAGAAAGAAAAATATGAAAAAGCAGAGGAAAGATCAGAAAAATGGAGTATGTCAAGGAATACAGTAGGACCCAAGGGGTTCTTAAACTTTGTTTTGTTTTTCTACATATTTGCATGCTATTGACTTTTAAAATTGTATATATATATATATATATATATATATATATATATACACACACAATATACTGTTAACTGTGGTTATCCTATTGTGCTCTACCATAGAGCACTGAAACCTATGCCTTACCCAAATGAGCTTCCATAATCAAGAGAAATTCTAAATTTCTAAACATAAATGTTTCTAAACACATTATTTGTATAAATACAAATGTGACGGAGTAGCTACCTTGGCTTTGGTGAACTTAGTCAGATGATTTAGGACTAGAGAAGAATGAGTATGAACATGAAATAAATAACTTGAACATTGAGGCAGCACTGGGCCTTTGGTGAGAAGTATTTGACACCAGCTCTATAACTTTGAACCTCCCTCCACATATATGCAAGAGTTATGAAGATAGGCTCATGCTGGACTCCTAACAGAAGAAGCAGGGGCTGTATCTGACTCTGTTGCCTTCCTTTGGACGTCTTTCCCCTACTGGGCTCCCTCAATAGATGTGCCTAGACTTACTGCAACTTGATATGCCAAGGCAGTAGATATACATGGGAAACTCCACTTTTCTGAGGAGAAAGGGAAGAGGTGTGGATGGGGGACAGGTGGGAGGAAGGGAATGGGAAGAGAGGTGGAAAGGGAAACGATGATTGTGATATAAAGTAAATAAATTAATGAATGAATAAAAAATTGTGAACCTCAGTTTACATTCTTTTTAAATTTTTTATTATTTTCTTCATTTATATTTCAAATGCTATCCCAAAAGTCCCCTATATCCTCCCCCCTGCCTGTCCTGCTCCCCTACCCACCCACTCCCACTTCTTGGCCCTGGCGTTCCCCTGTACTGGGCTATATAAAGTTTGCAATACCAAGGGGCCTCTCTTCCCAGTGATGGCCGACTAGGCCATCTTCTGCTACATATGCAGCTAGAGACATGAGCTCTAGGGGTACTGGTTAGTTCATATTGTTGTTCCACCTATAGGGTTGCAGAACCCTTCAACTCCTTGGATACTTTCTTTAGCTCCTACATTGGGGGCCCTGTGTTCCATCCTATAGATGACTATGAGCATCCACTTCTGTATTTGCCAGGCACTGGCAAAGCCTCACAGGAGACAGCTTTATCAGGGTCCCTTCAGCAAAATCTTGCTGGCATATGCAATAGTGTCTGGGTTTGGTGGCGATTGTGGGATGGACCCTGGATTGGGGCAGTCTCTAGATGGTCCATCCTTTCGTCCTAGCTCCAAACTTTGTCTCTGCAACTCCTTCCATGGATATTTTATTCCTTATTCTAGGGAGGAATGAAGTATCCACGAGTTGGTCTTCCTTCTTGATTTTCTTGTGTTTTGGAAGTTGTATCTTGGGTATTCTAGGTTTCTGGGCTAATATCCACTTATCAGTGAGTGCATATCAAGTGACTTCTTTTGTGATTGGGTTACCTCACTAAGGATGCTATCCTCCAGATACATCCATTTGCCCAAGAATTTCATAAATTCATTGTTTTTAATAGCTGAGTAGTACTCCATTGTGTAAATGTATCACATTTTCTGTATCCATTCCTCTGTTGAGGGACATCTGGGTTCTTTCCAGCTCTTTGTATAGAAGTTTTTCTCCCTCTCCTGTCAGGGAGATATCTTGTGGGGTTCAAATGATTCACACTGAAGGATGGAGGTGCCAGGGTGAGCAGGAAACTGTGCCCAAGGTAACATTACACTTTCAACCCAAAACCTAAGATAACACTCTGACCTTTGGTTCCTCACACAGTGTCAGAAAACAAGGATTCAGGACTCCTGAATCCTCTATGTGTCCCTAGATGTCCCTCTAAGAACTTCAGGTTTGGGGAAAAACAACTCATCTCCGTGAATTTAAACTTCTGCTCTGAGACAATAGCAAGAAGTTTCTCCTGAATGTAGGGTGTTCTTGGCCACACCTACCACTGTAATATGATAAACTAATGTTATCCACTCTATCTGGAGACTGATGCCTCATACTTATGTTTCAGTTCCATTTTTTGTGAATATAATATTTTGGGGAAATAATGGCAGATCAGGTCAGAAAAGTTGTACTGGTAAGTTTAGGTCATAAGAAGCATAGCTCAGACTGTGATTCAAGGACAACCACTCTCTTTGGTCTTATTTTAGTAAGCATCTGCCTCATGCTGAAAGATGAAACAAGGTCATCCAAATGTTTTGAGAATGGATACAATCTCAAGAAAGATGACAGAAAAACTTAAGGGAGCCAACTTTCCTTTTTAGGTTTCCAGAGTTTTCCAAACACGTGGAACTTACAGCTGGGAACTTCCTCGAGTTGGAATTTGGCCACAACCTACTCTATCACCCTATTGAAGAGGGCAGATAGCTACCACAAAGGACAGGATGGTAGAATTCACATCAAAATTATTCATTCAATTTATGAGTAAAATCCCAACAAAAATTATTTTTTATAACTTTGAGACTAATGAGATAATATCTGTGCTGTGCTCCACTTGGTTCACTTCTGGAAGAAGAATCTACAGGAGGAGTAACATGTGTCTGTACTTATAGGACAGCCCCCGGGTAGCCTGAGGAGGATGGCTGCAGGACAGAACTGGGGTCCTCCAAGGAACAGCTTGGGCGATCATAATTCTTTGATACCCATCTGTATGGGCTCAAATATAGAATGTGTTTTGACAGAAAAAAACAAGTTTGGAGGTTTGTTGTAGTGGTTCTAAGTGTAGCATATCAGGAGTCCATTGTTTCATAATTTTGTAGAACTGACTCACGTATAAGCCTCTGTGGTAACCCTGTTACAAGGAGGCCTGTGACAACACATGACATTACTCTTCCCATAATCCATATCCAAAGTTCAATGTCCAGTGACATTGCTGTATGGATTTGTCACTCTTTCTGAGAAATTGTGATTCTATATGTCAACTCGACTGCTATCATTTGTTTAAGATTTGGAGTGAAAACTACGATAGACATACAGTATTAGATAACTACTGTCACATGTAGCTTTTTAATTTGCGTTGAAAATGATGAGCATAACTTCTTCCATCCACTTTCTATATCCTTCACTTACTTTTGGAGACACTAAGCCATAAGAAGGGCCACTGTTCTGCAATATGGCATAATATTTTTATCTGGCCACTCAAGTATTTGCTCTGATTCACAGTGAGAACTGTGACCCAGCCACAGGATAGTGTCAAATTTAAAATGTGGCTTATAATATGTCTTTCAACAAATGGTCTCATTTCTCCCAGAAACCAATGAAGCTATGTAGGGTCAACCAACTTCCGAACTGTGAGAGACACAATCATTGGTGCCTCCACCATCAGCAGCGTTTCCAGGTTTGGTTCCTTCTTCCTAAATTTTGAAAATAAAAGACAATTCATAGCCGCTCAGGTATGACATAACCTCGTGTGTGTGTGTGTGTGTGTGTGTGTGTGTGTGTGTGTGTAAGTCATTCAGGGCCATTTCCAGAGCAAAGGAATATAGAATTTTTACATTGTTTAGATCAGGAAGCTAAAGGGGGGAGAGGGTTTATAGTTATGTAAAGATAATAGGCATAAATGAGATGGGTCCCCAGAAAACAGTGACACACTCACAATATTGATTAAAGTGAGGGCAGAGTGTACGAAGTCTAAACTAATATTCAAGCATATCGAATAATGTCCTGTATTAAGTGACTACTGTGTTATCACAGAGGCACAAATGAGTTTAGCTTAGCAATCCCTTCCCAAAACACCATTGGCTGAGGCCATGTGTTTTGCTATCACAGGAGCAGGAGTAGGGGGTAGGGGGTACGGGACACGGGGGATTGTATGAGGGAGCACTGCTTCCGATTGTGCAGAGATTTTTCCTAGTAATTATGATGTAAGAGTGCTACAGAGCAAAAGGATATTTAAGAAGGCTGCCATGGATGTGAGCTTTCACTTTTTCTGCCTTCAGTCTTGCTCATTTGTACCTTCTGTCACAGCTACCAGCACAGGGATAAAATAAAAGTGTATGTCTAGAGCCAGGGGCTTTTTCCCAGCTGCGAGTGCTTCACCAGAGCCAAAGCTTCTCAGAGTTCCTCACAGGACCCATCCATGCAGGGTCTCTACCTTCAACATTTCAGTTCGTACTTTTTCGTAACTCAAACTCATGACAGAGACATACAGGACTTAATTTTTGTCATAAAACCTTTAAATCCAAAGCACACACTGGTACTAATTGAGAAATCTACTTAGCAAATAGTTTTTGTAAGAAAAAAAAAAAAAAGACCACAGATTTTTGCTGTTGTTGCTGTTGCTGAATGTTCTGCACTGTTGGTTCCCTCAAAAAAGAGGGGTGCTGGTGTGGGGATAGAGCAGAGAAAGGGAGGAAAGTGGCTTCAGTTCAGGGGAACCCTAAAAAATGCACATGAATCAATTATGAAAAAGAGAAGGTCCCTTTGAATGGGGAAAAGCTGATTGGAATTAGATAGGCTTTGTTCCTATCTACAAGGTACAAGGAGGGGACTTTTCAGCGGAACAGAAAAGGGGGATTTGGGACTGTTTGGCTGCTTAATGCCATAGTGCTTCAGAGCCCATGTGAAAATTTGCTGCTGGCTATTAATCATCATTGTGCCCTGCAAAGAAGCTGTTACAATGATGACTATATGTCATTATATTCCCACTGTAAGTAACGAATCAGAGAGCTGGGAAAGTTGGATAAGAGCGGCTGAAAAACTTTTAAGCGGTCGAATCTATTTAAATAAATTTACATCACATTTGCTACTTTCTCTGGTATGGGAATCATACTTTAAAATGAAACAATATGCTGTGTTCATGGGGCCTGGTCTTTTATTCCCCGTCCCTGAGCCTACTTTCCAGGTCAGCCTTTGCCAGAGCTGACAGCACGCTTTTCTCATAGCCTCTCCTTCTCATAGCCTTTGGTTGCTTTCAAGTTCAATTTAGCACAATAAAGTTGTTATGCATGACAGTTTGGAGAGCAGAATAGGTGATGTCTGGGCCCGCTGTGTCGCTACAAAGTGGGCCCATTCTCTGTGGGCCAGCTCAGTTACTGGAGCCTTACTGGTGGGACACAGCCATGGACTTTCAGACGTTCCCATCCTGACGAAAACAATTAGCTTCAAACTGCACGAAGCCTCGGGGTCAGCCTCTCTTTGACTGAGACTGCACATTTAAATATGCTGTGGTGGATTTCAAATTTATGTTGATTTGTCCTGTTGTGCTTCTCTTTCATGTGCTTTTATTTACAGATGTGTAAAGAATATGGAAAGTTGGAGTTCCTCGTGCTTCCAGAGTTTTATTAGAAATCTAAGCCATTGTTTTATGTTTATTTTATAAAGAAATAGAGTTGAAACATGTCAGGCTTAATTCCATTAGGCTGAACTGCCCAGAACAGAGCCCTGGGGTTTGGAAGACAGAATCTGAAAGGAAGTGTCTCCTTGACTAAGCATCATGAACAAGGCAAACAACAAACAACTCTCGCATACCACCATGGTCACGATAGCTTTCCACTGGAAGATGGCACCCTCCAAAATCTTACTCTGACCTAAAAGTGACAGATTTCTTAATAAAGCCAAAAGGTGTTTTTTCCACCATTGCATACCACCATGTGAATGTGTGTGCGCACATATGGGTCGATCACATCAATTAGTGTTAGCATTCATTGACATCTTCCCAAGGACTTACTGTCTGGGACATAAAATGCTGTTGCCATGAAGTAAAGGTTACTCAATTTTGATGCTGAAGAAATATTCTCATGGGGGACATATACTCTCTGGTCTTCCTGAAAAGAACCACACAACACAGCAAATTTAGATTCATTTATATTTGACCATTTCATTCATCTCAAACAGATGTCCTCACTCTTTTAGTTCTTGTAGGAAAATACATCCCAGCTGTCTTGATTACTGATCTCACTAATTACAGGCTGAAACCATGAAGCACAACTCCTTCCACATTAGACAATGACTGAGAGAGGATTGCACAAGCACAGTCCATGCTTCTAAAAGTCTAGAATTTGGGTAAATTATTTGTAAGATTTATATATTTTACCAAAGGGTGAAATACTGAGTCATGGTGTCATGTAATATTTACTTTAACTGTGTTTTAATAAAAGAAAAAAAACAGTGAAAATGGTAATTGTATAATGGAAGAAACCTCCCTCAAAACAATCTATATTCTAATGTAAAAATCTAACATAATCCTAAATCTTTTAAATCAAATT
The DNA here is from genome assembly GCF_978045245.1 of Mus caroli. Classification (NCBI taxonomy): domain Eukaryota; kingdom Metazoa; phylum Chordata; class Mammalia; order Rodentia; family Muridae; genus Mus; species Mus caroli. The sequence continues at coordinate 37,578,847 of NW_028227270.1, forward strand.
ATAGCAGAAAAATAGAAATCTGTACTTATCTTCAGCAAATATGTGGATAGTTTTCCCTGGTCATCTCTCTCCTTTTGCTATTATTTAATACTATTTGGTGTCATTTTCCCAAAGGCATTTTTTTCCAAGTCAACATTTTAAATAGCTTTTGAAAATACAGAAAGACAAAAACAAATTGTATTATGAGAGACAATGACTACACATGTAATAAAAGCACTTTTCTAATTGTTAAGTGGAACAATCTCTTTGACATTCTAATAAACAAGTACACAAAAATTTACAAAACTCTTTAATAATATGTGCTTAAAACACACTCGTTTTCTTCAACAAATATGTGAGAAAAATTTAAAATTTTATTTATACACTGGCAGCATGAAGAAAGAATGATTAGATATTAGAAAGAGAGCACTAGAAGTTCACATGTGTGCACAGAAACACCCATGTGCAGACAGCAACGTAAAACTTGTTACATGCTGATTCATCTGGGCTCTCCAGTGAAAACATGGGGTGATTAACCATAAAAGATTGTCTCCTAAATCATAAGAACTAAGGGAGAATATTGACAAAAAGTTCTGAGAATTATTTGTAGTATAATTATATAAAAGTTTGAGATTTTTACAGAGACCCGTAAGATTTGGACTGGCTCCAGGCAAAGACACAGTGTGAACAAGTCTGAGAAAATGCCATCCTCAGCAGAACCTCTGCAGCTGTCATGAACGATGACTGAAATGAAAGGCCAATGAAAGGTATAGAAGATAGCCAATCACCAAGGTTCTCTGGGGGAAAGGAAGGGATGGAAGAGAAAGGCAAAATGCAAAGCCCATTATAGGGCTCTGAAAGAAAAGAGGTATAGAAAAGAGGAAGAAGGCAGCATTTGCCATAGACATCACCAGCAAATCCAGCCAAGTCTTATCCAGGTTCTTCACATGTTTGTTTGTTTGTTTGTCTGTTTGTTTGTTTGCTTGCTTGTTTTTCTGGAATATACTTTCAGTATGGTAGGAGATTCAGAAAAATATTGGCCTTGCCTTAAGCTGAAGCTTCCCTTTTCTTGGTTGGTAGAAGCTCATCCATGAAAAGAAACAACATTTGTGGTGATACACAGGATTGTTACAGAGACCAATAACACAGATAGTGTACAGTCAGATTTCTTGCATGTAGAAGTTACACTGTGAATGTTGATTCCCTTTAGCTCTTGAGTATTTTGTATGTTTTGCAACCCTCAACCAAAAATCTCTCAATGAATAAGCCAACGTTTCTGACTTAAAATCTTATGCAGAAGGAATGGTTGGGGAACAACCAACTGATTCAGTGGGTAAAGGCATGACCTATCCTAGCCCAGTAATCTAAGTTTGACTTCTGTAACCCACAGAGTGGAAGGAGAAAGGCATCTCCTGAGAACGTTCTCCAAATTCCACGGGTGCGCGTGCGTGTGCGCACACACACACACACACACACACACACATGTGTGTGCACACCTGCAGTAAATACTTCTTAATGTGATTTTTAAAAATATAATGAAAGAAAAGCAGATGGTAACAAATCTTGCCACTAATTTCCACAAAAGTCTCCTAGGGGCTTAGAAATTTAGGTTTTAGAGAGAAGAGACCCTTGGCATTGTCAGAAAGAATGGTGATAACTTACTGGTTCGTCTTGATGCCCTGAAATAGTATAGTTTGAAGGAACAGTGCTTGTATGTCCATGAAAATATGAGCAAGTCTATTGACACATTTAAGTCCTCAAAGAGAGTTATGGGAAAAATTATTCATCCCAGCTAGCAAACTTCATTTTTGTGCAAAAGTCAAGCCATGTATGTAGATGGAGATCTATGAGGTATGAGGAATCTTTTTATTAGTGTTATTTTGCTTTACCAATGTAATACTTAATTATTTAGTAAAATTTCAGAATAGAACTTTCAGAAGAATATGTTACACTATTTACTACACAGCTAATGTTTTCTAGTACTAGTAATGATCTTGATCAAGTAATTGACTAGAGTTATTTTTCTTCTATTCTAATTGTCAATTGAATTCTAACATTATCAATAGCGTTGTTTTAGAAAATAATATAGTTTGTGCATTAAATATACTGCTATAATTGAATATTATATCAGACTGGAAAATAAATTCAATTTTATTAGAAACACCATATACAATTAAGAACAGGAAGCATATGTTTTACAATGCATAATACATGGTTTGTGACTCTTAATGTCAGTTAATTACATTCTTTAATGAAATAGTTTTGCATGTTTAAGATATGCAAAATGTTAAACAACCTTTCACCTTAACTTGTAAACTTCTTTTTCTTTTCACAAAGAATGGTAGGAAGCCAACAAGGCATTGTGTGTGTGGTATTTCTCTGATTTCCTAATCTTTTAACTAAAAATTGAAAAATTGGACATATTTTCTCATACCTCATCATCAAGAATTTTTCAACATCTGAGAATACTGACTCAAACATATGATGGTAAATAGGCCAGTTGTGCAACATACAATCTTTAAACAACTTTTTGTTGTTGTTTTTATGACCAAGCTGTTAATAAAGAGACATATGTGCTGGTTTATGTATCCACACGCCTTACTACCATTTTTTTTTTTTTTAGATCAACACCATAACTTACATTGTCTTCCACACAAAGTTCTGGCAAGCTTCAATAGATTCATTAGTGGGTTTTTCTTTACACCAACAAAGCTCAAAGGGGTCCTAACAATGGAGGTAATCACAGCGTCTTCCCCGACCCAAGCTTAGGTTTCCATCCTTTCACTCCAGACTCCTATTTCATTTCTAAGCAACTGGATTTCCGTGGCATTCCCAGAACAAATAAATATCTCCCTTTCCCCTGCTTACATCTTTTGTGTATATTTTTCTATACAACTGCCTGTATTTAAACTAGTGTGGTAATGGCAGGGTTCTTCAGGTAATCTTTCATTGGACATAAATGGTGTAGCATTAAAATGCAGATAATGTTACCTCAATTAGAGAACGCTGTGCAAAACTTGAAAAAGACGAAGCTAAATGTTTGGACTAAACAAGTAAGTCTATGTTGTTAAGAGTGGGGCTGGGTAAGTTGCATTTTCAATAGATGCCTTAATGAATAAATGTTAGAGTGTATCAACAGTCCTGAGCAGGCTTGTGGTTTGTGTGTGCATGAAGTGTAATGGTATCAATTGACTGGCTCTTTGTGGTTGCTGTAAAGTACTCTTGAATGTGTCAATGGAGAGAAGGCCAGCAGACAATGAAGCCATGACAGCTGAATGTCAGCAGCGACCTTGAACCTAAACTGGTTTCACCAATCCAGTGACTCCAGCTACAGTGAAGACATGCAGTGGGGCTGGACCTTCGGCATTGCCTGTCATTTTCTGTGTTCAGATTCCAAACACTTCAGTGACAATTTCAACACATTGCTGGAGCCTGCTAATATGCATCAGTGAACGTTCACTTATTAGTGATGGGCCTAACGATATGTTCAGCATTTTAAACAGGCTTGCGTGGGCATTTAAAAATACAAAACAAAAAAACAGAAGAAAGCACTATTCTAAACAGAATATTTCATAGAAGCAACTGCACCCAGAGAACATACTGGAACATGTCTTTTCTTCAGAATTGGATTCTTTGATATGAATCTTGCATGGCATAGTATTACTGTTCATACCTTACTACATTCTTTATTGCTGCAAATAGCACATGATTAGCTAATTAAAATACTGCATCAAGGAATAATTAATATCTGTAATGCAGTGTTTCTTTAATGAAAAACAAGAGAAATTTTCTAAAGGTCACATTTACAGATTAAATGTGTCTTTAACATAAATGGAATGTTATTAAGCTAGGCTCTATTTTCAGGAGAGAACTACAAAGCCTTTTGTGGCAAAACACTATTAATGAATTCAAGAAGCAGAATCCCTTTGCAAACGCTGAAGTTGAACAAGGTTAGAAGCCCAACTGCAGCTAAATGTTCTGATGCTCACTATAGCAGGCCTGGAGTAACCCAGGGCAGGGAAGGGAAGAAAGCCCAGAGTAGAATGAAAGGCTGAGGAAAATACAGAAGAAAAGGAAGATGGAGGGCAGATAAAGAAAGAAATGGACACAATAAAGAGAAAATGAGTTCAGTGGTTCAGTAAGACATTAGGACTTCCACATTAGACAATGTGGAAAGAGTAAAACTACAAATTAGGTTGCAAGCATTATAGAAGGTGTGTCTAGCATCTCTTATATTGTTAATGTAGTAATGCCATAAATATTGAAATTCTTCTTAAGAAAAATGTAGTCTTTTCTAAAATAAAATAAAATTGAAAAAAATTAAAAGTTGGAAGACCAAGACGTAAAAATGTAAATTCATTGTTGTGAAGTCATTGTGAGTGGATATGAGGAATGATATAGGGGACTTCACTTCATTACTACGCCTTTTAATCCCAGTACTAGGAAAAAGTACCTGTGTGATATATTACTTTTTAAAATAAAACATGAGCACAAGTGTCTACTTGTCCATCTGCAGCTGTCTCGTGATCTTTTTATTGTACTTTTTAAACATTTTTATTGGAAAAAAATTTCCATACAATATATTCTGATCACAGTATCCTCTCTCTCCCCTCCTCCCAGATCCTCCACACATCACCTCCCAACTCTTGCAACTCCATGCCATCTTTCTCTCTTTTTAGAAAACAAAGAGGCAAAAATAAATAAATAAATAACAACACAAAACAAAAAATAAAACAAACAATCCCTAGAATAAAAATTAAACAAACAGGAAAAATAAAACAAAGGAAAAAGCATGAAAAACTCACAAAACCCATATAAGCACATAACCAGAAACCATAATACTTAAGAAAAAGACACTAAGGTTGAAAAAGTCTAGACAAAGCATTATGAGACAAAGCATTTCAAAAAGTGCCATTGAGGTCATATTGTGCTGGCCATCGACTACTGGGTTCCACACCTGCCCTAGAGAGTGGATTGTAAAATCAGTATGTCTCTGTTCTTATATAATATAAAATCTAATAATTTCTTCACTAGTTTTTTTTAAAGACACAAAGAAGAAAATAGGCTTGAAAGAGATGTATGTGCTTTTACTTGAAAAACTTAAATATTTGCAAATATTTTAAAACTTTTCAAAAGATATAAGGTGTGTCTTAATACAATGAAAATTTATAATGATCACACAACTCTGAGAAATAGTTATTGCCCAAAAAGCTTTTCCATAAAAATTTACTATTTGCTAACTTATTGAGGGGATAGCATCCAGAAGTGAACATCATCACACTCTGATACCAGAGAAAGAAAGGTAAATTCACTACCATCTTGACCTCATACTGCAGCTAAAAAGCTCATTCAGTAAAAATCACATTAAGATTATTAAATTATCAAAAATAATAAACTTAGCACTAAAACAGATGCTTAAATAGTGACCTAAAATAATTATCAACTTCTAGATTAGAAAAAAGAAACAAAACAAACAAAAAAAAATAAACAAAAAGCCTCAACTTTATATACTACATAGAGAGAGGTTTTGGAGACTTAAAGACAGTGTACAATGAAAATGATACAGATTAAGAAGAAATATTTTGATTCATTAGATTATGTTTATGTTTCTTAGAGGCAGGGACTCGGACTAATAGTCATAAAGGTTAGTTTCTTTATAGATACATTTTCATAGTAGAACATTCATGTATACTCTTTTACGAAAATATTTTCATTTACAAATGGGCAGACACCACCAGTGTACAGCTGAGAAGAATTAACTCATATGTTCTTTTTAACTTCAGATTACTCTTATTTTTCATAAATTTTCTAATATACAATTTTTATGTCTTAAAAATGTTAGCAATATCAATTTTAGTTTCACTAATTGATACTTGTCAGTTACTCTAATGAAGAAACTAGAATGATTTCTATAAATGAATTAGCACTTAAAATGTAGGGAAACATGAAATAATTTTCACAAATGCCAAAGAATAAAGGGACTCTGCTGATGTATGCATCCATCACAGAACCATCTCCACAGAGCCTTATGTTGCTTTCACACTACTGTGAGAAAGGATTTCAATCACACAAGTTCTGAATCTTCAGAGAAAAGCTGGTAAGGGCTCTGGGAAAAGTTGGAGTGGCGTCTCTGGTTGATATGATCAAAATACATTGCATCCGTGCACAGAATTATCACAGATTGGATGAGACGGTATTGGATGAGGTGAGCACCTTTGCAGCTATCTTTATTTTCAAAGAGTGGTTTAGTCTTTAGGTGAGACTCGATCCCCCAACACATATGTACACTATGGAATTTAATTTAAATACAAAAACAGTCAGAATGAAATTCAGGTTAACAAGTCAATGTACTGCCTACAGCATGACCACTGATTATTTATTTATTTATTTATTTATTTATTTATTTATTTATTGCCTACATGCGTCAGCTCTCTTGATCAATCCAAATGTAGACAAATGACACATAGAACCATATCCTTCTTCATGAAGTAGTTGATTTAAGAAAACACCAGTGTATTCTATATTAGAAAACATTCTGAGTAAGCTCTGTACTGTGGAGAAATGATAGACGATTCTGTAATAACTATCATAAATATGATAGAATTTGTGGCTTAAAAAAAAGAAATATGGCACCTTAGAGTGTCTAAAACTAGGTGACGTGACGTTGTTACTTAAAGGTCCATTTCCTAAAGATGGGTGACAAGCAGTCCCACACTATATATGAATATAAAGACAGTACTATACACTCTCAAAGGCCCCTCAACATTTTGTTTTCAAGAGAAAATATGTGGGAGTGAGCCTAAAATAGCATATATACAAATCTCTGTGGCTCAAATATTTAAAATTCACTTCAACTCTTCAGGAAGTTACCTAGTTTATTGTGTATGGTTTCAGCATTGAAAGGAGAGGATAAAACACATTGTTTCTGTGTCGATTTCATTCTCTTCAATTGTGTTTAAGAGCCAGAGTTTTGAAGTGTTGCCTGCATTGGGAAAAAGTGCTAGGTAAATTGTGAAAGTTTCCCGGAAGAGTCAGGCAGTGATCCCACATGGCACCATTAATTCTTACAGGCGATGAGAGGCCCTGAGACTCCCTCACACCCACTCACACCACTTAGGAGGAAATATCCATTCTTAAGTGCCCACTCAGCTTTTAGTTTGTTCTGGACTCTTCTTCATCACTAAGCTGATACATCTCTTGTGCTCCAAGTCAAATGGAAGAATTTTGGAACATAATCTTTTCTGTAATCTTTAAAGTCGCCACAGAAGGTATTAATCCTGAACCTTGATAAGAGCAAGTCTTTTGGTTCTATGTGATGAGAAACTGCAATTATGATACTGTATCCTCCTAAGTCAGAGCTCTTAGGCTATCACTACAGCAAAATAGCCAACTGACTCACAAAAGACAAGCAGTTTTCATGAACAGTGAGATAGTGTCAAACTATGGTTTAGTAGAGAATATTTTATAGACCCCAATAAAGAGTTGTTTTGAAAAAAAAAAAGAGTGAAAAAGATGAACATATGCAAGGCATATGAGTCAGGGCTGAGGTTAAAATAAACTTGACAGTCCACACCACCAAGTCAGTCATTTCCCACAAACAGAAGACTCTTCTTTCTAGGTCTTTTCCAGGACCCCAAGAGAGAATTTCTGCTTTATGTTAGAAAACTCTGACTGAGAAGCTACTTGCTGCCATCGTTCCTCCATTCCTCCACAGCCTCTCTACCCCTGAGCAGCAGTCCACAGCTGCTGGAGACCACGTGGCAGGCAAGATCAAGGGAGCCAGTGCCTTCTTACCAGGACTCTGGTATTAAAATCCACAAAAGTGAAGAGAGGAATAGCCACTGTCCAGACATGCAGCTTCACTACACATTAGATTTGGGGTTAATATTTGAATTGTCTCTACTAGACAAGATATTCAGTACTTTGAAAAAAATTGATGCTTTACATGTTTCACATAAAAATCAACTTGTCTTTTTTTAATTTTTAATATTTTTTATTACATATTTTCCTCAATTACATTTCCAATGCTATCCCAAAAGTCCCCCATACCCCCCCCCACTTCCCTACCCACCCATTCCCATTCTTTTGGCCCTGGCATTCCCCTATATTGGGGCATATAAAGTTTGCAAGTCCAATGGGCCTCTCTTTCCATTGATGGCCGACTAGGCCATCTTTCGATACATATGCAGCCAGAGACAAGAAGGAAACTTTAATTAAATTCACAGAGAATATTTGCAGATATAAATTAAGATATATTTTATCTTTTGTTTTTAAAAAGTAAGATTAAGCTTTGCATACAAATATACTCTTATTCATATTGTCTTGTAAAATGGGGCCAGACGACTAGCACATATATCATTGCCACCAAAGCACTAGTTACCTTCAAAAGACTCCAGTAACAATACATTTCACACAGAAAGATCACTAGTGTTCACTGTTGGCTGGCAAATATTTAAATACATGCAATACAAACATGCAATGATTACAGATCAATAACAGACACATCTGTCGATTACGTTTATGCTGTTCTTCAGGTGGACTTACTTTTGTCTATTACTGTATCTTTTGAAATGTTATTGTATATATCACCCTAATGATATTATGTGTATATATTAAATCTATGATGCATTATACATGTTCTATGCATCTTACAATCTTCTACTTAAAGTGCAATGAATTACAGAGGCAGAGATTCTCTTCTAAATACTCTATTGGTAGAACATTTTCTCTACTTACCTTAAGTGACAAATGCTGAAGTTGGTAGGCAGTATGAGAAATTAATCCCAGAAATTAATGTTGAAGTAACTATTAATAAAATTAATAAAATATTTAAAGGAGTTCTACTGTTCAGAAAAAAAGGCTCATTTATTTGTTGTCACAAAATTGTCTTAACAGTAAAGTACTAACCAAATATATTTGGAGACACCACATGTATCTGCTTGACAAATTTAATTATAAACTACTATGGTGATCACTAATAAAGTTAATAAGTAAAAAGCAGTAATATTCAGGATGCAACGGTCCTTGGTCTGAAAACATGGGAGAATTAATGCAAAAAAAAATACCAAGCATCATTTGAATAATGATTTCATTGTAACAATTTTCTCTGAGAAGTGTTTTTGATGAGGTCATCTCCCTACAACATGACCCCAGGTCTTAGGAAGCAGTCATGTTAGGCTGGTGACATCCATGATATTAGAGTACAGAGAGAATGTGGACTATGAAGTCTATAATACGTGTATTTGATATACATCTATCATGGACAAAATCACATCATGCAAATATAATGACCCCAAACAGCAAAATTGCAGTAGGTCTAGATACACGGCATTTGTTTGATGGTATCATCAGATACCAACAGAACAGAAGAAATCATTTCTGTCTTACAGAAATATTGTTTTTTCTTTTAGTCATATAAGTAAAAAAAATAAAAACAAAAAGAACATATTTATACTAGACAAGTGAAAATTCAAGGAATGGCCTTCAAAAGTGGGGACATAATTTGGTAGTTACATATGAACTGTAGCATCCTACTATACACAAGGCTGAGCTCTCTTTATGTAGTAAAACCTACACTACACACCTTTGCTTTCTATCACTATGTAGGAGTAGGTGTGAATTCACTTGGATTGATACAGTGTGATGTGCAATGACTTCTCTTTCAGCTATTTCTGTAGTGCATTTTAAGCATTTTTCTTATAAAATAAACTCATTTAGCAGTAAGTTTGCATTGTGCTTTGATCTATAGTTGTATATGACTATGAGGGGTACAGCCACAAACTTACTTCCTGAAATACTTCCTAGCTCTCCATATTTCTACTTTTTTCTACAGATCAAGCAAAGGTTGACATATGTATATGCTTATATCATTGAGCTTGTGTCTAAGACTTAGAAGACTTTGTAAAAATCAAGTGTTTCACTTCTAATACAGCAACATGCACCCTCTCAGATCCCTTCACAAATAACCTGCCTCCCTTCAACATGGTCTACGGTGTAAGGAGCACAGATGCGACCTTTCTGAGAAGACCCTGTACACAAAGTGTGGAAGTGTGGAGGAGAAAGCAGATTTTTCCATGAAGCTAAGTGTTCCCTTTAGGACCGTATAGCGGTAGACAGCATAAACAAAAACAGGTTTTGCATCCTAGCTGTGCACAGTACACCTTTGTGTAGTTGACTGACTGCTTACAACAATTAAAAAAATAGTAATTGTAGCATTCTGCTGTCAAACTTTCTGGATACTTTATAGAGAACTTCAAAAATATGATTCCTTTTTCTCAAATACAACTAATTTGAAAAGTAATGTAGTGCCACAAAACATGAATGCTCCTTGCCATTGAGGAGGCTGCTATCTCCCAACAATGGGCAGAATTTCACAACCTACTCTTTCAAAGAAGTGTATTGGTACCACATATACATGCAAGGGAATGCCTTACATGGCAGTGAGGCCAATATTATTATATAAAAATTTCAAAAGCATTTATTTACCAATTTTGACAGTTGTCATGGACATCACTGTTTCATATGGCATTTTTGACAAAACAATTTGCTAGCTGATAGTTACAGGAGTACTGAAAGATTCTCTCCCTGCCCTACCCTTTTACAATACAAAACTGCATCCCTAACGTAACTTCTCGGCTGAAGAGAAGACTGGGCTCTATAAGACAACCTTCCCAGTGCAGTTTCAATACAAGGAAATGAATGCAAGTGTTAACAAGGCTTAATCTTCTCTTTTGTATTTGTTTCTTCATTAAGCTCTAACTATGGTCTGGCTCTTGTGCCCTGAAGATTTGATGTGAAGATGGTATGACAAGCTTGGCTTCTCCTGATGCAGCTGGCACTCCTGATGCCAAAAGCCAGAGCCTGTGGTAGTGGGATGAGGAGAGTTGTTCCCAGCACAGTTTGCCTGTCAGTTTCCCATCCGCCTCGCAGTGCATCACCCCCTCCGCAAGTTCCCCTAATGAGAAGTGGAGGACAATACCAGTATTGTTGTTTCTACTGGCAATCGTGTGGAAAGAACAGTCGCTGTTTACCCAAGCATTTGTATTACTCAAACTCTGTCCATAATTACTTCTAGAGTCCCAGATTAACTCTGCTCTTTGCCTCAGCACAAAATATCTATTTAGATAGAGACCCAACAACTTTTCTGTCTCTTAGAGCATTTTAATATTTACTGGATTTGACTCATATTTATCAAAAGACAAGAAACATACCTAGATATTTTGCACTCAGGACATCAAGAGTTTGTCAGACATATAAGAACTCCCATATTTAAGTGAGCTTGAAAGTCACTCTCACTCCATCTGCCCCAGCACCATCCTGAAAAAAAAAAAAAAAAAAAAAAAAAAAAAAAAAAAAAAAAAAAAGCTGTAAAGCACACTCCTCCTTCCATTGGTTCAGCCTTATACCTAGGAACTTATGGCAAATAAAAGCATATTTCAAGTAAGAATGACATTTCTGGTCAGTTTATCCCTGTCAGTGTCTTATGGAAAAATATGTAAAAAAAAAATGTCTACTTATTTAATTAACATACAATTTCATGATATGCCTTTGTTTACTAAGCCCTAGCAAAATGGTACTATTGCTATGTCTATTTCCATGATACTGGTAATAATTTTAATCTGTCACATCATTCTTACCCCCTTCATGTCCCACCCCACATGCATTCGGCTGTTAGCGGTATGCAAAACAGCATCATGAATATGCGTAATTATGGAGATTCATGGTAATTTTTCAGGGTTATCTGATGTGACGTTTATAGGACAGCAGCATACATCAATTTAAACAATAGTGACAAATATCCTTTATATTTCTATAGTATTTTTTAATATTTCCTCAGCCCCTCTCCAGGGAGTAGTATGAAATGGTAAGAACTTGAATAATAAAAATGTTAAACAATCAAACGCTTTGCTAGATGTTTTTTTAAAGCAAGTTTTACAATGATTCTCTACCTGTTGAAGTTTAAAAAGTATACTGTATGGATTTTTTTACTTAACAATACTTTCATCAAGTGTCTTATACACTTCAAACCAACAAAAGCATGGGCTGCTGCATATGGCATTTTAAGATGAGGGCAAAATTGCTTAATTACTTTTAAACTATGGTTGCTTGCCTGACAGAACTATTTGGCAAACATGGTCCACCAGTTTTATTAAGTGTAGGGACCTGAAACACTAATCTCTTTTGGAGCATATTTGAATTTTGTTCTAAGTGAGTTGCACCTCTTGGAGACTTGCACATTATCTTTATCTCGGTGACTAATTGGGACTCGCTTGACAATTTCATATTTACAATGACTATGAAGTAGGAATCCTTTTTCTTGTTCAGACTGCTTGTCATGAATACTGTACAGCAATAGTTACATTGAAGACATAGAGACTCCCACAATATGATTGAGTGGCAGCTTAAGTTCAAGCTGAGTAAGCGTGAATGGTATCAAGATGTTTCAATAGTGGGGCAATTATTATCCATTTCTCATGCCATCACTAAAAACAACAACATAACTGTTCCTTCAAGTCATTATATCAGCCATATTTTTAAATGTATTAACAATAAAGTCACTAAAAGTTGGCTTGATTGAAAATGTCACTCCTCATTCCAATCAAACAAATTCAGAATTCTCTTTTTCTGGGGCATACACTTTCATGATTCCAGGTTGAGGATTAAACCTTTACAGTTAAATATTGTACAGTATTTTGTTATTAAAGCAATACCAGAACACTCTCTGAAGAATCACCAGGACCTATTGTTTGAGTGTATTGCTAATAAACAATGACAAGGGTGGATATTGGGGCATTGACCCAGAGGTGTTGGAGGAAGCTATTTTGTACCACATATGTATAATTGTATGGTAAATCATTAAATATTACTGTTTGTTGCTTAGAAATAATTCCTTATGAAAATACATTAAACTTTTGCCCCTTGTTAAGGTCCCAGTTTGATTAATAAACAAATCTTCTGGTATAGTAAACCCAAAACATAACAATGTTGTTAAAAGATTCACCTTTGTAGTGGGATGTTTTCTAAAGTGCCACTTTCAGCAGACACAGTTTCTGTCGATATACACGTATAACACAAACTAAAGAATTGATGCAATCATCCAAATAATTCAAGGGTAAAATACATGTGCTTCAACTATTTATTGCAAGGAAAAGTGAAGGATTTAGCATGAAGTGTACAAATGACTGTCTTGATTTTCTTCACTTTTCATGTGCAGACCTAGTTTACAATAATATTCATGTCAACATTTGAAACTTATACATACATAATGTTGAAGTATCTCTCCACAGAAGATGACCACCACTCTTCTCATAGCAATGATTACTCTTTGGTTGTACTCATGTTTAGTTGAGTTAGACTCTGTGTGTGTGTGTGTGTGTGTATACATGTGTATGTGTGCAAATTAAATTGAGGTAAAACTAAATAGACTCATCATGTTCATTTATTAACTGCTTGGTTAATAAATAGATTCATATAAATGATATATTAAGTTTCAGAAAAGAGGTTTTAATATAGCCTTTCTAAAATTTTATTAATAAATATTTCTGAATATAGCCATAAATTAATTTTATACATTTACATTTATAATGAAATAGAAAATTTTTGAGAGATGTTCTATATTGTACACATTTAAAACTGTTTTACAGTTAGCAAAACATCCATAAAGAAATCAAATATCAGAATTCATTTTCAAAAGTTTCATTGACACATTAAAAATTCAAATATGCGTCAGATTTTACACCGTTTCTTCCATGTTCCATATAGATGACATTTGAATTATTCTACTTTTTGCTTATTAAATGTACAAAGTATATTTTCAACCCATTTGAAAACTCTATTCTGTTTATTAACACATGAGGTCTCTTAACTCTCTTCTGGGTTTACTTAACTTCAACTTGCAGTCTTGACTTTAGCCACATAGAAAAGCATTCCAGAAAGAAGAAAGCAGCTGGTCATGTTTCTCCATCCTGGTACTGTGACAGAACATGTTTTGTTCCATATTAGAAATTAAATCTTGATTCAGTTAAAATATCACTAGCAAGTTGGGCTCTAAGTGTTTTACTGGACAAACAGTGTCTAAATATTAAAAGACATCCAAATATTGTTTAAATCTATTTAGCCATGAAAGTGAACTCTATGGGTTAGATATTTAGCAGATGGGCTCATGTGAAACATTCATTTGTAATTTTCTTGTTTTGTAAAACATTACGCAATTGAAGCTTACAGTATGACCAAAATTCACTCTATTCCCATAGAAACACATGGAACAGAACCAGAATTAAGCATCTCAGAGTATTTTACTTCCCCAATGTTGTTTTAATTCGTTCTGAAAAATCAAATGTCTGTCTTTAAATTTATTTATGAAAACTCAACTTCCAGAGTCAAATGAATACATTTGATATAAACACTGAGCGAGGCCTTGATAGATACTTTCCTTTGGAAATGCTAAGGAGCAAAATATAATAATTTGGTGGCAAACATCTGTCTGTTAATCATATAAGATAAATTCATAAGAAATACAGGAAAGATATTTATTTACTGTTACTGCTAAGCCAGTCTTTATTTATCTTGGAAGATTTTTCATCTATGAGTGGAAAACAAACTTTCCTTCAAGAGGTCTGTGAACCGAATAATAAATGTCAGGTCTAAATCCTGTATGAAAATCAGTCCGGTTTAATCCTGGATATTCCTCAGCATGCAAATGAAGACTAGAGGTTTCCCTGGGCCCGCTGTCATACAGGCAGCCAATTTACAGACCCTGGCACAGTGTATGTGTTATGGGCTCAGCTGCCCCTCCCCCTAGCCTAAGACTTGGTCTCAGCTGCCTGCCTTTCACAGAAAACCACAAACCAAGGAAACATATCAGTAATAGCGCCCTGTAAATTAACTTGACATTTGATGCAGAAAAAACCCTAAAAGCTTACAAAAGACATTGAAAACAAAAGCCACTCAGGACTCACACTACATATATTGTGGATTTAAGAGATCTGGAAGGTGGTTATTCTATTGTAACCAACATATACAGCCTTCTTCTTCTTTGTTAAGACAATTCAGTCATTCTTTGTTACAAGCAGACTATCCGTCAAACAAGAAAACAATGTTTTCCACAAAAACTACTTAGAAGTCCAACTAGTATTATAATCATTATTCAATCAGTGACTGAATTTACATTAAAAATTAAACTTACACATTCCTACTGTTTAATAAGAAGATAAAATGTGGGTATATGTTTCCTCAAGAAATAGGACATATTAATGCTTCTAACATGTAAATAATGTAAGACTCATTGGAA
Source organism: Mus caroli (assembly GCF_978045245.1). Lineage (NCBI taxonomy): Eukaryota > Metazoa > Chordata > Mammalia > Rodentia > Muridae > Mus > Mus caroli. Next base: position 37,594,115 of record NW_028227270.1, read on the forward strand.
AATGGTGTGAATATTACTGAATATGGGATATTTACAAATATTGTGTGTCTTAAAATTGTACCATTCAAGGGATTTTATTCTCCTTATGCTTCAAAAACTCCAAATGCTTTCTATAACAAATATAGATATATGCATATACAGAGATATATAGATACACACACATAAACACACACATATACATATATATGTATATGTATATATATATGTGTGTGTGTGTATATATATGTGTGTGTGTGGTTCAAAGGAGGACTGTTGATAAAATATTAAATGGTTCTTTGACATCAGCTGTGGCATGAGGCTAGAGCAAGGCACAGAACACATTTAAGCCATTAGACATGCAGGAATGTTACCATTATTATGCAGTATTGTGTCTGGCTATGCCTGCGTGTCTCTCTCTCTCTCTCTCTCTCTCTCTCTCTCTCTCTCTCTCTCTCTCTCTCTCTCTCTTCTCACCCCCCCCACACTCTGTCTCTTTCTCTCTCCTTACCTCCCTCCCTCTTTTTTTTTCTTATACCCTCCTCCCAACCTTCTATGACTTTCTCTGTACTCTCCCTCCCTCAGCAGGGCTTGCTATACTGAACATTACAAATTCTGGTCTTAGAGTCTACAAGTACAGAACCACACTAGTGAAAATGCGTAATCTTAGCATCTGTGCTTTTTGATATTCATGGATTTATTTACAAGTCCCTGTGTTCCACTCTTTTCGCCCTTTCTACAGCTTATATTACTGTCATGCCTATATTCTTGTGGGAATTTCAAATAAGAATCAAAATATACTTGGAAAATGTCCTGTAATGTTGTGTGCATCTCCATAATTTAGTTGTTTCTTAAACAGGAAAAAATTTTAAAAGGGTTATGGATTTATGGATATAGGAAGAGTATTTTGATTGTTTTTTTAATACTTTAACTGCTCAAGGTTTGGCTTGTAACAATGGATGTAATAAAATAAATTTATGTACATATATATGCTTGTGTATATGTAAATACACCTAAAATAAAAAACTTCATCAATCTGGGTCAAATTTACTGATGAAGCTCACTATGTTCACATTTGGTAACATTTAAGATATTTCACAGAAAGGTTCAAAGGTAAAAGTTCAGCATTTTATCCCTCGTCTAGATATAACACTTAAATATTTACAAAGCAAGAAGTATTCAAGCTCCTGTTACCCTAGCCCTCAGCGTACAGACCAGACACATCCCTGCATGCAGCTCATTTAACAGAAGCCCTCTAGAGCACATTACAAGTGCAAGAAGATTTGTTTTCTTTTCTGTTTGATATGAAGAAAATGATTTTGAATAATTTAATTAGCACCATAGCCAGAAATTTCACTTAATTTACAATAATTTTCCTCTAGAAGATATCTCCTGTAACATAAAAGAATTTCACCTTGAAATTATCAATGCATTTGTTTTTTAGAGATTAATATTCACTACTCTAATATAAAATTGAAATCATAGAAGTCCATGTGTATGGTTTACTGTTTATAGCTCCAATTTAATTACTATATGTTAAGCTACCTGGACAGTGAAATGAATTTATGGATATGTTTTGAGACAGTAATATTTTGGAACAGCATAAGAGAAAAAATGGGATTGTGAGGACATTGCATTGAATGGTCTCAATGCTAATATTCTTGGCAATTCATACTCTAGGGAGAGAAAATGTTAAATATGAGAACATTATGATAAAGGCTTGTTATCGTCCTAAAGTGTAGGGTGTATAAAACACTCACATTTTCACGTGTATAGTTATAACATTTGCTAAGCAGCATAGATTATTAAGAAGATTCATTCCTTTTTTGGAGAAGGAGGGGAGAAATTTACAGACAAGCACTAAGCTGTTCTGTTTAACACAACTCTGTCTAGTTGATTGTAAAGTACATGTGTAGTGTTTTTCCAAAGCCCCACATCAACAGCAAATAATTTACAGCTCAAGGTATTTTTTAGCAGATACTCATTTTATTAAGAGTCAATAAGGTAGGTTGTACCGAAAGATATCCATGCATTTGCAATTCATATTGTTGCTGTGTTTCTATTGTGTTCTGAGCTTCCATCATGGCTGGGAGATGGGAAGCTGGCATGCAGTACAGAAGCGGAAGACAGAAAGCTCCAAATAAAGACTTAGAGCATTTTCCCTAATTATGTCTAATTATGACCACCTTTCTTACCATGCCCCTACCACGCTGGGGCACAGGAGTGGAAAGTGATAGGAAAAGGATTGTTATAAGTGCAGATCATATTCATACTTAGTAACATTAGTGATTATTTTGGTCTAGAGGATGATGTTTCGTGCTGGACTGCCAAGCGCCTCAGTCTACCCATTCAAAGAGATGACAGAAAATGAATCTGAATGTGCAGGCATTAAACATTTAAATTCTCTACTCTCTGGTCATTATACGACTGTCATATTTTACACCTTCCCCTCCCCCTCCCTGCTTTTGCTGATTTGACTTCATTTACATTGGCTCATTATGCATCTGGTCTTTGTTCTACTGAAAGGGATACAGTACAGTGACAAAGCAAAACTAGGGTGTCGGCTGCAATAATTTTTCTGATTTAAAAATTAGGTTTCAGTACTTAAATTTACATTTAATTCCCCAACACTGTTTAAACTGGAGGTGAGATTTCTTTCATATGTGATAATTATAAAATATATGCAGTGATTTTAAAATTACTTCAAATTACCTGAAAATGTCATTAAGAAATGACATTTAAGACCTTTTATAACAAATATTCTCCTGCTCTGTAGCCAAGATTATCGTATTATAAGCATTAAGTTGTTCTTTCCAAGCTTGCCTGGACCACTATGTAGGCCCAATAAACAAGGTTTTATCTATTTTATATTAACTTCATTGTTTAGATCAGTCCCTTATGGACCTTATTTTAATATATCAAACAACAAAGGTAATGTCAATCCTTTAAAAAAAAATCCTGCTTTCCATTTCTTGCAATTAAAAAGAGTTTCTGATTTACAAACCAAATTTTCATTAAAGGGAAGTCCTAGCTGACCGATCACACAGAAAAATATGAAAGTTACATTGAGCTTTAAATGTCTATCCCCATGACAGTGAACACAATCTTTTCATTTGTTACAACCAATGGAGACATGGGATTAATCTAATACAGCCTAATTAAATACCCATTCACACATGAGGGTTTTTAATGGGATAGTGGTAAGAATGCTACTTTGTATCTCAGTTATATTTGCATTTATTTGTGGTGGGACAACAGATGATTTTAAATGCAAAGAAAAAATTAGTATCAGTGAGCATGATTTTATTTTGTCATTCCCAACCAAGGTAATTGCCATAAGTAAAATTTTATTTTGTTCCCTTTTGTGTTTTGACCTAGTTGTTTTTTTCTAAATTTTGCTATAGTTACAAATGTGTAATCATAATCATAATGCCTACACATCTGGGGCACCATCTTTGAAGAAAAGAGCATCATATTGTCTTGGTTCAGTTAATGACTCATTTTGTGACCTCTGGCTTCTCCCCTAACCTGTTTATGCTTTTTTTTTTTCATCTATGGAAAAGGAATATTTGTCCATTATGTACTCCTACTGAGATTTTGCAAAGTTTAATTAGAATAAAAGATTACTCTTAGGAAGGAAGTATCTTATAAAGGCAAGCTTCCTTTTCATTGATTAATTTTTACTGCACTAGAAGAAAATGCATTGTTGCATATTTGTCTGTGTTCAGCCAATCTCTCTCTCTCTCTTTCTTACTATTTTAAGTTTGGGACTTTGATCCTAAAATTAATAAAAATAAAACACAAATGCTTAGTTGGGTTTCTTGGAGGTAGGAGCAATCACCCACATCTTGGCAATTTATATCACATAATCTTGTTATCATCTGCAAGATATTTCTGTAAGCTTAATTGGTTTTGGAAAATGGCTTTTATAGTAAAAAAAAAAGTAGTCAATATGGTAGCATTTAGAGGGAGTGCAGATGCAGGAAGTTTAGAAATTCAGTGAAGATTTCTTACCAGAGTTGAATCCCAAGGGAAAAAGTAAATAGAGGTTTCATGTCTATAGTTATTTAAGAATAGCTTGATATTTTGGATACTAGACATTTTGTTTATTAGTACCTTTAATGTAAAAAAAAATGTATAAAATGTTATCAGTTGAGTGTGTAACTAAGTTAGCTTAAAAGATGGCATCTCGATGACATTTCAAGAATATTCTCTAGACATATGCAACTATGTTCTCATTTTTATGATTAAAATGATATTATTTAATGTATTTGTACTTTGGCTGGATAATCTAAAATGAGTCTTCCTTGGTCCAAATTTAGCTTCACAGCATTTGATCACAGTTTCTTGAAATCTTGGACACATCAGCATCATGCACAAATCTAAAAATGTATTTTATCCATTATTCCATATGTGTCCCTTTGATGAGTGTTCATTCATTACAGAATATGTAACATCATTATCTTATCTAATTCTTGAGACCAGAAAACAAATAGGTTTACAGTTAACTAGAGTAATAACTTTTACGAACCTCTGGCTATGATCAGCAACTTTGGTAATTTAACACAAAAGAATTAGATACACATATCAATGACTGTTGGAATGACGGAGAACACTACTTTTAACTAATATTGCATGGCCCTCCCTAAGGAGAGTTAAAATTATGCTCTCATGAACTCAGGCTAAAATATACATATGAGTGTTTGATTCATAAAGTATAAGCAGCCATATCAGGTCCTTTGTAGATTGAGGAGAAGATGGAAGTCTCAGTCCATGTTGCCATGTTTTCTTCTCTCTGTGTTATAGTTACCAGTATTCTAGGTAGTATCTGATCCAACAAGCTAAGTTTCAACTCAAGAGCTACAATGAAAATTCTCCAACTGACTCACAGTATGAGTTGAATGAGAAAAAAAGATAAAGCTTTCCTGTTAAACTACTAGGATTGAAGATTTTGTGTTTTTCTAAAAGCCCCCTACATTTTTTGTATGTGCCCTTTGGACCCCTGGCTTTCCTGGATCTGTAGACTGGAGTCCATAAGATCAAAATTACATTCATCCTATGAAGACTGTTATTCCTCCTTTAGTTTTCATTTCTTTGCAACTGCCAAGCTGCATGTACATTCTGTTGTAATAAATAAACTACAAAAACCAAGTAGTACTATAAATTGGATGTTAATGTCCATAGAGCCATATGTTAAAGTCATAATCCCAAGTGTTTGGGTATTTGAAGACAAATACAATGACTCCTCTCCAAGAAGGCAACAATAGCCAACATAGTTCACCAAGAAGAAGTTGGCTCCCCTAAGCCCTTCCTTATCCACAATTGTCCGTTGATGCACCCAGTATCATTATGGTAGTCACAGCTGCTGTTAAAGCATAACTGTATTAGTCATTTGGTGGCCAGAAGATAGCATCTAACACCCTTCTTCCTGTTCTTGAGAATTTGAAGGAGTTTAAAAATTCTTGTTAGGATTTGCAAAACACAAGAAAATAAAGAAGAAGGAAGACCAACGTGTGGATACTTCATTCCTCCTTAGAATAGGAAACAAAATTCCCATGAAAGGAGTTACGGAGTCAAAGTTTGCATTTAAGATGAAAGGATGGACTATCCAGAGACTACCCCACCCAAGGATCCATCCCATAATCAGCCACCAAACCCAGACACTATTTCATATGCCAGCAAGATTTTGCTGAAAGGACCCTGATATAGCTGTCTAGTATGAGGCTACACCAGTGCCTAGCAAATACAGAAGTAGATGCTCACAGTTATCTATAGGATGGAAGGCAGGGCCCCCAATGGAAGGGCTAGAGAAAGCACCCAAGGAGCTGAAGGGGTCTGCAACCCTATAGGTGGAACAACAATATGAACTAACCAGTACTCCCAGAGCTCATGTCTCTAGCTGCATATGTAGCAGAAGATGGCCTAGTCCGCCATCATTGGGAAAAGAGGTCCCTTGATATTGCAAATGTTATCTGCCCCAGTACAGGGGAACACCAGGGCCAAGAAGTGAGAGTGGGTGGGTAGGGGAGTAGGGCAGGGGGAGGGTATAGTGAACTTTCAGGATAGCATTTTAAATGTAAATAAAGAAAATATCTAATAAAAAAAGGTGAAAAATTCTTGTTAGGGCTAAGCACTCAATTGGAATTTATTCCAAGTACTTCAGCTGCTATACACATCTACATTCACTGCTACTCATTGCAAAAGCATGTGTTTCACCGGGTGTAGTGGCGCATGCCTTTAATCCCAGCACTCTGGAGGCAGAGGCAGGCAGAGTTCGAGGCCAGCCTGGTCTACAAAGTGAGTTCCAGGACAGCCAGAACTATCCAGAGAAATCTTCTCTCAAAAAACCAAAACCAAACCAAACAAACAAAAAGAGCATGTATTTCTCATGAAGGTTGGAAATAGCATTTATCTAGGTATGTAAAAATAAATATTTAGAATGCAGTCAAGCAACAGGTTTGTTTTAACAGCCCAAATTGAGATAAATAGGTTAAAAAGATTTGCAAGATGTAAACAGGAGTCACTATGTTCTCCATATTATCCTTTGTTGACTTTGGAAAATAATAATTATATTTATAAAGATGTATTGTTTATTTCTCTCAGTTTTAAATTAATATTTTATGTTCTTAATTTTAATTTCTGACATAAAAATCAACTGACACAACTTACATCAACAAAAACTACTCAAGAGTTCTCTACTTATCATACGTGTGTGTGTGTGTGTGTGTGTGTGTGTGTGTGTGTGTAGGTAGGTAGATAGAGATAGAGATAGAGATAAAGATATATATCCTCTGAGAATTTTTTACAACATATTTTGATTACATTCATTTGCCTCTCCAAGTCCATTCAGATCCACTTCCTCTATCATATCCACCTAAGTTTCTGTAAGTTTAAACCTTTTTATTTATTAATGATTTATACTTATGTGTACTTATGAGTGCTTGTTTTTATGTATATGCACCACATACATGCCTGGTGCCTGCAGAGGGCATAGAATGTCTTAGAATTGCCATTAGGTGGATATGTGTTGCATGCTGTGGTTACTTGGAACTGAACCCAGGTCCTCTGCAAGAGTACTTCCCTTAACCCCTGCCATTTCTCAGTCCCTGAATTTTTTAACACATTTTATCTAATTTGTTCTGCCCAATTATTCTTGGAAGTTCAGCCTTCCACTAGAGTGAGGTCAAAGTACCAGGGATTAGACTCTTAGAAAAGCCTGATTCTTCCCTTTCCCAGGAACTATGCAGGATACCTTTAATGCTGTTCATTGCCTTCAAGGACTTCATGGTGATGTTCTTTCTGAAGACATCACATACTTGAACCCTAGATGTGGAGAAATCAATGATACTGCCCTATCAGTATGACACCTATTCCAACTGGCTAGCTTTCAGAGTGCTGCAGGTGCTGTTCACACTGCTGGGGGAGAAAGTTAGCATCAGTCTTACCAAGCTGTGAACTTTGCAAGGTGCAAGAGTGACTGGCCTAGAAATACATGCCCACTGGTGGCACAAACATTGTGAGGGTAACCAACCACTTTCTCATTTGATTTAAGGCCCAATCCACAAAATTAAACCCATACATGTCACAGGCCAAGATTCTATGGCTAGTCAGGTTACAGTCCCTAAAGGAGAACGTACTATTATTAATAGTAGTATGACTGCTCTCTATTAAATGGACATTGTATTAAACCAATTATATATGGTATATCATTATACACATAGAATCATGCATCCCTCAACCCTTATCAGACAAATTTCTACATTTTATAGATGATAACAAAAACCCACACCTAGCCAAGGTTGGGAGAATAATAGACTGGAAAGCTCAGCCCTGAACGGGACATCTGTTTCAAAGCCCCTTCACCCAGAGCTCAGGGACCAAGATGACTCAGAAATAGTTTTAGAGTCAGGAATGTCTACAAGGAAATGGCATCTTCTGAACACAGTAGGACAGCTACATATATGAACTCATAGTGATTATGACAGCAGTCATAGGACCTGTGTAAGATCAATCCCCAGTAAGGAGAGGCCAGGTGGGCATCAAGCTCCTCCCCCCAGCCAATAATTGTTAAAGTTCAAAAGTCCAACTGCAGGTGGATATAGCACGGTAGCAGAGTACTGGACTAGCATGCACAAGGGCCTAGATGCAATCCCTAGTAGAAACAAAGAGTAGAGCAAAAAACGAACAAACAACAAGAAAAATACACAAGAAAATCACTGAAGCTTAAAAGTTGTTATTTTGCCTTATCCTGACCTTGTCCACAAGGAATAACTTATTAGCACTAATTAAACTTAATCTTGTGTGGAACTATCCGGAAAGAAATTCTAAGCATAGAATTACCTTTACACACATGCACATCCTTTAGTTATTTAATAGAATCAAATGCAAATGTTCTTATTGTATAACAAGAGCAGAGTTACTGCCTAATGAAACTCCAGTGATAATTAATGTCAATGTAACACACTGGCTCGTTGGCAAGAGTTAACAGAGTGAGTTCTCCTTACTTATTTTTGAAGGATAAATGAGCTTTCTTACAATAAGTTTGAAAATATGGGAGATTTCACATAAGTTTATATATATACATGTGTATATATATGTAAAATCTGTTCAATATATTATATATACATATATAATCTGTTCGTGTATATATGTAAAATCTGTTCCATTTAGAAGGCTCAACTAATAACAAAATATACAATGGAGTTTGATTTTTTTGAGACAAGAAAGTTTTAAATCACATTTCTGAAAATTGTTCAGACATAGCCTACTTGGCCAAACATGCAGAGAACAATTGGCATTGAAAATGTTCAGGTCTGCCTTCTTTTATTTCAGGCCAGCAGAGTCTTTATCCATTTTCCCTTTCTCATGATCCATAAATGAGTTTGTCATTGATAATAGTGTTGATGTGCATTCTTCCAACTGAATTACAGCTTCTTAAAGATAAGAATGACTTCTTTTGAATTTGCTGACATGGAAGAAACATCCCTGCCATCGAGCACAGCTCCTGTGTGAACTGTGTCCTGTTTCAGATGCACTAAAGAAGAAAGTTCATTTTAACAAGTTTCCACTTCTGATGCCCATTATAGAAACTCCCATAAAGTAGGTTATTTTAAAGCATAGGGTATGTATTAAAATTAGTAACTCACTAGCTTATCCCTGTAAATTCATTTAAACATATAAAATAAAGTTTTAAGACTATTTTAGTATTTTAGATTTGCTGGTTTCTGTATATTATCTGCACTGTATAATTATCTTACGTTACTTGTACAAATTAGTAAGATAAGTGTGATACTTGATCTTTTTTACACATTAAGAAGTTCAAAAATTTGTTAGGTTAGAAAATTTACCCCAAACCATATTTCTACTTATTAATAAAAGAAAATTTAAACTCATAATCAAATTCTAGAATCAACACTTTAAAAACTATTAGAATATGAAACTACCACAAAATTTTATTTTTATTCTAATACAGATGATGATATGGCTTCCCTTAAATGATTGTTAAATTGTATTATACAGACAAACTAATTGTTTTTCCACAGCATGAGTGAATAAGGGCATAGGTGAATATCTCTGATGTAAATATAGATGATTGGAATTTTGCATATATTCATGAGCAAATTTCTGAACTTCAAAATGTTTATTTTTCATTTAATTCTTTATCTTAGTCCTTAATTGAATTTTCTTCTTTTAAAAATAGCTCCATTTATAAATTTGAATAAAGTATAAGTGCTAAATAACTTAAATGGGTTTCCTTGGAAATAACCTAGGCACACTAACACTTCTTAAAATTAAAACAAAAGAATATTATATAGTAACAATTGTCTTAAGGTTTCCAGTATGTTGGCTGACAATGATAGTTAACACAATAATTAATCCATTTGCATCTCCAGGCTTAAAGAATATAAGGTCTGTAGATGACTTAGGACAGTGTTAAATGTGGAGATAAAACAATAAAAAATTAAACAGCTTTTCTATTTAAATTTTCTAGTAGATTATTAAAATTTGTTTTCATTCTATGAAAATTATTTAAGATGCCCTTTCTAAACCCTTACCCTAGATGGAAGATCAGAGAGTAATTTAAAGTTGGAAACAAGAAATAAGCTTTACATCATGATTAATAAAAGCAATAGAGTAGGAAATTATTTTTGCCTGTTTTCTAGTAGTGGCCAACATAACAGCATGTTTCCGCGGTTACGTCGTGTTTGCTAGTATAAGGGACTTCGAACACACAAACTCTCAACAAGGGTCAGCGCTCAGAAGACTGAGATGGCCCTGAGAGGCAGCACAGGTAGGATCACTGGAGACATTCATTCCAGAATACAGTGCCATTAATCCACCATCCTCTCTGGAAACTGGAAATCAAATTCTGGGCTACCACAGCAGTGTCTGATAATTTTCAGGACATTTCTTTATCTGACAAGAATATACAAACCAAAGTAACCATACATTGTTTTAATACCTACACATCATGGTATCTCTCTGATAACTTCTTTCTCTCCACCTAGCTTTTCCAGTCTTGGCCAGCTGAAGTAGTCACTCTGAAGGTTCTTCAGCCTTGTTCTGTGTGTTCTGGAAGATATTGTTAACCACTTCTAAATCCCTAGTCTATAATAATACTCTTTTATAAATACACTAGCATGCACTCATTTTATGGAGTGCTAAGTTTCATCCAGACAGCTTCTTCAAGGGCATCATGTACTTTGACCACACCCTCTCCCATTTCCTCCCTCCCTCCTCCAACCTTCTCTCCTTCCTTACTAGTCTCCCTCCTTAACTAGTGTCATCTATATTTCCTAAACGTTTTAAGACTGCCACAGCATGAGTGTGGAAGTCAGAGGACAACTTGAGGTTCTCTACTTCCACCATATGATGTTATTGATTCGCATCCATGTTCCACATAATAACATTGTTTTTTTTTTATTTTTTGTTTTATGGCTGACTCCATCTCCATCATGTATATATACCATCTTCTCTTTACCCATTCATCTGTGAGTAGGCATCTATTTTGGTTCCATATCTTGCTTAATGAAAGCATTGCTGTAATGAGCATAAGTATAGACATGTCCCCACCATATGATAATAATTTAGGATATTTATCCAGAAGTGGTAGATCTGGGTCATATGATGGTTTATTTTATAATAGTTTATTTTGAGGGAGAGAGAGAGAGATCTCCTTAGTGAATTCTGTAACGACAGTGCTATTTGCAATTCCAATAGTGGATAAAGATTGCATTTATCTTGCATCATTGTAAACTTTTGTCTTAATTTGTTTTCTTTGTGATAGTCATTTTTACTGTGTTAAGATAGAATCCAGTGTATGCAATCTTGAAATTATATCTCCCATTTCTCTGACTGATTTTTCTCATTTTCAGATATTCCTGCCCCCAAACTCTATCTGAAACCTTTTCTCTATTCTTAAATTACTCCAAGCAAAGTTAGGAGGCCAAGTGTAACAACAACAACAACAACAACAACAACAACATATTTAATGGAGGCTTTCAAGTCTCAAAATTTTAGGGTTATTTCTCCTCTCCTGAAATTTCAAGAAGTAGAGAATAAATTATTTTCCATGTTGTCATTCTGAATTTAAAAGTGAAAAAACATTTTATCATAAGTTTTCAGAAAATCTTAAGATTTATTTTATGTATTTTTTATATCGAAGGCATCATGAAGCAAGAGAAAGAACAAATATTAAGAGCTAGAGTTCAAATCCCAATTTCAGCTTTTAACAGCAACATAACTTTGGAAATATTAGTTTTTCAAATTCATGGGATTTAATAGATAATTTCTCTGAGGTAAATTATCTGTTGTGTATAGTGGGAATTGTTTTCATGTGCGATTCTCACGCTGAACAAAGGTGCAGGATGGTGAGGATATCATCTATAGCTAGGGTTTTAGTTACCTTTCTATTGTTAGGAAGAGAAACCATGGCCAAGGCAACCTATAGAAGAAAGAAGTTAATTTGGAAACTGCTTACAGTTTCAGCGGGTGAGTTCATGACCATCATAAAGGGGAGCAAGGGAGCAGGCAGGAAGGCATGGTACTAGAGAAGTTGCTGAGCACTCACATGTTGAGACAATTGCCATACAGAGATAGTGGGTGTCCAGAGGGAGGGAGAGAGAGAGAGAGAGAGAGAGAGAGAGAGAGAGAGAGAGAGAGAGAATGAATGCACATGCCTGAGAATGGCAGAGCTTCTCCAACAAAGCCACACCTACTTCCCTTCCCAAACCCGTTACACCAACTTGCCAGATCAAATCTCTGAGCCTATGAGGACCAGCCTCATTCACAGCACTACAATCAATTTCAACTGTTCTTTGAGGATGATAATTTAAAGTCACCCCTGTATAAGGCCCTATACTACCTCGTCCTTGCTTGCCTTCTCAGCCTCCTTTCTTGAATTCCTTCCTACCAGAAACTGGAAATATACACATTCTAAGCAGTGTTTTCTTTTTACTCTCAACCTTCCTAGTCACTCTTCATTCTTTTTAAATAACTTCTCTCTCTAGGCTCCTTGGCAGGCTCATCCAATTCATTCTTAAATTCTAGCCTAAATGTCAATTCCTCCCTTGATCACCTAGGGCTGGGATTGCTGGCCCTCCTATGAGTTCTCATAACACCCCAGATGTCACCTATCATTGTCCTTACCATGCCTTATCATACCTACTCGATATTGTTTCTGTCCTCTATAAGATATTTTCATTCCCATGTCCTGACACACATTTAAAAGGTGCTTCATAAAAGCAAATTGATGAATGAATCAATGATTGAATGGTTCACAGAGGGATGCTTCCAGATCAGAACTCTTCTCTTGGCTTTTATAGAACTGGACACGGGAAAAACTAAATGTATTATCTTTCTCTGGCAAACCAGTTTCTTCCCCTTTCAATTCCCTTTTTTAGTGTAACACATGAAAATTTGACCAATTTATAAGGCCAGTCAGTTGAGGATTATCCAAGACTATCCTGTCTCCCTTATCCCCATATCCAATCTGTCATGTTGCACATTACCAATCACATAGCACATGAGAAGAGCTGTTCAAAGTGTGATTATTGAGGTTTGATTCAAGAGAGTATTTCAAGTATACCTGTTTACATTATCTCTTTATAAGACCATTGTGGAAAGACTGTAAAGAAGTATAAAAGGGAAGATTCGTGAAAATTTTTAGAATAGGGAGTCAGAGAGTTTGGTACCTTTCTGTAACTTGAGAAACAGACAGAAGCATTCATATTAATAAGCAAAAAGTGGAGGCCTCCATGTCACTCAGAATCAAGAATGCTGGCTAGCATGTTCCTGTTTGTGAAGCCAGAGACTAAAGGAGCAAAGCTCAAAGGGTGAATATGAACAGAAAGGGGACTGAAGAGTATGCTATTAATCCTGGCAAATTTTAAGGATAACTGGAGTTTTTCATAAACATCAGGGCTCTATGACCATGACAGTATAACCAGAAAAATTTGCATTTTGAACAAAGATCCCTTTTTTCTCTGGTAAACCAATTCAGGCAGCAGTGGAACATGGAGGGCTCTTTGTACAGAAATGCACACAGATCCACACTGTGTACAGGATTAGCACACAAATCCATAGTCTTGGTTTTATATCGGATGATTATATCCTAGAGAAATCTTGAACCTAAACCAGCAGGCAGAATGAGATCTCCAAACAAGACTGTCATTACACAGACATTTACAAGTTCCACTTTTCTGTCTGAACATTTAATAACAGTCCTCCCAAGATTTGTGCTCCAGCCACATACACAAAGCTGTCTAGAAGTTTTTCCCAAGCCTCCAACATTCTAGTTTCAGTTTAGTAATACGTAGACGGCTGTGGAGAACAGCTACAGCTCAGTGATTACAATGTTTAGCATGAAAGTGTGAGGACCCAAGTTCAGATGCACATAATGTAGATACAGGTGCACAACTCAGCTTGCCTATAATGCTGGCCTCAGAGGTGGAGATCTAAGATCCTAAAATGAACTGGCTGGGAAGATGAGTCACATAAGTGAGCACAGAGTGGGATTGGGAGACTCGGCCTTAATGACTAAGGTGAAAGAGCAATGCAGGATGAATCTAGACATGAACTTCAGCTCTCTTACATGTATACCTGTGTCCTCACAGATATGCGAAGCATGCACGCATATGTGTAGCACAAGAAACACAGAGGCACTAAAGTAAAAATGGAAAAAAAAATGAACAAGGGATGATAAAAAACAACATCACATATCCTGAACTGAAGAATAAGAAAGTCATCTTAATGAAAGCCATGGAGAGATTAGGGATACAAGGGATGTACTTAAACATAACAAAGGCAAGTTACAGCAAACCCATAGCCAACATCAATTTAAATGAAGAGAAACCCAAAGTAATTCTACTAAAATAAGAAATAAGGTTTTCCACTCTCTTCGTAACTTTTAAAATACAGGATCTGAATTCTTATCTAGAGCAATAAGACAGCTGAAAGAGACCCAGGGAATACAAATTAGAAAGGAAAAAGTCAAAGTATCTTTATTTACACATGATATGATACTGTACATAAATGAGCCTAAAATTTCCACCAGGGAATTCCTACAGATAGAAAACACTTTCAGCAAAGCAGATGGATGTAGGATTAACATAAAAAAAAATCAGTAGTCATCCTATATAGATGGTCTGAGAAAGAAATGAGGAAAACAAAGCCACAATAGTTTTCAAATAATATAAAGTATCTTGGGGTAACTGTGACTAAGCAGGTAAAAGGCTAGCATTATTAAAAAGTTCAAATCTGTGAGTGGAACACAGCTTCTGCTCCAATCCAATTGCGCACGGGACCTGAGACTGCATTAGTTAGGGAAGCAGAAACCGGCCAGAGTAGGGCCACAGGCCTCATCCAGCCGGATCAGCACCGGGGCAGCTAGAGCCCAGGGTCAGCTGACACCCGCCAGCTACCCACGACCCCCGCCGCAGGATTTTGGGACTGCTGGTGAGTGGAACACAGCTTCTGCTCCAGTCCAATCACGCTGGACCTGAGACTGCTCAGGTTGGGGAGAGAGAAATCCGGCCTACATAGGGCCACAAGCCTCTTCTGGTCAGAAAAGCACCAGGGTAGCTAGGACGCAGGGTCTGCTGACACTCGCCAGCTACCCACAACACCCGCCACAGGATCTTAAGACTTCTGGAGAGTGGAACACAGCTTCTGCTCCAATCCAATTGTGCACGGGACCTGAGACTGCATTAGTTAGGGAAGCAGAAACCGGCCTGAGTAGGGCCACAGGCCTCATCCGGCCGAATAGCTAGAGCGCAGGGTCAGCTGACACCCGCCAGCTACCCACGACCCGCCTGCCACAGGATTTTGAGACTGCTGGTGAGTGGAACACAGCTTCTGCTCCAGTCCAATCACGCGGGACCGGAGACTGCTCTGGTTGGGGAGAGAGAAATCCGGCCTACATAGGGCCACAAGCCTCTTCCAGTCAGAAAAGCACCAGGGTAGCTAGGGCACAGGGTCGGCTGACACTCACCAGCTACCCACAACACCCACCACAGGATCTTAAGACTTCTGGTGAGTGGAACACAGCTTCTGCTCCAATCCAATTGCGCGCGGGACCTGAGACTGCATTAGTTAGGGAAGCAGAAACCGGCCTGAGTAGGGCCACAGGCCTCATCCAGCCGGATAGCTAGAGCACAGGGTCGGCTGACACCCGCCAGCTACCCACGACCCCCGCCACAGGATTTTGAGACTGCTGGTGAGTGGAACACAGCTTCTGCTCCAATCTTTAAACAGTGACAACAACAACAACTAATCCCAGAGATTACCAGATGGCGAAAGGTAAACGTAATAATCTTACTAACAGAAACCAAGACCACTCACCATCATCAGAACCCAGCACTCCCACTTCGCCCAGTCCAGGGCACCCCAACACACAGGAAAAGCTAGACACGGATCTAAAAGCATATCTCCTGATGATGGTAGAGGACTTCAAGAAGGACTTTAATAACACACTTAAAGAAATACAAAGGAACACTGGTAAACAGGTAGAAGACAGTAAAGAGGAAGCACAAAAATCCCTTAAAGAATTGCAGGAGAACACAGCTAAAAAGTTTCAAATCCTTAAAGAAAAACAGGATAACCTAATCAAACAGGTAGAAGTCCTTAATGAAAAACAGGAAAACACATCCAAACAGATGATGGAAATGAACAAAACCATACTAGACCTAAAAAGGGAAGTAGACACAATAAAAAAAAAACCAAAATGAGGCAACACTGGAGATAGAAACCCTAGGAAAGAAATCTGGAACCATAGATACCAGCATCAACAACAGAATACAAGAGATGGAAGAGAGAATCTCAGGTGCAGAAGATTCCATAGAGAACATCGGCACAACAATCAAGGAAAATGTAAAATGCAAAAAGATCCTAACTCAAAACATCCAAGAAATACAGGACACAATGAGAAGACCAAACCTACGGATAATAGGAGTGGATGAGAATGAAGATTTTCAACTCAAAGGACCAGCAAACATCTTCAACAAAATTATAGAAGAAAACTTCCCAAATCTAAAGACAGAGATGCCCATGAACATACAAGAAGCCTACAGAACTCCAAATAGACTGGACCAGAAAAGAAATACCTCCCGACACATAATAATCAGAACAACAAATGCTCTAAATAAAGATAGAATACTTTATTCTAAAGTATTAAAGTATAAAAGCAGTAAGAGAAAAAGGCCAAGTAACATATAAAGGCAAGCCTATCAGAATTACACCAGATTTTTCACCAGAGACTATGAAAGCCAGAAGATCCTGGACGGATGTTATACAGACACTAAAAGAACACAAATTCCAGCCCAGGCTACTATACCCAGCCAAACTCTCAATTAACATAGATGGAGAAACCAAAGTATTCCACGACAAAACCAAATTCACACATTATCTCTCCACGAATCCAGCCCTTCAAAGGATAATAACAGAAAAAAACCAATACAAGGACAGGAACCACGCCCTAGAAACAACAAGAAGGTAATCCCTCAACAAACCTAAAAGAAGACAGCCACAAGAACAGAATGCCAACTTTAACAACGAAAATAACAGGAAACAACAATTACTTTTCCTTAATATCTCTTAATATCAATGGACTCAACTCCCCGATAAAAAGACATAGACTAACAAACTGGCTACACAAACAAGACCCAACATTTTGCTGCTTACAGGAAACTCATCTCAGAGAAAAGGATAGACACTACCTCAGAATGAAAGGCTGGAAAACAATTTTCCAAGCAAATGGCATGAAGAAACAAGCTGGAGTAGCCATTCTAATATCTGATAAGATTGACTTCCAACCCAAAGTCATTAAAAAAGACAGGGACACTTCATACTCATCAAAGGTAAAATCCTCCAAGAGGAACTATCAATCCTGAATATCTATGCTCCAAATACAAAGGCAGCCACATTCATTAAAGAAACTTTAGAAAATCTCAAAGCACACATTGCACCTCATACAATAATAGTGGGAGACTTCAACACACCACTTTCACCAATGGACAGATCATGGAAACAGAAACTAAACAGGGACACAGAGAAACTAAGAGAAATTATGAATCAAATGGATCTGGCAGATATCTACAGAACATTCTATCCTAAAACAAAAGGATATACCTTCTTCTCAGCACCTCATGGTACCTTCTCCAAAATTGACCACATAATTGGTCACAAAACAGGCCTCAACAGATACAAAAATATTGAAATTGTCCCATGCATCCTATCAGATCACCATGGACTAAGGCTGATCTTCAATAACAAAATAAATAATAGAAAGCCAACCTTCACGTGGAAACTGAACAACACTCTTCTCAATGATACCTTGGTCAAGGAAGGAATAAAGAAAGAAATTAAGGACTTTTTAGAGTTCAATGAAAATGAAGCCACAACATACCCAAACTTATGGGACGCAATGAAAGCATTTCTAAGAGGAAAACTCATAGCTCTGAGTGCCTCCAAAAGGAAACTAGAGAGAGCACACATTAGCAGCTTGACGACATACCTAAAAGCACTAGAATAAAAGGAAGCAAATTCACCCAAGAGGAGTAGACGGCAGGAAATCATCAAACTCAGGGGCGAAATCAACCAAGTGGAAACAAGAAAAACTATTCAAAGAATCAACCAATCAAGGAGCTGGTTCTTTGAGAAAATCAACAAGATAGATAAACCCTTAGCCAGACTCACTAGAGGGCACAGGGAAAGCATCCTAATTAACAAAATTAGAAATGAAAAAGGAGACATAACAACAGATCCTGAAGACATCCAAAACACCATCAGATCCTTCTACCAAAGGCTATACTCAACAAAACTGGAGAACCTGGATGAAATGGAGAAGTTCCTAGACAGATACCAGGTACCAAAGTTGAATCAAGATCAGGTTAATGATCTAAACAGCCCTATATCGCCCAAAGAAATAGAAGCAGTCATTAATAGTCTCCCAACTAAAAAAAGCCCAGGACCAGATGGGTTTAGTGCAGAGTTCTATCAGACCTTCAAAGAAGATCTAATCCCAGTTCTTCACAAACTATTCCACAAAATAGAAACAGAAGGTACTCTACCCAACTCATTCTATGAAGCCACAATTACTCTGATACCTAAACCACAAAAAGACCCAACAAAGATAGAAAACTTCAGACCAATATCCCTTATGAATATTGATGCAAAAATACTCAATAAAGTTCTTGCTAACCGAATCCAAGAACACATCAAAACAATCATCCATCCTGACCAAGTAGGTTTCATCCCAGGGATGCAGGGATGGTTCAATATACAGAAATCCATCAACGTAATCCAGTATATAAACAAACTCAAAGACAAAAACCACATGGTCATCTCGTTAGATGCGGAGAAAGCATTTGACAAGATCCAACACCCATTCATGATAAAAGTCTTGGAAAGATCAGGAATTCAAGGCCCATACCTAAACATGATAAAAGCAACCTACAGCAAACCAGTAGTCAACATCAAAGTAAATGGTGAGAAGCTTGAAGCAATCCCTCTAAAATCAGGGACTAGACAAGGCTGTCCACTTTCTCCATACCTATTCAACATTGTACTTGAAGTCCTAGCCAGAGCAATTCGACAACAAAAGGAGATCAAAGGGATACAAATTGGAAAAGATGAAGTCAAAATATCACTTTTTGCAGATGATATGATAATATATATAAATGACCCTAAAAATTCCACCAGAGAACTCCTAAGCCTGATAAACAGCTTCGGTGAAGTAGCTGGATATAAAATTAACTGAAACAAATCAATGGCCTTTCTCTACACAAAGAATAAACAGGCTGAGAAAGAAATTAGGGAAACAACACCCTTCTCAATAGTCACAAATAATATAAAATATCTTGGCGTGACTCTAACTAAGGAAGTGAAAGATCTGTATAATAAAAACTTCAAGTCTCTGAAGAAAGAAATTCTAGAAGATCTCAGAAGATGGAAAGATCTCCCATGCTCATGGATTGGCAGGATCAACATTGTAAAAATGGCTATCTTGCCAAAAGCAATCTACAGATTCAATGAAATCCCCATCAAAATTCCAACTCAATTCTTCAACGAATTAGAAAGTGCAATCTGCAAATTCATCTGGAATAACAAAAAACCTAGGATAGCAAAAACTCTTCTCAAGGATAAAAGAACCTCTGGTGGAATCACCATGCCGGACCTAAAGCTCTACTACAGAGCAATTGTGATAAAAACTGCATGGTACTGGTATAGTGACAGACAAATAGACCAATGGAATAGAATTAAAGACCCAGAAATGAACCCACACACCTATGATCACTTGATCTTCGACAAGGGAGCTAAAACCATCCAGTGGAAGAAAGACAGCATTTTCAACAAATGGTGCTGGCACAACTGGTTGTTAACATGTAGAAGAATGCGAATCGATCCATTCCTATCTCCTTGTACTAAGGTCAAGTCTAAGTGGATCAAGGAACTTCACATAAAACCAGAGACACTGAAACTTAAGGAGGAGAAAGTGGGGAAAAGCCTTGAAGATATGGGCACAGGGGAAAAATTCCTGAATAGAACAGTAATGGCTTGTGCTGTAAGATCGAGAATTGACAAGTGGGACCTCATGAAACTACAAAGCTTCTGCAAGGCTAAAGACACCATCAATAAGACAAAAAAACCACCAACAGATTGGGAAAGGATCTTCACCTATCCTAAATCAGATAAGGGACTAATATCCAATATATATAAAGAACTCAAGAAGGTGGACTCCAGAAAGTCAAATAACCCCATTAAAAAATGGGGCTCAGAACTGAACAAAGAATTCTCACCTGAGGAATACCGAATGGCAGAGAAGCACCTGAAAAAATGTTCAACATCCTTAATCATCAAGGAAATGCAAATCAAAACAACCCTGAGATTCCACCTCACACCAGTCAGAATGGCTAAGATCAAAAATTCAGGTGACAGCAGATGCTGGCGAGGATGTGGAGAAAGAGGAACACTCCTCCATTGTTGGTGGGATTGCAAGCTTGTACAACCACTCTGGAAATCAGTCTGGCGGTTCCTCAGAAAATTGGACATAGTACTACCGGAGGATCCAGCAATACCTCTCCTGGGCATATATCCAGAAGATATCCCAACCGGTAAAAAGGACACATGCTCCACTATGTTCATAGCAGCCCTATTTATAATAGCCAGAAGCTGGAAAGAACCCAGATGTCCCTCAACAGAGGAATGGATAGAGAAATTATGGTACATTTACACAATGGAGTACTACTCAGCTATTAAAAAGAATGAATTTATGAAATTCCTAGCCAAATGGATGGACCTGGAGGGCATCATCTTGAGTGAAGTAACACAATCACAAAAGAACTCACACAATATGTATTCATTGATAAGTGGATATTAGCCCAAAACTTAGGATACCCAAGATATAAGATACAATTTGATAAACACATGAAACTCAAGAAGAATGAAGACCAAAGTGTGGACACTGTGCACCTTCTTAGAATTGGGAACAAAACACCCAGGGAAGGAGTTACAGAGACAAAGTTCGTAGCTGTGATGAAAGGATGGACCATTTAGAGACTGCTGTATCCAGGGATCCGTCCCATAATCAGCTTCTAAACGCTGACACCATTGCATACACTAGCAAGGTTTTGCTGAAAGGACCCAAATATAGCTGTCTCTTGTGAGACGATGCCGGGGCCTAGCAAACACAGGAGTAAATGTTCACAGTCAGCTATTGGATGTATCACAGGGCTCCCAATGGAGAAGCTAGAGAAAGTACCCAAGGAGCTAAAGGGATCTGCAACCCTATTGTTGGAACAACATGATGTACTAACCAGAACCCCGGAGCTCTTGTCTCTAGCTGCATATGTATCGAAAGATGGCCTAGTCGGCCATCACTGGAAAGAGAGGCCCATTGGACTTGCAAACTTTATATGCCCCAATATAGGGGAATGCCAGGGCCAAAAGAATGGGGATGGGTGGGTAGGGAAGTGGGGGGCGCTATGGGGGACTTTTGGGATAGCATTGGAAATGTAATTGAGGAAAATATGTAATAAAAATATTAAAAATCAAAAAAAAAAGACAAAAAAACCACCAACAGATTGGGAAAGGATCTTCACCTATCCTAAATCAGATAAGGGACTAATATCCAATATATATAAATAACTCAAGAAGGTGGACTCCAGAAAGTCAAATAACCCCATTAAAAAATGGGGCTCAGAACTGAACAAAGAATTCTCACCTGAGGAATACCGAATGGCAGAGAAGCACCTGAAAAAATGTTCAACATCCTTAATCATCAGGGAAATGCAAATCAAAACAACCCTGAGATTCCACCTCACACCAGTCAGAATGGCTAAGAATAAAAATTCAGGTGACAGCAGATGCTGGCGAGGATGTGGAGAAAGAGGAACACTCCTCCATTGTTGGCGGGATTGCAAGTTTGTACAACTACTCTGGAAATCAGTCTGGTGGTTCCTCAGAAAATTGGACATAGTACTACGGGAGGATCCCGCAATACCTCTCCTGGGCATATATCCAGATAATGTCCCAAACGGTAAGAAGGACACATGCTCCACTATGTTCATAGCAGCCTTATTTATAATAGCCAGAAGATGGAAAGAACCCAGATGCCCCTCAACAGAGGAATGGATAAAAAAAAAATGTGGTACATTTACACAATGGAGTACTACTCAGCTATTAAAAAAATGAATTTATGAAATTCCTAGCCAAATGGATGGACCTGGAGGGCATCATCTTGAGTGAAGTAACACAATTACAAAAGAACTCACACAATATGTATTCACTGATAAGTGGATATTAACCCAAAACTTAGGAAACCCAAGATATAAGATACAATTTGCTAAATGCATGAAACTCAAGAAGAATGAAGACCAAAGTGTGGACACTGTGCACCTTCTTAGAATTGGGAACAAAACACCCAGGGAAGGAGTTACAGAGACAAAGTTCGGAGCTGTGATGAAAGGATGGACCATTTAGAGACTGCCGTATCCAGGGATCCATCTCATAATCAGCTTCTAAACGCTGACACCATTGCATACACTAGCAAGATTTTGCTGAAAGGACCCAAATATAGCTGTCTCTTGTGAGACGATGCCGGGGCCTAGCAAACACAGGAGTGGATGTTCACAGTCAGCTATTGGATGTATCACAGGGCTCCCAATGGAGAAGCTAGAGAAAGTACCCAAGGAGCTAAAGGGATCTGCAACCCTATTGTTGGAACAACATGATGTACTAACCAGAACCCCGGAGCTCTTGTCTCTAGCTGCATATGTATCAAAAGATGGCCTAGTCGGCCATCACTGGAAAGAGAGGCCCATTGGACTTGCAAACTTTATATGCCCCAATATAGGGGAATGCCAGGGCCAAAAGTATGGGAATGGGTGGGTAGGGAAGTGGGGGGCGCTATGGGGGACTTTTGGGATAGCATTGGAAATGTAATTGAGGAAAATATGTAATAAAAATATTAAAAATTAAAAAAACATAAAAATTAAAAAAAAAAAGTTCAAATCTTTGAAGAAAGAAATTGAAGAAGATACCAGAAGTTGGAAAGCTCTTGCATAATTATACTTAAGTAGAATTAACATAGTAAAAATGGCCATCCTACTAAAAGTAATCTACAGATTCAATGCCATCCTCATCAAAATCCCAACACAATTTTTCTAAGGCCTAAAGAGGACAATTCTCAACTTAATATGGAAAAACAAAAATCCCACGAATAACTAAAACAATCCTGAACAATAAAAGAACTGCTGGAGGCTTGTTCCTTTTCTATTTCAAGTTATACTACAGATCTATAGTAATAAAAATGGTGTATTGTGGGCTTGAAAAATACGTATGTTGACCAATGGAATTGAATTGAAGACCCAGAGATAAATCCGCACACCCATGGACACCTAATTTTTTATTTAAAAAAAAAACAGAAATGAACACTAGAGAAAAATCAGCTTCTTCAACAAACAGTACTGGTCAAACTGGATGTCTGCACGAAGTGGAATACAAACAGATCCATACTTATCACCTTGCTCAAAGCTCAACTAAAAGTAAATCAAAGGCCTCAACATAGAACCAGATACAAAGAACCTGATAGAAGAGAAAGTGAAGAATAGACCTGAATGCACTGAAACATGTGAAGACTCTTTATCAGAACATCATTAGCACAGGCATTAATATCAATGATTAACAAATGGGACTTTTTGAAATTGAAAAGGTTTGTAAGGCAAAGAAAACCATCATTTGGACAAAGCAGCAGCCTACAAAGTAGGAAAGCATTTTTACCAACTCCCTATCCAGTAGAGGAGTAATATAAAAAATATATAAAGAACTCAAGATACAAGATATCAAAAATCTGGATAATCCTATTTTAAAATGGAGTACAGATCTATACAAAGATTACTCAACAGAGGAAACTGAAATGTCTAAGAAGCACTCAAGGAAATATTTAAATTCCTTAGCTACCATGGAAATGTGAATCAAAACTACTTTGCAAATCCATCTTATATCTGTCAGAATAGCTAAGATAAACCTAGTGACAGTTCATGCTGGTGACAGTCAGAATGGCTAAGATAAAAAATTCAGGTGACAGCAGATGCTGGTGAGGATGTGGAGAAAGAGGAACACTCCTCCATTACTGGTGGGATTGCAGGCTTGTACAACCACTCTGGAAATCAGTCTGGCAGTTCCTCAGAAAATTGGACATAGTACTACCAGAATATCCAGCAATGCCTCTCCTGGGCATATATCCAGAAGATGTTCCAACTGGTAATAAGAACACATGCTCCACTATGGTCATAGTAGCCTTATTTATAATAGCTAGAAGCTGGAAAGAACCCAGATATCCCTCAACAGAAGAATGGATACAGAAAATGTGGTACATTTACACAATGGAGTACTACTCAGGTATTAAAATCAATGAATTTATGAAATTCTTAGGCAAAAGGATGGATCTGGAGGGTATCATCCTGAGTGAGGCAACCCAGTCACAAAAGAACTCACATGATATGCACTCCCTGATAAGTGGATATTAGCCCAGAAACTTAGAATACCCAAGATACAATTTGCAAAACACATGAAACTCAAGAAGAAGGAAGACCAAACTGTGGATACTTCTTTCCCTCCTTAGAAAGGGGAACAAAATACCCATGTAAGGAGTTACAGAGACAAAATTTGGAGCGGAGACTGAAGAAAGGACCATGCAGAGACTGCCCAATTCGTGGATCAATGCCATAATCAACCACCAAATGCAGACACTATTGCATATGCCAGCAAGATTTTGCTGACATGACCCTGATATAGCTGTCTCTTGTGAGGCTATGCCAGTGCCTGGCAGATGCAGAAGTTTATGTTCTCAGTCATCTAGATGGAACACAGGGCCCCCAATGGAGGAGCTAGAGAAAGTACCCAAGGAACTGAAGGGATCTGTAACCCTATAGAAGGAACAGCAATATGAACTAACCAGTACCCCCTGAGCTCGTGTCTCTAGCTGCATATGTAGCAGAAAATGTCCTAATCGGCCATCATTGGGAGGAAAGGCCCTTGGTCTTGCAAAGATTATATGCCCCAGTATAGGAGAAAGCTAGGGCCAGGAAGCAGGAGTGGGTGGTTTGGGGAGAAGGGCGAGGGGAGTGTATAAGGGACTTTCGGGATAGCATTTGAATTGTAAATGAAGAAAATATCTAATAAAAATTGTTTTAATAATAATAATAATAAAAGAACAATAAGAATACTCCATTTTGGTGGTGGAAACTTGTACAGCCACTATGGAAATCAGTACAGCAGTTCCTCAGAGAAATACACAATCATCTACCTTGAGACCCAGTTATACCCAAAGGATGTGTCATCCTACCACAAGGACACTTGCACAACTCTGTCATTGCTTCTACATTCAACATAGAAAGAAAGTGGAAACAACCTGGATGTTCTTCAACAGAAGCATGGATAAAAAAAAAAATTGGTATATTTACACAAGTGGAGTGTCACTCAACAGTAAAAGACAAACAAAAACAAAAAACAAAAATGATAGCACTTTGCAGGCAAATAAACGAATCTAATTTTAAAAAAATGTCCTGAGTGAGGTAACCCAGACTCAAATAGATGAATATGGTGTGTATTTGCTTATATGTGGATATTAACTGTTAAATAAGTGCTAACCTATTTACAATCTGTAGAACCACAGATGTCCATAGAGAAAAGAACTAAATGGAAACTCATGGATGTTCCTGGAGGGGGATATGGAATAGATTTTGTGGGTGGACTAGGATGGGCTTTGGTAAGAATGAGAAGATAAGTGGGGTGCAGGGAATTGGGTTGATGGGGGAATGAAGAGAGATATCTAGAATTGAGGGGTCTTTCAGAGGTGATAGGGAGACCTACCACCTAGGGCAATGGAAACTTCCTAAAATATATGAAGGCAATCTAAATTAAGTTTCCAAATAATAGGGGATATGGAGCCCCACTGGCCATCACTTGTCACCAAATGAAGCTTCCAGAGTAGAGATTGGGTTACATCTTTTTAAAGTGTTGGAAATCCCAGAACAACCCAGGCTGTTGTCAAGACAATGCAAACTTCACCCCATGTTCTAGTTGTCCTTAGTACAGGAAGGTATTCTGTAGGCTATCAAAAGAAAGACATTAATAGCAACAAACCCTTTGATCTAAAATGTATCCCATCTGTAAAATATGCTAGTGCAATGCTGGCACAAACATTATGGGAACAACCAACCAATGTCTGATTTGAGTTATAGTCCACTACACAAGAAGGAACCCATACCTGGCAGTGTTGGGTGTCCAAGAATCCGAGACTAGATAGCCCAGAAATCTAAGGTCTACTGGTCTACAAACAAAACAAAACAAAAAACAATAAAATGACCCCTTATGATATTCTGCTATATTCACAAATTCTTAGGTTGATGCCTTATTCAGCCATCATTAGAAAGGCTTCCTCCTATAGAAGATGGCAGCAAATACAAGAGACCCACACCCAGGCATTAGGTAGAATATCAGACCTTGGAACACACAATTCTAAATGGGATATCTCCATTAAATCCCTGCCTTCATAGTTTATGGAAGAGGAGACAAAAGGAGTGTGGGAGCAGAGGCTATGTAGTCCCACAGGAAAACAAAGCCCCCTAAGTCAACTCACAGAGACTGAAGCAGCAAGTACAGGGTCTAAAGAGGGCTGCACCAGATTCATTTCTGTATATATTATAGCTTTCAGTTTAGTATTTTTATGGGACTTCTGGGTGTGTGAACAAATGGGTCTCTGATTCTTGTGCCTTCTTTGGCGGTTCTTTTCCTTCTAATGATTTTCCTCGCCAAACTTCGATGTGGTGGTTTTTGTTTTATCTTGTGTTTTATACTGCTAGGTTTTTTGTTATCTTTTAGATGCCTGCTCTTTTCTAATGAGAGATAGGAAAGAAGTGTATACAGAGAGGAGAGGAGAGGAAAGGAGAGGAGAGGAGAGGAGAGGAGAGGAGAGGAGAGGAGAGGAGAGGAGAGGAGAGGAGAGGAGAGGAGAGGAGAGGAGAGGAGAGGAGAGGAGAGGAGAGGAGAGGAGAGGAGAGGAGAGGAGAGGAGAGGAGAGGAGAGGAGAGGAGAGGAGAGGAGAGGAGAGGAGAGGAGAGGAGAGGAGGAGTTAGTAAGGAACTGAGAGGCGTAGAGGGAGGGGAAACTGCAATCAAGATCTATTGTATGAGAAAAGAATATTTTTAATTAAAGAGGGAGAGGAGAAAAGTATTGTCATAAGTGTTGCATAAAAATTGTCTCTGGTCCTGCCATGAATAGAAACTGTAGATGCCAGAAAGGGGAGTCTGGCATTTTCTTATCTCTTCTACCCTAGGGAGTACCCCTTTCCATGATGAGGACATGAAGAAACCCAGAGGCATCAGAGGCATTGCCACATCAGGGTGGGGATTCCACTGGCTACCTACTTCCCTGGATGGAAGATTCAGTAAAGCCTTATTAATGCCAACACAAGGAGGCTTCATGGTGTCTCCCTTCCAGGGAGCCCTCCTTCTGTACAGAGATCCTGCTATCTCTGAAGTCCCCTTTAATGAAAATGCTATTTAGAATGTGAACAAAGAATGTCATCCCAGTGATGCTAGTGTGAGGAAAATGACATAAGGTCTGTAGGGATGTGTCCCTTATTCATGCTTTCTAAGAGACTTGGCCTCACATTTCACAGTCTCAGCTTCCAGAAGAAATCCACAATCCTTAACTCAGGGTGACTTGGTCATGTCACCTGGCCTTATACTCTTTTGTCATATCTCTCTATGCTGAATTATCCTGGCCTTTACTCTCTTCCAAGGACCCATGATATTATACCAGACCTACCTCCACAAACCAGGAAAACATCTCTTCCTCAAAAAGGCATCTGCAAAGGCCCCTTTGCCATCAGAGCAACCTACCCACAGGTTTTAGAGTTTGGGATGTAGATTTTAGAGACATTATCCAGCCTACCACAGCTCCATTTCAACACTCCAGTTTTCATGATTGGTTTTATTTGGAAAATTAATATATTTTTTGTATCTTTGTACTGAACTTGTTTGATTCTATTCTCCAAAATAGCTCAGTCTACTAATTGTCACTCCACCCTCAGTTCAATCTTTAATCATCTATGCCTGGGACACAGAAGCAGTGGACTGTTCTGGTCTCCTTCGTTCCCTAAAGGTTACTGGAGTACATTTTCAAAAAAAGCAACTCTATATGCCCTATAGAAAACAAAATGTATCCCCACATCTTTTATAATGAATTATAAACCCACTCATATTTGGCCTTGGCTACCTGGATATCATTCATTTTCTACTACTTCCCCACATGAATTCTCAAATGCAGTGATATGAGCATCATGCAGCTTTCTGAGTGTGCTATGCACACCCACTTCTCCTCCTGCTTTCTATCTGCCTGCAGGACCCATCCCCTTTCTCCATCTGACCTACTTCCATGTGCCCCTCAAGACTCAGCCCATTCATACTTTATATCTTCTCAGATGCCTAACCTGACCACATTCTTATAGTCTACATTGCTGTCCTGCAGAGTTCTGCGGAATATTTAAAAAGGGGGAAAAAAACAAATAAAGAAAAGAAAGAAAACTCTGCGATGCCGTGTATTATAAGTTGTTCTACTTCTCTCTCAGTGTCCGTTCCTAGTTACCCCTTTAGGTATCAGCAATATCTCCTATTTATATGTGTTGGCAGAAGCCTGGCACAGATTTATCCCTCAAGTGAGCTTTGTAGTTTTTATTAAGGATAAAATAAAAGCCATAATTGGTGATGGTTTGTTACTCTTTTATTTAGCTGCTGATGCCTTCACATATGTAGTGAATGTGTGTGTGATGTGTACACACATGGGTGTGAAGGTCCAAGTGTGCATTGGCAGAGGTCTCAGGAGGTAGCTGCTGTCCTTCTTCGCTCTATGCTTTATTCCTTTGACACAGGCTCTCTTGCTAAATAAGAAATTCATGTTTTGGCTTGGCTATCAGTCTGTAAAATCCAGCAATCTTCCTATTTCTACTTCACTCGGTGCTAGGTTTGCAGGCCTGTGCAAGTTCTCCTGGATTATACATGGGTGGTGTATTTCAAACTCCTATTCTCATGCTTTGGCAACAAGTACTCCCAACCACTGAGCCATTTCTCCAGCCCTTACCATCTATATTTAATTTAAAGCTCATAGTTTTCCAGTGAACAGTTCAAGTTTCAAACACTGGAAAAATAAGCCAAGTCTTATGACTTTATTTCAATGATCTTTTGTTTTGTTACACTGCATAATATTAACCTCATAGGTGGCATGACCAACCAGGGTTGACATTGGCTCATTCTTATTGCCATGCCTTGGAGGAAGTAGTAAAAATTTGTATTTGGTTTTACTGATATAATTAATATTTGTTGATGGCTTTGAAGAAGTAGGGAAGAGTTCCAATATATAAATATCATTTCAAAACACAGGTTCTAGCCATGTATTGTCCTTGCATCTTGATAACTGGTAACAACACAGATATGGAGTAAAACGTTGGGAAGGCAAGAATGGCATTTACAACACATGTTCTATTCATTCTAGACACACAGCAGAGAAGTTGCCTGTGAAATCTAGCCCACATGTCATCACACAGGCGCCTGAAGTAAGTTCTGACCTGTGTTAACCACCTGTCTTTCATTTGTACAGGTGCATACTGATGGAAGCTAAGTTGATAACTTTAAATATTAGATCCTAGAAACCAAATGATAAATGTGTCCCTATGTCAATGTCATGGAGGAGGCTGCTCGGTAAGAAATGTATGCCTCACAAAGACACTGTGAGGGCTGAACAATGGTTACACCACTCTTGGAAATGTAAAGCACTCCGTCCTCTCCCCTACTATGCGCACAATGGGCAAAGAGAAACCTTGTTAGTGGTACTGTTCTCATACCAGTCAGGAATAGATCAGAAAGCAGTACTTATTTCACCCTAGCTTGATGCCTGGCTGGCCAAAGCTGTCTTAGGTCTAGAACTCATAAAAATTAGATCAAATCAAATCCAGACAGCACAGCTCAGGAAGAAGAAGACAGACCTCGACCTGTAGAGTTCCAGACAGAACAGACCTGCTCTCCAGGACATGACACAGGTGGGCCACTCGCCTCCACAGCACTCAGCACAGGGATAGAGAAAATCCCCCAGGGGCCCAGTCTGCAGTGTGTGGTGGTCAAATGAGAGAGAAAGAAGTGGAGCAGCTTGAGCGATATAAAGAGACTCAAAGTGAAAAGGAGGAGATTGTTATGGCTGCTCAACTCCTCCACCGGAGACTATGGTGAGGTCCCAGCCCCAGTTGCCACTGAGGGTCATACCTAAGTCCATAGTTATGCAGTGGCAGTGGGTTGGTGTTGATGTCGGTGGCTCATATCACCACTAGACAACATGGGGTTATCCCTAATGGGACAGCCACTAGGGGACACATGGATGTCCAGGAACTGTGCATAACTGGCTCTGCCCCTCACTGGATGTGGCATTCAGGAGATCTGGCTCTCTTCTCTCAGAAGTGTTACAGCAGCAGGTAACACTCTGGAGAGCAAGCACCTGCACTTTGCACATCACCAAGGCAGTGTAGTGGAGTGGGTCCTGGTGGGAGGGTGTGGGTGAATCAGCCCCAAGAACATGAGTGTATGGACTTACCCTACTGTGTGTCTGCTGTGGGTGGCATGGGCCAAAAGGTGACCTTTCTCACAACATTCCTCTCACTACCTCTAGCAGTCAGGAAAGCTGCCCATAAGCCCAATTGAGCTAGCACTACACATTACCAGCTGCAGCACTCAGGAGAGCAGGCTCTACACCTTGCCTGGTCAGCACAGCACAGCTAATCCTGACTGGGGGTGAGGGAAGAAGTGAGTCCATCCCAATAAAAAGAGCTCCAGAGAGCTGGCCCTGCCACTTGTCTGCCGTGAAGTGGCATGGATATGGGAGTGATGCCCTTCTCCCTCCCCCCTCACCACCTGCATCAATCAAGACACCTGTACACAGGGTCGTAAGAGCGGGAGACCCTGCCCCTCACCAGCTGCAGGACTTGAGAGAGCAGACCCTGCACCTTGCCTGGGCAGCAGAGTAGGGCTGGTTATGGCCAAGGGGAAATGGATGAGCCATGCCCAAAATAGAACAAGAGAAAAGTGGCCCTGCCACTCATAGGCCATGAGGTGGTGTGGGTGCTGGGGTGACACCTTCACCCCTTGCTTCTCACCACCTGCCACAAGAACTGACCCTGGAGTCATGAGAGTGGGCAAGCTGCCCCTGCCCCTTGTTGGCTGCAGCACTCAAAAAAGAAAGAGCCCTGGACCTCTTGGGCAGCAAAGTTAAATTGGCCCTAGTGAAGGGGCCACAGGTAAGCTGGCCCTAAGGATTAGAGTATGGAAGAGCTGAGGGACAGAAGAGAACCTCTACCACCTGAGGCAGTTGGGCGAACTGTCTCTGGGATCATGATAGTGAGAGAGCTATTGCTGCCCCCTCACTGGTTGTAGCACTTGAGGGAGAGGGCCCTGCACCTTGCCTGGCAATGCAATATAATTGGTCCTAATGTCAAAGGCACAAGTGAGCTAGCCCTGAGGGCTGAAGGGAGAAGGTGTTGACCGAGGCCCTCACTATCGTCAGCACTTGAGAGAGCTGGCCTGCACTCTGCCTGGGCAGCACACTGGAGGTGGACCTGAAGTACAAGATGTGAGTAAGCTGGCACTGAGGGCATCCTATAGATGGCAACACTGGGTGGCTTAGCACAAACAGTGCTGGAAAGTACTACCCTGGTAGTACAGATAAGAGAGAGTCAGTGGGCTGATCAGTTCACCTACTACCCAAACCCAGTTCCAGGGCTCTGAATTGGCCCACCACAAATTCTATGTCATCTGTGAATGGTTGGAACCTTGAAATGGTCAGTCCTGCTGATCCAAACATGTAGGATCTTATTGAAACAGGGCAAAAACAGGATAACCGGAAGTCCCCATGAAGATTCAATATTGAGGGTGTCACAGAAGCCAGAGATCTCAAACCTGCCTAATGACTCATTGCAATGATCATTTGCAAGTAAAGATGTGTGGAAAGAGGGAAACGCTGTGACATACTACAGCTTCCATGATGAGATGTTACCTGTCCTCTGTTTGCTGTTGTTGTTGTTGTGGTGGTGGTGGTGGTGGTGGGTTGTTTGTTTGCTTATGTGCTTTATTCTGGGGTAGGGTGAGGTTACAAGAGCAAAAGGTGAACTGGGTAGCATGATGTGAAAATCATAAAGAATCAATAAGAAGTTTTTAAAAAAGAGAATATAAAGTAGCACTTATAAAAATGTGAGCAATCACATACTTTCTGCAAAGGTAAACCATAATTTATACAATAACTCAGGTGCAGTTGTAGGTTTGGGAGGGAGGGGGTCACACCCATTTATTCTTCCCTTGGGCCTTAAAACTATAAGAATTTTCACAAAAAATAATTTTTAAAATATACAGTTACCCTTTTATTGACCCCTTAAGCCAGCTCCTTACTACTGCAGGGCATTTTAAATTGTTCTGAATTTGTTTTGGAAACTGTGGGTACATTTTTTTCCTCTGCATGCATCCATAACTCCCATTAACTTCCATGGGGATCATATCTACCTACATCAAAGTGAAAATAGGCTCATGCATGTTTAAATAATGATTAAAATCTATTTATGATAAAATAAAAAGCAAGAGCTAAAATCCAAAAGAAGCTGCATGGAAAACCATGTTGTGCTTAATTAAAAGAGTTCACATCTGGGGATGGCTAAACTGGCTTAGCAGCCCCTGGCATTGTTTCCAATATATACTCCATCTCAGGTTATTTACGGCAAAGCACCCACTTTATAAAATGAAATGTGTGTGACTTAGAACTGTCTCACAAAATGATGCTTAGCCCTGTGTGTCTTGACTCTGTTATAAACAGAGAGTAGAGAAGCCGCTGCTTGGGTTCACAGTAAGTTACCTGTGGGTAGAATTTGATCTTACCTATTTATTGTCATATTTTAAAATTATGTCATAAACAGTTGAAAATTTTGCATCTAGAAGACTGCCTACATCTATGCCCATGAAAATTGAGTAATGGAATTCCAAACAGTCCAATTTTTCTTATAAAAGCATATGTGTGTAGTGCCTACCCTCTCTAAGAACATCACTAGGAGGCAAATACAAACTTTATATACATATTTCTATGATCCTTTGAAATGTTTGCTTTGAAATACAGATATATCATACATGCAAATAAATACACTAATTCACCCATGCATTTAATGAGATGAAGTCAACTCTACAGCCCACAGCAGTAAGTGCAATACTAAAATTCATTTCCATTTCACATGTAAACATCGTGCACTTCTCAGATAAAATGTGAGAAAATATGAATCTAGGTGATTTCCAACACAGTTTAAAATAAATAGGTCTCAACAGAAATACAGTTGTCCCTTCATATACACAACGGGTTGATCCCAAGACCCCCCAATGATACCAAAATCCACAGATGTTCAAGTCTCTTCTAAAATGCTGCAATGCTTGCATGTATCTTATACACATCCTCTCATATATTCTAAATCCATCTGTAAATTACTTTTGATAACTAATACACTGCAAATGCTATGTGAAAAGATGTCATTCTGCATGGTTTAGGAAATAACAATGAGGAAAATATATCAACTACCTTGTATATGGATGTAGCCAACTGCATAGAACAAAATGCAATGGGACAATGCTTAGTTGCTGGTGACAATCTGCACTCTGAAGTGGCAAGAAGCTACAACAGGGTGTGCCTGCACATCACAGATGACAGTGGTACTCAGCTCATGTAAAATTCAAGTTTGATATTTAGAAGTTTATATGAATTTTTTATATGTATCTCCTTCCACAGTTGGTTGAATCAGATGATCTGGAATACCAGGATATACAGAAGGTCAACTGTATACAATTTCTCTAGGAGAAACTACGGAAGGAACTGTCCTTGGTCTTTATCTAAAACAAGAAAGCATGAAAAAAAATTCTGTGAAGAGAATGCAGAAAATGTAGCTTCCAAAGAGGAATGGATACAGAAATTATGGTACATTTACACAATGGAGTACTACTCAGCTATTAAAAAGAATGAATTTATGAAATTCCTAGCCAAATGGATGGACCTGGAGGGCATCATTCTGAGTGAGGTAACACAATCACAAAGGAACTCACACAATATGTATTCACTGATAAGTGGATATTAGCCCAAAACTTAGGATACCCAAGATATAAGATACAATTTGCTAAACGCATGAAACTCAAGAAGAATGAAGACCAAAATGTGGACAATATGCCCCTTCTTAGAATTGGGAACAAAATACCCATGGAAAGAGTTACAGAGACAAAGTTTGGAGCTGTGATGAAAGGATGGACCATCTAGAGACTGCCGTATCCAGGGATCCATCCCATAATCAGCTTCTAAACACTGACACCATTGCATACACTAGCAAGATTTTGCTGAAAGGACCCAAATATAGCTGTCTCTTGTGAGACGATGCCGGGGCCTAGCAAACACAGGAGTGGATGCTCACACTCAGCTATTGGATGTATCACAGGGCTCCCAATGGAGAAGCTAGAGAAAGTACCCAAGGAGCTAAAGGGATCTGCAACCCTATAGTTGGAACAACATGATGAACTAACCAGTACCCCGGAGCTCTTGTCTCTAGCTGCATATGTATCGAAAGATGGCCTAGTCGGCATCACTGGAAAGAGAGGCCCATTGGACTTGCAAACTTTATATGCCCCAATATAGGGGAATGCCAGGGCCAAAAGAATGGGAATGGGTGGGTAGGGAAGTGGGGGGCGGTATGGGGGACTTTATTGGGATAGCATTGGAAATGTAATTGAGGAAAATATGTAATAAAAAATATTAAAAATTTTTAAAAAGGCACCCAAGACATGACTCAGGAAGAATTTTTTTAACACATGAAACCAACAGGTCTGTAAGATGACCTACGTATGACCTACATAAGATAGTTTAATATGCTACTTTAGGTGTACTGCCTTATTATTCCCCAAACACTTTTAAGTATGATAGAATTGGGCTATTTGAAAATCCTGAAGATCGTCTCCATTCTTAATTCTCCTGGATCTCTGCCTTGCCTTCTCCTTGGAAGCAGTTGCACAGTGCATCCTCAATTGTGCTTAACTTCCCACACTTGTCTCCAGACAGTGAAATAAGTGGCCACATACCAGAAACTGTTTGTAGACATCTAAATAGATTTTTAATACAACACATTCTGATTCTAGTTTTCCCTCTCCCAACTTTTCCCAGATCTTTCCCACCCTGCCAATTCTATCACACCATGTCTTCTTCTCTCTCACTGGAAAATAAAGAGGCATCTAAAAGAGAATAAAATAAAATCTAAATAAAAGCAATGCAAATGAACAAAAAGGGGAAACACAAACAGAAAGAAAGAGAGAGAGAGAGAGAGAGGGAAGGAAAGAAGGAAGGAAGGAAGGAAGGAAGGAAGGAAGGAAGGAAGGAAGGAAGGAAGGGAGACAGAGGAAGAAAGAAATAGAGAGAAAGAAAAGAAAGGGGAAGCGGGGCGGTGGTGGCACATGCCTTTAATCCTAGCACTCGGGAGGCAGAGACAGGCGAATTTCTGAGTTTGCGGCCAGCCTGGTCTACAAAGTGAGTTCCAGGACAGCCAGGACTACATAGAGAAACACTGTCTCGAAAACAAAACAAAACAACACAACAACAACAAAAACAAACAGAAGAGAAAAGTAAAGAAAAGAAAAGAAAAGAAAAGAAAAGAAAAGAAAAGAAAAGAAAAGAAAAGAAAAGAAAAGAAAGGGGAGAAGGAAATAAGAAAGGAAGAAAGGAAGGAAGGAAGAGTCAAAGAAAAAACACAAGAAATACATATAGACACACATTCCGCACAAGAAGTCCCTAAAAACAAAGGCAGAAAGGATAAATATGATCAAAAGACCTATAAAGTTAAAAAAAATACTCAAAGAATTATGAAACAAATATAACCTGCAAAATTACCATTGAGTTTGTTTTGCATTTGCCATCTACTGCTGGGCGTGGGGCTTCCTTTATTATTATGATTTGTGAACCTAGTGAAATTCCACTGTACAAAACTAATGTTTTCTTTGCAAGTGGCTATCAGTTGAAAATAGATACTGGCTTAGAGATAGGATTTGTGTCCACTTCCCCTCTCAGCACTAGGAATCCATCTGACTCAGATTGTGCATGTTGTAACAGTCACTGTGAGCCCATATGTGTGTCAGTCCTATTGTGTCCAGAAAGCCTAAAACTATTGAAAGAACCATAATAATAGATTTATCCAGCGCCTATTGCATCTAAAAAATGCACTACATACTATTAATATTTATTTATGGTATGGTAGTGGGGTGTGTGTGTGTGTGTGTGTGTGTGTGTGTGTGTGTGTGTGTGTTTAGGTATGTGCCTGCTATAGCGTAACTGCCTTTTCAGCAGGATGTTCTTGCCTTCCACCTTGATCAGGCAGTTTATGTTGGGTGCTGGCTCATGGTCTTCTCTTGACTGCTTCTCTTGTCTCTATCTCCCATCATGCAGTTGGATAACTGGGATTACTGATGTGTGTATTGCACATTTACTCTCTGAGTTGTCCCCCTAGCCCCGTGCTAAAACATGACAAATACATTTTTTTCTGTCTTCAAAGTCAGTTGACAAAACAGAAGCAAAACATTTTTTAAGTATGTTTATAGTGTTGTGGGAGGAGTGGATCAGAAATCACACCCAGGGCCATTATCATACTTAAATTTTATACAGTAATGGATTTGCCATGACATGTTCAGGTATAGAGTGTCCTTTGGTGATGTTCATGGCTGTATTATGTTCTTTTGTCCCAACTCTCTCTTCCACAGGTCTCTTTCCTTATACATTTACTTGCATGGTTTGTTGTTGTTTTAATCTAAAATCCTTCTTGTGACAGAAAACACATGTGTGGTATTTCCTGTTCTTAATCTGGTGTACTTTGTTTAGGATGATGATATCTGATTCTACCCATTTGCAAACAACATCATTTCATTCACCATGGTTGAGTAATATTCAAATATGTACACTTACTACATCTAATGACCTTTAAATCATTATTCACAAATGACTATCATGTGGAAGAAAGAAAGAAATTAGTCAAAAGGAAGTGTAATGAATCAGTTTGTCTAGTCCCCTCATTTAAAAGAAAGACGGCAACACCCACCCCCACCCCACCCCACCATCTTGGGCGCAAACTCAGCAGAGGGTTCCAAGGACCCCAGAGGACTCTCCACGCTGCAGGTACCCTAGCACACCCAGGATCTTGAGATCACTGGTGAGTGGAACGCAGCATCTGTTCCAAAAAAACCCAGAGGGTCTTATGCTAACAAGAACAGGGACAAAGGACAAAGGCAGGCCCTAGCACACCCAGAATCTTGGGATCACTGAGACCAATCTACACAGGAGAGCATGTGGGTGGGAGAAGCAACAGAGCTTCTTGGGCACGGTCCCTTTTGCCTTCATCCTCAGCCAGGAGACAGAGCTGAGACCAAGACCCCTTGGCAAATTCCTTGCCAGAAGAAAGTAGGCCTCCAGGGAGGGCTCTGACCTTAGGACTCAGGAGGTGAATCTGAGCTCCAGACTTCTGTGAACCTTCCCTGAAAGAGGAGAGCTTGCCTGCAGAGAGTGCTCTGACCACTGGTATTCAGGAGAGAGTTGGAGTCCCAGGAGTGCTAACCAAGGATAAAGAATCAGAGAAGGAACAAGCTCCGGCCAGAGACAGCTAGAACATCTAACACCAGAGATTACCAGATGGTGAAAGGCAAACATAAGAATCTTACTAACAATAAACAAGACAACTTGGCACCATCAGAATCCAGTTTGCCCACAACAGGGAGTCCTGGATACCCCAGCACACTCTAAAAGCAAAATTAGGATGTAAAAATCACATCTTTTTTTATTAGATGTTTTCTTTATTTACATTTCAAATACTATCCTGAAAGTTCACTATACCCGCCCCCTGCCCTGCTCCCCTACCCACCCACTCC
This sequence comes from Mus caroli, assembly GCF_978045245.1. NCBI lineage: Eukaryota > Metazoa > Chordata > Mammalia > Rodentia > Muridae > Mus > Mus caroli. The sequence continues at coordinate 37,632,100 of NW_028227270.1, forward strand.
CACTTCTTGGCCCTGGCATTCCCCTGTACTGGGGCATATAAAGTTTGCAAGACCAAGGGGCCTCTCTTTCCAGTGATAGACACAACAATCAAAGAAAATGCAAAATCCAAAAAGATCCTAACTCAAAATATCCAGGAAATCCAGGACACAATGAGAAGACCAAACCTAAGGATAATAGGTATAGATGAGAATGAAGATTGTCAACTTAAAGGGCCAGTAAATATCTTCAACAAAATTATAGAAGAAAACTTTCCTAACCTAAAGAAAGAGATGCCCATGAACATACAAGAAGCCTACAGAACTCCAAATAGATTGGACCAGAAAAGAAATTCCTCCCAGCCGGGGGTGGTGGCGCACACCTTTAATCCCAGCACTTGGGAGGCAGAGGCAGGCGGATTTCTGAGTTCGAGGCCAGCCTGGTCTACAAAGTGAGTGCCAGGACAGCCAGGGCTACACAGAGAAACCCTGTCTCGAAAAACCAAAAAAAAAAAAAAAAAAAAAAAAAAAGAAATTCCTCCGGACACATAATAATCAGAACAACAAATGCATTAAATAAAGACAGAATAATAAAAGCAGTAAGGGAAAAAGGTCAAGTAACATATTAAGGCAAACCTATTAGAATTACACCAGACTTCTCACCAGAGACTATGAAAGCCAGAAGATACTGGACAGATGTTATAAAGACCCTAAGAGAACACAAATTCCAGCCCAGGCTACAATACACAGCTAAACTCTCAAATACCATAGATGGAGAAACCAAAGTATTCCATGACAAAAGGAAATTCACACAATATCATTTGACGAATCCAGCCATTAAAAGCAAGAACAGAATCCCAAATCTAACAACAAAAATAACAGGAAGCAACAATTACTTTTCCTTAATATCTCTTAATATCAGTGGAATCAATTTCCAAATAAAAGACATAGAGTAACAGACTGGCTACATAAACATGACCCAACTTTTTGCTGCGTACAGGAAACCCACCTCAGTGACAAAGACAGAACTTTGTCTTTGACACAGAGTAAAAGGCTAGAAAAAAATTTTCCAAGCAAATGGTCCTAAGAAACAAACTGTAGTAGCCATTATACTATCGAATAAAATCGACTTTGAACCCAACGTTATCAAAAAAGAAAAGGAGGGCACTTCATACTAATCAAGGTAAAATCTTCCAAGATGAACTCTCAATTCTGAATATCTATGCTCCAAATACAATGGCATCCACGTTCTTTAAAGAAACTATAGTAAAGTTCAAAGCACACATTGCACCACACACAATAATAGTGGGAGACTTCAACACCACACTCTCATCAATGGACAGATCCTGGAAACAGAAACTAAACAGAGACACATCGAAACTAACAGAAATTATGAATGAAATGGACTTAACAGATATTTAGAGAACATTTTATCCTAAAACAAAAGGATATACCTTCTTCTCAGCACCTCTTGGTACCTTCTCCAAAATTGACCATATAATTGGTCACAAAACAGGCCTCAAGAGATATAAAAATATTGAAATTATCCCATGCATCCTATCAGATCAATACGGGGCTAAGGCTGATCTTCAATAACAACATAAATAATAGAAAGTCAACATTCACATGGAAGCTGAACAACACTCTTCTCAATGATACTTTGATCACTGAAGAAATAAAGAAAGAAATTAAATACTTTCTAGAGTTTAATGAAAATGAAGTCACAACACACCCAAACTTATGGGACACAATGAAAGCAGCCCAGAAAGGAAAACTCATAGCTCTGAATGCCTCCAAAAAGAAACTAGAGAGAGCATACACTAGCATCTTGACAGCACACCTAAAAGCACTAGAACAAAAGGAAGCAAATTCACCCAAGAGGAGTAGACAACAGGAAATAACCAAACTTAGGGCTGAAATCAACCAAATGGAAACAAAAAGAACTTCTCAAAGAATCAACCAAATGAGGAGATAGTTCTTTGAGAAAATCAACAATATAGATAAACCCTTAGCCAGACTAGCTAGAGGGCACAGGGACAGTATCCTAATTAACAAAATCTGAAATGAAAAGGAAGACATAACAACAGAACCTGAGGAAATCCAAAACATCATCAGATCCTACTAGAAAAGGCTATACTCAACAAAACTGGAAAATCTGGATGAAATGGACAAATTTCTAGACAGATATCAGGTTTCATATTTAAATCACGATCAGATTAATGACCTAAACAGGCCCATATCCCCTAAAGAAATAGAAGCAGTCATTAATAGTCTCCCAACCATTAAAAGCCCAGGACCAGATAGATTTAGGGCAGAGTTCTATCAGACCTTCAAATAAGACCTAATTCCAATTCTCCTCTAACTATTCCACAAAATAGAAACAGAAGGTACTTGAGATTCATTCTATGAAGCCACAATTACTCTGATACCTAAACCACATAAAGACTCAACAAAGAAAGAAAACTTCAGATCAAATTCCCTTATGAATATTGATGCAAAACTACTCAATAAAATTCTCTAAAAACAAATCCAAGAACACACCAAAAGTACCATCCATCATGATCAAGTAGGGTTCATTCCAGGGGTGCAGGGATGGTTTAATATATGAAAATCCATCAATGTAATCCACTATCAAAACAAACTCAAAGACAAAAACCACATGATCCTCACATTAGATGTTGAGAAAGCATTTGACAAAATCCAGCACCCATTCATGATAGAAGTCTTGGAAAGATCAGGAATTCAAGGCCAGTACCTAAACATAATAAAAGCAATATACAGCGAACCAGTAGCCAACATCAAACTAAATGGACAGAAGCTGGAAGCAATCCCAATAAAATCAGGGACTAGACAAGGCTGCCTACTTTCTCCATACCTATTCAATATATTACTCGAAGTCCTAGCCAGAGCAATTAGACAACAAAAGGAGGTCAAGGGGATACAAGTTGGAAAGGAAGAAGTCAAAATATCACTATTTGCAGATGGTATGATAGTATATATAAGTGACCCTAAAAATTCCATCAGGAAACTCCTGAACCTGATAAACAGCTTTAGTGCAGTAGCTCGATATAAAATTAACTCAAACAAATCAGTGGACTTTCTCCACACAAAGGAAAAACCTGCTGAGAAAAAATTAGGAAAACAAAACCCTTCACAATAGTCACAAATAATATAAAATACCTTTGTGTGACTCTAACTAAGGAAGTGAGAGATCTGTATGAAAAGAACTTCAAGTCTCTGAAGAAAGAAATCAAAAAAGATCTCAGAAGATGGAAACATCTAACATGGTCATGGATTTGCAGGATCAATATAGTAAAAATGGCTACCTTCCTGAAACCTAGGATAGCAAAAACTCTTCTCAATAAAAGAACCTCTGGAGGAATCACCATGCCTGACCTCAAGCTGTACTACAGAGCAATTGTGATAAAAACTGCATGGTACTGGTCCAGAGACAGACAAGTAAACCAATGGAATAGAATTGAAGAACCAGAAATGAACCCACTCACCTATGGTCACTTGATCTTTGACAAGGGAGCTAAAACCATCCAGTGGAGAAAAAGACAGAATTTTCAACAAATGGTGCTGGCACAACTGGCGGTTATCATGTAGAAGAATGGGAATTGATCCATTATAATCTGTTTGTACTAAGCTCGTGTTTAAATGGATCAAGGAACTCCACATAAAACCAGAGACACTGAAACTTATAGAGGAGAAAGTGGGGAAAAGCCTTGAAGATATGGGCACAGGGGGAAAATCCTGCACAGAACAGCAATGGCTTGTACTGTGAGACCAAGAATCTGTATACATAAGAATGTTACCACAACATCTAAACTGTATATGTTTCATCCCTAGAGAAGACAATTGAAATTTTACCTTTCATGAAACAATACCAGCTTGTCTGTGCACTCTTCTTGATCAACCATCTCAGATGAATTTGGTATAATGATTTAGGATCTGATATAAAGTAAGACAATGATCTTAGCAAACTAATAAGATTTCCTTTTTGGTTATACAGACGTATTCATGAATAATAACTTGTTCCTGTTTCCCTCCTACCCCATAATCTGTGGATTCTCTCCCTTCAGTCTCCACCATCACCAGGACTTAGGAAACAGCTAGAAACACAGTAATCAATAAATAATTCTTAGGGCTTTCATGGTATGGACTCCTACAATCCTAGCGTCCAGGGGCAGTAAAGGAAGAGCTGTTGCATGTCTGTCTCCACCTGTTTTACACTGGGTGTTTCTGTTCAGACAGGGCTATACACTAAGACTGTCTTAAAAAGTAAACATTCAAGGAAAGACTGATGCTTACTGGTGACCTAAAAACCACTAAATGTTTGATCTCTGGTCTATCTGTATGTTTCTCTCCTCTTCTCTCTGAACCCCTTCAAATCTGGCCACCCTTCAGATTTTCCATTTCTTCCACCTCCCTGGAGCTTTTGAAAATATTTGTTCTTCTGTTACATGAGTATACCCTCATGCTGTGTTTTATCTAGACCTCATCAGAGCCTACCTTGGCACCACTGCCTTATCCCCAGCCAACATTGAATACTTTTCACAAGATGACAAATTTAATTCTAATTTGATTAGTGAAATGCTGTAATTAATGTTTGCTTCCTCTGTAAGTTGAATCTTCATAAGAGCAAGGATAAAATATATGTGTTTATTTAACTTTTTATATTGTTTTCATCTATCAATGTGTTTTAAGACAATTACAGGGCCAATTTCATACTTAAAAAGCAACAAAGGTTTGGTGAATGGATGATTGAAAGGATGAAGAAATGGAAAAATTAGTAGGTTTACAATATTCTTTTGCAAACATTTGGTGCCATCTAAAAATAGACTGCTACCAATGGAATAGTGCTATCAATTTAACAAAGAAACAAGATTATGCAAGTGATAGCTTTGTATACTACCGTGAGTGGAGACTGGATCATTAAATCAGAATAAAACTACCCTAACATTGATAAAATAAGCAAATAGCTATGTTGATTTTTTCCCAGTGTAGGTGCAGCTCATGTCTCATGTCTACGATTAGCCTTTCCAACCATCCCTAGTCACTAAACTTGAGTTGATGACATCGGATGGCCCCTACTCTCTTGGATTTGCTATGAAATGCAAAGTCTTTCCTCATTGTTGGAATGTTTAGTAACATTTCTTATAAAATGCAGGTCTCACCATTTGTGATTTTGTGTGAACCCCATTCTAACAGTAGTGTTAGCAGAGAGAAGCTTGGCTTATTTTAAACCCAAAGCCAGGCAATATCCATGCTATCGCAGGGGTACATTGTATTTTATGACTTAAATAAAAAATATTTCTAAAAGCACATGTTCTGTGATAACAAGCTTCAACAAAAAGAAGCCTAGGGTTATTGAAACACATGAAATTTGAGCTTGAAGAGAATTTAGATGGTTTAAAATTGTTTGAAGACCACATGAAATAAGGAATCTCCTTCTAGCTGCAGTTTAATACCTGCTATCGCTATGGGGATATAAGCAGCTAGCTGAAAAATCTTCCTGCTTCATAATTCATATTCCTACACAGAATATTCTTTAAACTCAATGCTCACTGAAAGAGCCTGTAACTAAAGGATATTTAGTTATTCATCAGTTCATGCATAACAAAAATACCAGAGAATCCTCAAAGTTATGATGTTAAAGCTCTATGTATGACAACTCTTCTCAAAAGGAAAAGCTACACTAGTGTTATGTATATGTAGTTATTTACACATTTTGAATTATGAAAATTACAGAGCTAGTTATTATGTGTCAGTACTACCAGTTAGTCTACATTTTGTAATTCTGGGTATTCTTAAAATATACATAATTTACTTGAAATGCTAATTTTTAGAAGTCTTTTTTATTAGATATTTTCTTTATTTACATTTCAAATGTTATCCTCTTTCCTGGTTTCCCCTCCGAAAGTCCCCTATCCCCTTTCCTCTTCCCCCTTCTCCCTCCCCCTTCCCACCAACCCAACAACCAAAGAAAACACATGTGGGACTCATGGCTCCAGCTGCATGTGTAGCAGAGGATGGCCTAGTCAGTCATCAGTGGGAGGAAAGGCCCTTGGTCCTGTGAAGGCTCTATGCCCCAGTATAGGGAAATTTTTAAAGTAATAATTAAAACTATTTTGTGTTATAAGGTCAATGAACACCCCAATTTATTTGAAAAGGGAAGAAATTGATGTCCACGAATATTCTAAGGGCTGTCGTTACATTGCACTATATTTCAGATCCTATGGATTTAAAAAATATATTACAGTGATAGTTTTAGATGATTTTACATGTAGATATTAAATTTACTGGTAATTGACATGCTATAAGAATTAAATTTGTTAGAATGGAAATAAAATACTTAATTAATTAAAAAAGAAAATTATTGAAAATCAATATTCAAGTCATAGTGAATATAAAAGCTATGATCCAATAGAATAGTATAATAGGTATGAACCTTGTTTGGGGGGGTATTTTATTAATTTTAATTAATTAACATTAGTGAACTTTAACTTTAATTAATTAACTATGTGCTTTTTTATATCTATGAATATGTAACTGAGAGTGCAGGTCCCAAAGGAGGCCATAGCAAAGGAGGTCAGAGACATCAGACTCCTCTGCAGACAGAGTTTCAGTCGGCTGTTAGCTTCCCTACATGTGTGCTGGGAACCAACTTAGAACCTTCGAAAGAATGTAACAGGCTTTTAATCAACTGAGCCATCTCTTTAGCTCCTTGTGGTATTTCTTATGTAAGATACATGACAGCTTTTACATTTAGTTTTTTTTTTTCACTGTTCAAGGTTTATTTGGTGTTTTCATTGGCATGACGCTTGGGTGGTTGGTTCCATCATCCTTATGCAGATCTTACATCTCACATAATATTGCAATGCACACTACAGACACATATAATACATAAAATATCCTGTACAACATTTATGCACAAGATATGCATCATGGACGTACACACTGGAGCCAGGTTATGACTAACTTGGGAACTCGCCAAACTGGCCTAGGCATGTTTGGTGAGGGTGCACAGGGCAGCAATGCAGCAGGCTCACAGGGTAATCAAAGCCTGCACAGTGGGCAGTGTGTCTCGGAGACAGTGGGACTGTCACACTAAACAGGTTACCACTACACAAGTACCACTTGGCAGCAGGGCAGAGCTGTGGGGAGTGAGATGTTTCCCCACACCACCTCAACACCACTGTACTAACCACAGCTCAGATGAGAAGGGTGTGGTCTGCCTAGAAACCCTGCTGCAGCTTGGACAGTGAAATGCTAGGACACTGGGAAGACTTTAGAACTGCAGCTCTTTCTGGATTCCCAGAAGATCTGTACTCTTCTTCAGGAGGGCCTCTTCCTCAGGAGTCAATGTCACCTTCACAACATCTGAGATTCCATTTTGTCCCAGGATACATGGGACACTGAGGAAAACATCATCATTGATTCCATAGATACCCTTATTCATGGTAGAAATGGGATGCACCCGCCTAAGGTTCTTCGTTATGCTCTCAGCCAAGTCTGCCACAGAGAGGCCAATGGCCCGGGATGTGTAACCTTTCAGCTTGATCACCTCGTAGGCACTGTCCACCACCTGCTTGTGAACCTCCTTCCACTGCTCCTTGTCTGTGTCAGTGCCCAGTTCTGGGTTCAGAGACTTCAGGGAGACGCCAGCAACATTCACACCACTCCACACAGGCACACTGGAGTCGCCATGTTCTCCCAGGACCCAGCCGTGACAGCTCAGCGGGTGAACCCCCAGCCTTTCTCCCATCAGGTAACAGAACCAAGCTGAATCCAGATAGCAACCACTTCCAATAATTTGGCTTTTGGGAAAGCCACTGATTTTCCAAGCCACGTAGGTCAAGATATCCACTGGATTGGAGACAATCAGCAGCTTGCAGTGTGGACTGTACTTGACAATGTTGGGAATGATAAACTTGAAGATGTTCACGTTTCGCTGGACCAGGTTGAGTCGGCTCTCCCCCTCTTGCTGACGACCCCCAATGTGATGATGACCGGCTTGGAGTTCACAGTTACACAATAGTCTTTGCTGGAGACAATTTTTTGGTGTTTTAAGGAAGAGGCTGCCATGCTGGAGATCCATCATCTCGCCCTTGAGTTTTTCTTCCATGACGTCAACAAGGGCAAGCTCATCTGCCAAGTTCTTCATTAAGATACTGATGGCACAAGCCATGCCAACATCACTAACCCCAACAACTGTAATCTTGTTCTGGGGAGCCTGTTCTTCTTTAAGAAGATTCACAATCAGCTGGTCCTTAAGGGTTGCTGTCTTGGACTTTGAATCTTTTGAAACCGCTAGTGCACGATGGGAAACAATGGGCAAGCAGAAGCAGTGTGGCCTGGGCTTGGCAACAGTGGCTCCAGCACCTTACATTTAGTTTTAGCATTCAAGAAAACTAGAAGTGTGATGAAGTCATAGGCAATCCTCCATAATTCTATTTCTTATGGGTAGTCATGAGGGATGTCATGAGCTTCATAGTCTACTGACTACAATTTCTTTAGAAATTCTTAAATTTTAAGAAAAATTCATAATAGAGAAATTGAGACAGGAATTCCCGATGCTTGGTAGAGAATGACAACTGAGCCAGGACTTTGGAACTTTTTTTGAGTAGACAAGATCAACATGAAAACATCCTAGGCATGTTCTGTGAATGTGTTTTCCTTCAACAATGTCACGGGACCTTGCAAAAGGGGACAACTCTTCATACTCCAGTGAAATTTCAGTGAAATACTTTTATGGAATAAAAGTCAATGAAATGGTTGGCAGTTTCATATGCATGGGTTCATCTGTGAGTATGGATGAATTGTACAAGTGAAAGCATCTACCCATCCACACAGCAATTTTCTAACACAGAAAGGCATAAAAAATGAAAAAGTAGCTATGTTTTTATAATACTAAATGAGATGCTACATGGAATACTCTAATTGTAGTATACTTTTCAAGTATGATCAAGAAAGTATTTCATTTAAATGATATCTAGGATAAGTTCAAATATTTTTCTGCTTTGGTAATGAGTAAGGATTCCCATCTTGCAGGCAGTTGATTAAATATGAAAACACACATTAAGTCAACTGATTTTATGAGAGGCAAGAGAAACTGCAAAAATTAAGTAATATGAAGAAGGCACAACTCTTTAAATAAATTTTTAAAAACTGGAAAGGTGCAATATATGAAGTTCAGGTCAGACTGCTGGGATCGTTATTGAAACATTCTCTGTGATCTTGAGAACATTACTTAACCTGTTCATATTGTCTTATGTGCAAGAGGAAGATAATAAGAGTGCCACTGTGAAATATCACAGGGATGCAATGACAATTAATTACCTAAAACAGGAAACATACTTCAAAGAACAGGACAGAAGTACAGTCACCTGATTCATCAACAAATGATTCCTGGAAAATGAAATGTCCACATTTAAAACAATGAAATTTTACTCCCCCCCACCCCAATCTCTTACACTACATGCAAATCAATTCCAAATAGTTCAAAAACCCTAATAAAAGACCTAAAACTTGGAAACTCCTGGACAAACTAAGGACAAAGTAGGGGAAAGGCTTCATGATTTAGTCACAGGAAAGGATTTTCTGAATAGAAAATACTTTCTTATACAGCTATATCTCCCTAGGGGTGGTACTTCTCACAATAAACTCTACTATCCTCTATTGACTGGAGATGAAAAAATAATGTTCCACAGACATGTCTAAAGATCTGCCTGATTGAGGCAATTATTCAGTTGTAGTTCCCTCTTCCAAATGTTTCAGTAAACAACCCAAATTAACCAGCACAGATAGATTGGCAAGACCACAGATGTATATTGACATGCGAGTAGATGTGAAACTAAATAAGGGACAGAAGGTGATTGATGAGAGCAGAGAGGGACAAGAGGGCTGAAGAGTAAGTGGGGAAAATGGTCAATGTCCTCATATAAAATGTTTGAAGTAAAATAATCAAAACTTTAAAACAAACATTGACCTACAGTGTTTGTTTATTAATAGTAATATTAATAATTATTAATAGTAAATATCACTTAAAATGCATGTGGTCTCTTTTGATATGTTGAGAAACAGCAAAAAAAAAATATTATATAATAGCCAATGCTCTTTCTACATTGGCAAGTTTGTCTCCAAATTTCACAGTTCAAGGTTGTTTGTTGGTTGGTTTGTTTTTAAGGTATAATAGAATATGAAAAAGCTCATAAGATGTCTGAGTCCAGAATAGTAGTTAAAATCTCTGGCTGCAGTGAAGTGGAAACTTAAGGGTTCTTTGGAAAGATGGATGGTGTTTTGCTGGGGCAAACATGTGAAGGAACGTTTAGCTGAAGTGGACATTGGTGAAAGACTAAGGCAGGCTCGTGAAGGAAAGTTTCACTGAAGCAGACACAGAAGAGAGGATGTTCTGCTAAAGCAAGCACATGAAAGCACGTGAAAGGACATGATGAAGGATTCTTTGCTAGCAACACGCATGTATTGGTACACAGTACATTGGGTAGTTGAGCTGCATTTGTCTGGACTCCATAGAGAGAAACACACCAAAAATCTTCTGGTAGTGTGCTGCAGTTTCTTGCCACTTTCATGGACTCAGGCTGATGGACAGAGTGATGTCAGCTAAGAGATGCACACATTGCTGAAGCAAGACATATGCTCAAGCAAGGCACATGGAGGACACATGATGTTTGGAGGGTATAAGTAGGACAACACGGAGTGACAGAGACAGAGCTTGACTTGCATATAGAGCTAGCTGTGCAACACTTGTAGGTCTCATGTCTTTGCTGATCTTTGCTTTCCTGAGAGAGGCACAGCTGAGAATTTTTCCTAGTGTTCTCTTGGTCCTTCCTGCTCAGGCTGAGGCCTGGCTGTCTCTGCTAGGTGTCACTGCTGTTGCTAACTGGACTCTACCAGACTGGACTGTCGGTGTATCTTTAAAGTGTTTGCTAGTGGATCGAGCTGCCTCTGCCTGCTAACCTGTGAACTCAACTAGTGATTTCCAGACACACAGATGGGTATTGTTCCAAAGAACCTGTCTAAACAGGTTCACTTCCCCCTTATTCTTTCTTTTCCACTACATGTGGTGGTTGGTAGGCTACAAGGGAGGCTAAAGCATTTTAAAACCATCATTAAAAATAATGTTTGAAAAAAATTAAATAACACTGCAGATTTTCAAATGCCTCTTACGTTCTGCTGTGTTGTCTTGGATAGGGAACGTAAGCTTTCTGTGTATCTAAAGAACGCATAATAATAGTTCCTAACTCAAAACTGTGGTGAGTACCATTAAAATAGTACACTTAAAATACTCATCAGAAAGTAGGAACTCAATAAATGTCAGCTATGTTTACCTTCATTAGAGAGCGCATGACATACATGACATATACCTGTATTAATACTTTTTAAAAGGGAAGCACACAGCCAACAGAATCAACTAACCTGCACCCTTAAAACTGTCACAGTCCTGAAATAGACGTGTGCTATTGTAAAATTCTCGTCCATGTGTGAAGCAATATCATACCACCTCAAAGAATTATGATGAGTGAAATTTGTTCTGCAAAATCTCTAAAATATATGATGTTTATAAAAGAAGAAAAGAAATCATAAAATTACAAAACCAACAGAATAAGAATAACAAAGAAAAGGAGAAACAGAAATGTTCATAGATTAAATAAGTCAAAACAAATGCCATCTGTGTTAGGTACTTTACTGTTAATGTGGTAAAATATCACAGTCAAAAGCAACTTATATATTGCAGCTTAAGTTGCAGAGTGAAGGTGCATAGTGACAAGGGAGCCATGGAGAAAGCCAATATCCAACTACATACTGGTTACAAGATGTGCACGATCACACAAATGTACATACTCAGTCCTAAACAGCCCATCTACACTCAACCTCTCCCGTCATGGCTCACAGGGCTAAGTGGCAGAGGAGGTAGCAAGTTTGTCAGAGCCAATGAGGATGGCAGACATCAAGGAAAGCGTGCCTTAAACACACAACAGAACTGACAGAAGTATGACCAAACAGAGACTGTGGTAGCACACATAGGGCCTGAACAGGTCCAAGTCAGATTGGGGGTCCCAGAACTGAGAGGGGAACTGGACAGGAGCTACCATACCTAACCTAGCTGAAAACTATTCACTAGGTAAAAATCAGTTATTTTGCAGTGGAGTATCTATAAACCACTCTAAAGGACAAACTCCATGCCCAATAGTAGATGGCCAACATAAAAGAAATCCAATGGTAATTTTGGAGATGGTTTGTTTTATAATTCTTTTGGTATTTTTTAACCTTATGGATCTTAGTATGCTTTCCCATTATGTGCTTTTTATGAGTTTTGTAATATATGCCTGTGTATTTCTGCTTGTATATGTATATTTTTCCTGTTTGTTTGTTTTGCTTTATTCTGGTTTTATTTGCCTGTTTGAGAGAGAGAGAGAGAGAGAGAGAGAGAGAGAGAGAGAGAGAGAGAGAGAGAGAAGGAGGAGGAGGAAGAGGAGGAGGAGGAAGAAGAGGAGGAGGAGGACTGGGGGTTTGACAGGTGGGGCCTTAGGGAGGATCTGAGAGGAGATGAGGGAGGGGAAACTGTTATTAAATGTATTGCATGGAAATTTTATTTTCAATAAAAAGTAATAAAGACAAAAAAAAACCTGTCAAAGTCTGAACATACCCAGACTGAACTTAGGCCTCCCCACATGTAACAGATGCGCAGCCTGGCCTTCATGTGGGTCCTGAACAAATGGAGTAAGTGCTATCCCAAAAGCTGCTGCCTGTGTGCAGGATATGTTCTCCTAGCTGGGCTGCCTTGTCTGGCTTCAGTGGGAGATGAAGTGCCTAGCCTCATGGGGAGTTAAATGTGTGTCTGGTGGGGGGAGGAATACCCAGGGGGCCCTAACCTGTCAGAGAAGAAGGGATGAAGGAAGGATTGTGGGAGTAGATGACTAGGAGGGGGGCAGTGAGCAGGATATAAAGTAAATACGTTTAAAATTTTAGTTTAAAAAAAGTGAAGCACACCAAGTTGCATACTTAATAAATTATTATAATGTGCATATAAATTTAGAGCCACAGTATGATCATCTAATCATTCTTTAAGATAAGTGAGCATGTGTTTGCCATACCATTGTCCCCAAATCAACTAAGAGTCAAAGAGAAAGGACCAGTGGCACTGTAGACTCCATAGGATATTATGGCTTCATTTCATTTTGACTGGATTCTTAACTTCCAACATTTTTCCCTCAAAGTCACTGTCTAGGTAAGGATAGCACATTCAGTTTCTTTGGTATATCCTGTTCCCAGGCTTCCAAAGCTTGCCCTTGGCTGCTAGGGTCTGAGTGTCACACTGACTTGAGCAGCCAGGTGACTTGAAAAGCTGAGACAATGATTTTACAAGTTTATACATTAAAAGCTCCCTGACAGCCCCTCACAGAATTTCTACACGCACTTCCACAACCAATCTCTTTCAGTGTGCAATGGGTTCTTAGAAAACTACTCAGTGCCTCTGTAAACTGTCTTCATGCGTCAGTGGATACCAAGAAAAGGTCTGCACTAAATTGTTAATTTCATGGGCTTGCCTGACCCAGCCTAACATGAAAGGAGAAGCATTTCAAAGAAGAAAACTGACTCATGGTGGAATCTGAGGCTTTGGTACAAATGTGTTGTCTCAAGAAACAGGGCAGCATGCAACAGTATTAATAATAGGCATAGTAAAATCTCATTCAGTTATACTGCAGCGTGAACTCATGCTTGCTTCCTTGCAGAGATTCTGCACTGCTTGGGGACCATGAGAATACCTCACACTATTGATTTTTTAAATTTTTTTAATTAGGTATTTTCCTCAATTACATTTCAACTGTTATCCCAAAAGTCCCCCATACCCTCCCCCCCACACTCTCCTACCCACCCACTCCCACTTTTTGGCCCTGGCGTTCCCCTGTACTGGGGCATATAAAGTTTGCAAGACCAAGGGTCCTCTCTTTCCACTGATGGCCGACTAGGCCATCTTCTGCTACATATGCAGCTAGAGACACGAGCTCCGGGGGGTACTGGTTAGTTCATATTGTTGTTCCACCTATAGGGTTGCAGATCCCTTTAGCTCCTTGGGTACTTTCTCTAGCTCCTCCATTGGGGATCCTGTGATCCATCCAATAGCTGACTATGAGCATCCATTTCTGTGTTTGCCAGGCACCGGCATAGCCTCACAAGAAACAGCTATATCAGGGTCCTTTCCCCGGGGATCCATCCCATAATCAGCCCCCAAACGCTGACACCATTGCATATGCCAGCAAGATTTTGCTGAAAGGACCCTGATATAGCTGTCTCATGTGAGACTATGCCAGTGCCTGGCAAACAGACTATTGTTAATAAGCACACATTTTATTTATTTATTTATTTTCCACTGTTTTTTTTTTATTACATATTTTCCTCAATTACATTTCCAATGCTATCCCAAAAGTCCCCCATACGGCCCCCCACTTCCCTACCCTCCCATTCCCATTCTTTTGGCCCTGGCATTCCCCTATATTGGGGCATATAAAGTTTGCAAGTCCAATGGGCCTCTCTTTCCAGTGATGGCCTACTAGGCCATCTTTCGATACATATGCAGCTAGAGACAAGAGCTCCGGGGTACTGGTTAGTTCATCATGTTGTTCCAACTATAGGGTTGCAGATCCCTTTAGCTCCTTGGGTACTTTCTCTAGCTTCTCCATTGGGAGCCCTGTGATACATCCAATAGCTGACTGTGAGCATCCACTCCTGTGTTTGCTAGGCCCCGGCATAGTCTCACAAGAGACAGCTATCTTTGGGTCCTTTCAGCAAAATCTTGCTAGTGTATGCAATGGTGTCAGCGTTTAGAAGCTGATTATGGGATGGATCCCTGGATACGGCAGTCTCTAGATGGTCCATCCTTTCATCACAGCTCCGAACTTTGTCTCTGTAACTCCTTCCCTGGGTGTTTTGTTCCCAATTCTAAGAAGGGGCACAGTGTCCACATTTTGGTCTTCATTCTTCTTGAGTTTCATGTGTTTAGCAAATTGTATCTTATATCTTGGGTATCCTAAGTTTTGGGCTAATATCCACTTATCAGTGAATACATATTGTGTGAGTTCCTTTGTGATTGTGTTACCTCACTCAGAATGATGCCCTCCAGGTCCATCCATTTGGCTAGGAATTTCATAAATTCATTCTTTTTAATAGCTGAGTAGTACTCCATTGTGTAAATGTACCATAATTTCTGTATCCATTCCTCTGTTGAGGGACATCTGGGTTCTTTCCAGCTTCTGGCTATTATAAATAGGGCTGCTATGAACATAGTGGAGCATGTGTCCTTCTTACCGGTTGGGACATCTTCTGGATATATGCCCAGAAGCGGTATTGCTGGATCCTCCGGTAGTACTATGTCCAATTTTCTGAGGAACCGCCACACTGATTTCCTACAGAGCAATTGTGATAAAAACTGCATGGTACTGGTATAGTGACAGACAAATAGACCAATGGAATAGAATTGAAGACCCAGAAATGAACCCACACACCTACGGTCACTTGATCTTCGACAAGGGAGCTAAAAACATCCAGTGGAAGAAAGACAGCATCTTCAACAAATGGTGCTGGCACAACTGGTTGTTATCATGTAGAAGAATGCGAATCGATCCATTCCTATCTCCTTGTACTAAGGTCAAGTCTAAGTGGATCAAGGAACTTCACATAAAACCAGAGACACTGAAACTTATAGAGGAGAAAGTGGGGAAAAGCCTTGAAGATATGGGCACAGGGGGAAAATTCTTGAATAGAACAGCAATGGCTTGTGCTGTAAGATCGAGAATTGACAAGTGTGACCTCATGAAACTGCAAAGCTTCTGCAAGGCAAAAGACACCATCAATAAGACAAAAAAACCACCAACAGATTGGGAAAGGATCTTTACCTATCCTAAATGAGATAAGGGTCTAATATCCAATATATATAAGGAACTCAAGAAGGTGGACTCCAGAAAGTCAAATAACCCCATTAAAAAATGGGGCTCAGAATTGAACAAAAGAATCCTAAATGAGATAAGGGTCTAATATCCAATATATATAAGGAACTCAAGAAGGTGGACTCCAGAAAGTCAAATAACCCCATTAAAAAATGGGGCTCAGAATTGAACAAAGAATTCTCACCTGAAGAATACCAAATGGCAGAGAAGCACCTGAAAAAATGTTCAACATCCTTAATCATCAGGGAAATGCAAATCAAAACAACCCTGAGATTCCACCTCACACCAGTCAGAATGGCTAAGATCAAAAATTCAGGTGACAGCAGATGCTGGCGGGGATGTGGAGAAAGAGGAACACTCCTCCATTGTTGGTGGGATTGCAAGCTTGTATAAGCACACATTTTAAAGTCAGAGTGCTGGTCCATGTCCACAGTGAGTTTCTCAAATAAAGCTGAATTATTACTCATGCTCCATCTTGAATGTGCTGAAGGGAGAGCTGAATTCAATTAGAGATATTAAAAAATTCTAAAACTCTCACAAATCTGAAAGCAATGTGTGGGATCTTCACTCTCTAATCTGGCCTGAAATACTTGAAACCATTTACTGGTGCACTCTTTCTGCTTCTTCAGATCTTACATACTCACTGTGTGAGCCATTTGATTAGTTGTTCTTTGCTTATTTTGTTTTTTAAATTGTCTATGTAATTAAAATATGATTATGTCATTCACTCCTTCTTCTCCTTCCCTCCCTTTCCATATCTTCCCCTGCCCCCTCTCCTGAATGTATAACCTCCTTTTCTCTAATTGTGTGCATGCATGTGTGTGTGTGTGTGTGTGTGTATGCACATGTGCATGCACACGCATGATAATATGAATAGAACATGCTGGGGCTATATGGTATTTGTTTTAATGTGTATGTTTTCAGAGCTGATTCTCCCTCTCTCTAATCCTTAATTGTCTGTATCTCTTGATTTAGGGGTGATGACACTTCCCATGGCCATGTTGGAATGCCAATCGGTACTGTCACTGTTCAGGTCTTGCTTAGGCTTCCAAGTTGTTCAAATTTCATGGGTATATCTTCCCCATGATATTTAGAAGATATAATCTTGCAGCTAACTGACATCCAGGTCCTCTGACAATCTTTTAGTCCCATCTTCCAGCATTTAATTCTTCAGGCTTCACTCATGCCCTCTCCTTCTTTCTGTAAATTCTGTCTAGTCTGCCTAGAGAACATCTTCTTCATTTCACACTTCTCATAGAAGCAAGGTCCTTCATGCAACCTCTTCCACTGTAACTGTATGATCCCACAGATTTTCTTAACACCGTAGCCCAAACATTCCATGACTGACTTTACTTCCTGAGTGCTTCATTTGCGTTAGTACTTTCCAGTAACTCAGGCCTGGCACAATTCACACTTCCCATGCTGACTTGTTTTGGCTGTGGGACCTAGTCAAATGTGACAGCAGCAGCCCTGGAAAGAGCCTATGTGCCAGGACTCAGGCTCTTGACATGCTCTCAGGCAGGGCTTGGATCACTCATACAGAGTACTCCATAGGTAGTGTCCAGGAGAGGAAAGGACAGTGGAGAGGGCCAGCTGCAACCTATTCCAGATATTTAAGGTGATACATACATATATAAATATACACTTAAAATGTACACATGTAAACAATTACTACACAGACTCAGCATGTTCTATGCACATATTTAGTTGTACATACAAACACACAATTAGAGAAAAGGAGGTCACAAATTTGGAAGAGGGTGGAATATATGTGAGGGAAGAACCTATTCTGAATACCCCAACCCAAGTAGATGGCAGAAAAATCAGAAGAGAGTCCAGCCCAGCCTATGGTACAATTATGACAAAGCATAGCTCAGTATTACTAAGCCACTGCCATTTGAGATAGTCATCAAACAGCAAGAAATATCTAAAGTTTCCTTGATAAAAAGATTATAACAATGATAGCTCCCTGGGAACTTTGTCTCAACCGAGTGCTTGTGATCTCTAGTCTATTATTCTCTTGTTTTTTAGTGTGGTAGCACTGTGAACCATGAACTCACTCACATTTCGCATGTCTGCTTTTCTCTTGTTGACCTAGTGTCTTACTTTCCAAATAGAGAACTTTATGGACATGATAATTGTTGGTGGAAAAAAGAATCAATGGGAGAGAAGACAGAAGGTAAATTAGAGTAAACTAAACAGGCATAGCTGCTTGAGGTGAGTGGCAGAGGGCTTGCTTCGCATGCAAGAAGCCCTAGGTTCAATCCACAGTTCAGAGGGTGGGATGTTGAACACAAGGCCACAGACAAAGGGGTATTTCTGCATATTTGGCAAAGACAAAAGACACGCTCAGCATCACTAACTGTGTCTGTGAAATATAGGTCAAGGTAAACACTTAGAACATTTTCTATTTTGCCTATAAAATGATAGGCAATAAAACAGAAATGGCTGTCCATAGAAATCGCTGTTATGTGCTGACATCACGTCTTTTTCAACACAAGCTTTTATAAGTGGAGAGAATGCCATCAATGCAAGCACTATCAATATATTTCCATCCATGTTCCACAGACAGACTGGATTAAAGGAGATAGAGCCCTTGTTGAAGAGAAGTTACCAACAAAGTCTCACTTTAGAGAGATGCCGGGCAATTATAATTGATGGCAGTTTTAGCACTGTGGTAATGAGGACAGGGTAGGGGCTACCATTTCCCACTCCTGTCTTTATCACTAAAATAGATCCAGAGTGTGCTGTTTTCTCTTATTAGTCTTTGTTGCATGAATACAACGTTGGAATGTTAATACCGAACAGAACCTGGAAAAACAAAGTTTAGTGGCTCAAACCCTCTGGTGTGCAATATAGGTGCTGTGCAAAAAACAAATCTAAGTGCTCTTCATATGTCTTTGTGAACATTGTCTTGGTTACAATTTTTAAATTTAATTTAATACAAATTTTAAAGATAATTTTAGAGCAATTGTCTTATTTACAAAAGGAGTAAGTGCTAAATACAAAAATCTATACATTTTAATAAGTGTTCCAAAATTTCACCTTTCTTTTTTTAAGGAAGTTTCTTTATGACACCAGTAATAGTCAGAGAACACTCATGTCTAATCTAACAGAAACTCAGGACTCATGGAACACAAAGGAAAGGGGTAGGACTCAATCTATAGAATGTCTAAATTAGACAGAAAATAAATTGCAAGTCAACTTACATGAAACCATCTTCATCACTCAAATTAAATAAAATTAAATTACAAAAACAGAAACCACAAACAAAACAGAAGAAAATTTTCAAATTTCCTCTGTTCCCATGAGGATCCTTTGTTCAAAATATCTTTACAATTTATCTGCTACAACGTCATTATTTAAAACGCAATAGCACACAGAGACAAAGTGAAGATGACTTGATTTAGATCCAACAACTGTATCCAAGCACCTTTTCCATTGATTGCCTCTGCAGTTCATGGAAGGAAGGTCAGGATGCTCCTAGGAGCCTTGATTTCTTCTTCTACACAGAGTACCACAGTAGAATATAGGAAAGTGTATATTCATGAGAGTATCACAGTAGAATATGGGAATGTGTATATTCATGAGAGTATCACAGTAGAATATGGGAATGTGTATATTCATGAGAGTATCACAGTAGAATATGGGAATGTGTATATTCATGAGAGTATCACAGTAGAATATGGGAATGTGTATATTCATGAGAGTATCACAGTAGAATATGGGAATGTGTATATTCATGAGAGTATCACAGTAGAATATGGGAATGTGTATATTCATGAGAGTATCACAGTAGAATATGGGAATGTGTATATTCATATGGATAACAGGAAACATAATCCTAGGTTCTTTTGACTGATTCTGAAAGCATAGTATGGAAATTCTCAGAACCCACACCTAACCTACTAAAGAAAATGCCACAATGAGGGCCACCAACCTCCACTGCAATCAGTGCCTGGGTGATGCCAATGGCACTAGAGTAGGGGAAATGATGCAGTCTATAGTATCACTACCCACTGATTTGGGCAAGAGTCTTAATTTCCTAAATCAGTGTCCTAATCTCTTCACCTATACTTCAAACTATAACTAAATATTAAATGAGTAAATGTCCATAATCTATGTATGCAACTCGAGGACTGAATAAAGTGAAGGTGACATACATTCACAATGAAAATTTTTAAGGGAAAAAGAAGACTGAATGTAGCATGTTTTCAAGTAAATGGATGCAGCTGGATATAGCCATATTAGATAAATTAAGTCAGTCTCAGAAGAATATTTTGGTATGTTTCATATTATTTGTGGTTCCTAGATTATTATATAATTTATTGAACCCAGAGTATTATAAAAATATGTAAAAATCAAGCATGTATACAGACATGAAAGTAGAAGTGAAATTGTGTGGGGGAGAACAGAGAGCATGGGGAGGGATGAGAACAGAGAGAGTGGGGAGGAGTGAGGGAACAGAGAGAGTGGGAAGGATGAGGAAACTGAGAGAGTGGGGAGAGTGAGGGAACAGAGACTGGGGAAGGGTGAGAACAGAGAGAGTGGGGAGGGGTGAGGGAACAGAGAGTGGGGAAGGGTAAGGGAACAAAGAGTGAGGAGAGATGAGGGAACAGAGAGAGTGAGGAGGGGTGAGAACAGAGAGAGTGGGGAGGGGGGACAGAGAGAGTGGGGAGGGGTGAGGGAACAGAGAGTGGGGAAGGGTGAGAACAGAGAGAGTGGGGAGGGGTGAGAACAGAGAGAGTGGGGAGGGGTGAGGGAACAGAGAGTGGGGAAGGGTAAGGGAACAAATAGTGGGGAGAGGTGAGGGAACAGAGAGAGTGAGGAGGGGTGAGAACAGAGAGAGTGGGGAGGGGGGACAGAGAGAGTGGGGAGGGGTGAGAACAGAGAGAGTGGGGAGGGGGGAGAGAGAGAGTGGGGAGGGTGAGGGAACAGAAAGAGTGAGGAGGGGTGAGAACAGAGAGAGTGGGGAGGGGGGAGAGAGAGAGTGGGGAGGGTGAAAAAAGACCATAGAAAGGATATGGTTGGTTGGTCTCAACTTACAAAACATATGAATGGAAACAAGCAAATATTTTTAGCCTACAAATCAATGCTACATACTGGCAAAAACAAAGGGCAAGCTACTTTTGAACCTAAGCACTCTTCTAGACTCTGAAAATGCCAAATGGAACAAATGATATAAAAACGAAAGGTGGAAGGCATGAGTAAACAAATAGGTGATAGAGTTCAAAGTCTGATATAACAAGCTCTGTCAACACTGGCAATGAAAGCTGAATGGGAGGGAAGTCCTTCTGTTAGATGAGGAAAGAAGACCTCCCTGAAGAGGTGGCTTTTGCACTGAGACAGGAAAGAGGAGGAAGGGCCAGGCAAATGAAAACTGTTGGAAAGTACATCCTGGAAGCAGTCATGGTGTCAAGTCCACAAGATATGGATCTGCTGACTTGTAAACGGGCAAAAGGGACAGTTGATGGAGCAGAAACAGAGCAGACTGGAGAGAATGGCAAGATCAGAAATGTGGGCGATAATCTCAGTACGTGAGTCCTGGTGAGTCCTTAGAGAGACTCACTTCCAACTCACTGTTACAGGGCATGATCATAATGGCATGATCTGATTTCCAAAGAGAATGGAAGCCACGCTGTCAAAGATGAGCTGGAGTTGAGCATAACAGAAGCACTGAGGTGAATTTAGGAGACACTGCAGGAAAAAGGGGAAGAGGTGGCTGCATAATATGATGAGGGAACAGGAAGTACTGGAAAGAAGGCAACAAAGAACAGCAAACAGACTCTCCCAGCAGTCAGCGAGGAAAGGGAAGAAAGGATAAGGATCCTTACTTGTCCAGTGGCTTCAGGGAGCCTTCCAAATGCCTAAAACCTTGGTCCTCACCTAAAACCTTGGTGACCAAGACTTGAAGAGGACACTGAGCTGAACTCTGCCTTGAATATCTGTGTAGTACTATAGAAGTTACTCCGGGTTCCCTCGCTTTCTCATGCATTTCAATGTGGTCATTGATGCAGGATTCAATGATTTCCTTATATAAGGGTAAATAGTCAAGTTTACAAAGTACTCTCAAGGATGTTTCCCATGATCAAGTGAAAGCCAGTGGCTGCTTTTGAACTTTTTGATGTTCACACAAAATGTGACATGGGTCCCAGACTTTAGCCTTCTCTTAGTCAGTCCTCTTCTCTTGCTTTCTGATAGCTGCTACTGCAGTCTTCCTGCAGTGCTGTGCCTGTGTGGCTGGTCTTATCATTGCCTTACCTGGATAATAGGCAAGCTATAAAACTCTGGCAGAGCAAAGGAGTTATTGTTGTTTATCTCTGTACTGTGGACTCAGAGCACATAATGGTAATTAAGATTCATGTGTTAATTTGTAATATTCGTTCTTTCGATAAATATTTACAAAAATCCTTCTGTTTACCCAGTTTAACAATACAGAATTGCTGATCACAGAGTTTTATCTCAGGGTCAGAGAGAAGGTGTGATGAGGGGGAACATAAAGAACAAATGCTGTATGCAAGTGGTGTGCCTGGGTTGACAGTGGTGAGTA
Organism: Mus caroli; assembly: GCF_978045245.1. NCBI lineage: Eukaryota > Metazoa > Chordata > Mammalia > Rodentia > Muridae > Mus > Mus caroli. The sequence continues at coordinate 37,654,597 of NW_028227270.1, forward strand.
CACCAAAAGTCATGTAGGTTAAAACAAAAGAGAAAGGCCCCAGGTGTGAGCAGTAACACATGGGCATGCTCTGTGCATGCACCTGGCTTATTCTGCAGAAATTAATGACATCCAGACCTCTGCAATTGCTTGTAAATAACAAATGCTTGCCTCTAGTCCTCATTAGGCTGGCAGACACTTTGCATATGACATCATCACTCAGAAACCTACCACACAACACGAGGTCATATCTAACTTCAAGGGGGAAAAATGTAGCCTGTCCACTTGTAGAAAAAAGAATTTACATTAAGGGATAAGGGAGATGAGAAGGCTGAAGAGATGAAACAGCAGTTAAGATAACCCACTGTTCTTCCAGAGGACCAGAATTCACTGCCCCAGGCCTATGTGCAGTGGCTCAAAACTTCCTATAAGTCCAGAAGATCCAATTCTCTGGTCTCTGCTGATACTAGCACAGACACAAGCACACATTAAAAAATAAATAAACCGTATTATAAAAAGACAACAGAGCTGAGTAAGGAGGTATGCATGGGAAGATTATTCCAGGAAGGAGAAAGTGCTAATGAGAAAGCCTGGGTGTATAGTGTTCCTGTAGTGTTTAAGGAACAGTCGGGAAACTGGTATAAACAGAGGAGGACTTATATGAGAGGGAGGTGAGACCAGCAGGAGCAGAGCTGAGAATCAGCAAGGGGGAGTGAGTGAGGGAAGGAGGGAGGGAGGGAGGGGAAGATAGGGAGACAAGTGGGGGTGGGGAGGGAGACTGAGTCCATCATAGGAGGTATGTCTGCCTCCTCCATAACTTAAGTGACTAACATACCCTGGGCTTAATTTGAACTAATTTTATTATAATTCATCTTAAAAGAGCATACTCTGAAAAAACATAAAGTTAATGTTATTGTTGTAAAAGTAATTGTCAACCAATAACCACATATGCAGAGTGAGGAGAACTAAATGGACACAATCAATGTGTCTGAAAAATACAAACATACATAGCATGATATAAAATTTCTATGTACTGCTGCAGCCAAAATGACTCTGGAAGTATAGGTGCCTGTTGCGAAGCCCTAGGATCTGAGTTCAATACTTGGCACTCACATGATAGAACAAAACCACCTCCTCTGACATCCTCGATAAATCAGTACAATGTCCTTATTCATTTAAGATCCATTTAAGGACAGCCTACTGATAAAACAAAGTAAACTACCAAGGATAGATAATGAATATACCCCATAAGTATGGGGGAACTATGGCTTACAGAAGTGAGGCCATTTGTAAGCGACACTGTTAAATATAAGCAAGAGTCTTTGAATTTGGGAAAAGAAAGTGGGAGGCTAGATAAAGTATAGCTAGGCAACCAGAAGGGAGAGAGGCAAAGGTCAGTAATCCACACTTGTCTTCAAATGGCACCACTCTCAACATGGTGGAAGCCACTTCGAGGTTTATATTACCTTACAAGATGGCTACTTGCTCTCTGATTACCAACCATTTACTAAGAGAAGAAAAGCTGTTGCCAGTAAAGTGGCAAGTGCTTGTGTTCAGAGCAAACTCAAATAAAACAATTGAATTACTACGCCTTTCTCTCAGCGACCTTCATCTTTCCCTTTTTAGAATGGTTCATTCATCCTTTTCTGATGTAAGCAAACATAAAATAATGTCCCATGGTGCTTCACTGATGCATAGGGCATTAGAGATAAATTTTATGGGAAATTAATTTTAAGATTGGAATGCAAATATTTCCTTAATATAAATGCATAGCATCTATGGTAACAAAATGTTTCATAAGCAAAAGCATGAAACGGGTAGAGTGACCATGAAGTTTCACAGGACGCTACATCCACTTACCCATTCATTCATTAACACTTTTGCTCTCTCAATGCTTAGTGAATGGTTTCACAGGGTCGGGAATTGGGTTAGAAAATAAATAAATAAGCCAAGGCTTCTGAAAAATTCCCCTCCATCCAGATGTATCCCTTGTAGTGATCAAGCGGGTAGGAAGCTCAGGAAAAGCTCTGTAAAGTTCCATGTCAGCCCAGAAGAGTCAAGCTCTGGCTTCATCTTTGGACCTGGAGGAAGACATCTTAAAGACAGAAACATTGAGCTGCATCTTATGTTCGCAGCAGTGAATTCATTCAGTGGGTATGTTTGTTCAAGGGAGTGAATGTGTGTACAGCCAGGGACAGCAGAATGGTACTGTCTGGTCCTTGCAGAAAAAGAAATAGGTCCTAGAAGAGATTTGTTCTAGATTCCCTGTTGATATAAGAGTTCAAGCTTGCAAAAAGAGCAGTGGGAGATGCTGAGAGCGAGCCTAGGCAGTGAGGACAATGAGAGAAGAGAAGTGCTTTGGATCTGGGTTTCATCACAGGACAGACTTGACCTTGAGAAAGAAACATCATTCATCCTCTGACTATAGACGTGAGAAAGTACAGAGCAATGACCAAAAGCTAAGAAAACTCAGAGCTATGTATGCCTTTAAAGCCTCAGAGTGTGGTATAAGCTTCAGAAAAACGCATACCTCCATGAAATACTGGGGAATCCCTGAGATACCTTGAGAGAGCCTCTGAAGTGAAGACTGCCAGAGGATCCCCAGCCACTGATGGGAAATATCAGAAAACCCTCCACTCTCTCATTTGGTGCTAGGATTTTATCTACTAATACCACGAATACTTAAGGTTTAAAAAAAACACCTCAAAAGCTGAGAATTTCGCTCAGTTGATAGAATATTTGCCTAGCATGAAACAAAACAAACCAACCAACCAAAACTGGATACAATCCCCAGCAGCAAACATTGAAAGTCTTTCTTTCTTGCCTACCTCAGGAGTTCAAGGATAGGATGAACTACATAATATTCTGAGGGGTGGGGGGTGGGGGGTGGAAAGGAGCAAAGATAAGAACAGGAAAGAAAAAATGGGGAGAAAGGGAAGGAGAAGAAAAATATCTTCATTGGTTCATTTACATACCATCATTACTTCTATTATTGAAGTGTATCATTGACAAAAATTATGCTTGATAAGTTTTTAAATACACCAAAATTTGACTTAAAGCCCAGCATGCTACAACTGTAGAAGACATAAAACATAGTTGGAATTTTTTAATGTCTAAAATTCAACAACAATTTATAGACTTCAGTTTTCAGAATAATGACTTCACTCCTAAGGGTTATCAAAGAAGAACTCTTTGAAATATCATTAATAGCTCAGCTTCAAACATAAGTATTAATACATTTATGAATGTTTGTATATTATTATACTTATATTGGTTCTTATTGCTCTAACAATATTTTTTCATAGTATTTTGTGATTAATCATCCTTTGCCCTAACAGGTTTTTTAACTGTTTATCTTCTCCTATAAACATAGCTTTAAAAACCTTGTCACCATTTGGGATATTTTGATAATTTTAATGTTAAAAGAAATTAGATGTTGAACATGTTCCTTGAAAGAGGAAGCTAGCAACCTGCTGATACTGTGTATCAGGGGAAGACAGGTAAGTACCTTGGTAGAATCAAAACTGAGGAGTAAGGCCTGAACATGGGCCAAGGCCTATGCTGGAGACTCAACCAACATAAAGACTAGCTCTTTACAGTGGTGATATTTTAATACTTTGGAAATGGTTCAAAAGCCAAGGTTGTAGTTGAAAGATTAAAGGTGAAGTAACATAGAAACACAATGGTGAGCTGTTACATTAATCACTGAATACACAATTTCAGGCTGATTTTCTTTAAACAAAGGGTGAGTATTTGAAGATCACCAAAAGACCATGCAAAAAGATTATTTGAAGTTTAAGCTCTAAATCTTTTAAGGGTGTGAAGTATTGTGGGGGACTCTTAGAACACACTACCACTGTTGGGAACTCCACAACAGACAAGTAAGAAACCTATTTGGAATGTCTTTGAAAGGAACATTCTCTCTTCGAAGATTTCTCCCAGTTCACAAATTGGGACGCCAGAATATTATAAGCAGTTTTGCAGCTGGTGATATTAATACTCCTTAGGGTGGCACAATGAATTTGATGATTCCTGATGGCACACAGACCTACATGCATCTGACTTCCTTCCTAAAATCAATTCCTTGATGTACCACAAAGCTTAATTTGAAGGATCTGCAAATAACTGGGTCTATGAGTTCTTTCTTTATCACTTGTCACTTGGTATAAATATATTTATACCTCAGGCTTTATCAATGTGGTGAATATCTGGAGGTGGCTGAGACAAATACACATTAATCTTGCTACAATACAGAAATATTTCTCAGGAAGTCTCTTGTGTAATTGTAAAATATTCATTTCCACTTAGATATTTTCAAAATATAGCTGATATAGAGACTTCTATTTGGATCCCTTAAAATCTCTTGCTTTCTTAAACAGAATATTAAAATATTTTAGTCTCCCCCAGCAAGTTCTCAATTGAGTTTATTTGTAGACCTTGGCTGAGCTTCATTTCAAGAAGGTGTGTAGTTGTTGCATCTCCTTGGAGGTATGGAACTTACATTTACACAAACCTTGAGATAAAACCCAGACACTTCACAGGAGAGTGAATAGGGAAAACAAGTGTTTAATTAGAGTGAAGAATGTCATCTTTGTAACTCACTTAAAGGACCTCTTAGTAGTGGCTCCAAAGAGCTGTTAGACCAGCAGCATAGACAGCCAAGGCCTCCATATGGTACTGTGTGGGCTGTCTTTGGAAGCTGAAACTAGATAAATAAGCTGATCAGGCATACTCTTCAGACAAAATCATTTTCTTGTAGAGCATTTATCGATAAGGAAGTTACTTCTTGGATTTTTCTATATTATTAAGTTATAACAATAAAAATGATCTATTATTATTTTATTACTAACATTTCTGCTGAGGGAAATATTAAAAGTCCCACCACCTTACCTGCCCCACCTGTCCATGTTCCCGCTTTAGTACCAGTACTGACAGGCCACAACACTATGTCCCAGTGGGGTCCCACTTGGCATAGTCTCACCGCTGAGCTACTTTCTCCCATCCAGCAAGTTAATCTAGCTTCCATGCAATGTTCCACACACCCCACCATGATCAACCATCTCAACACCTAGCTACCCAGTAGAAACATGATTTTAAAGCTTAATTATCTAATCAGATTTATATAGAAATAACATCACAATTTATAAGATGCCAATACAATAATTTCAGAGTCAATTGATAAAGATAAAGCTTTAAGCCAACTATGCTAATCTTGTGACAATCTTAGCTACTTGTGGTTTTTAAAACCCCTGGGATCAGGATCATTTTCCTGTTTGTCTGCCTCCATGTTGGCTTCTCCCTACTCCCCTCTCTTACCTCTCTATCTCTCTCTGTCCCCCAAACTACAAGCTCTGCCTCCCTTTCCCTGTCCAATCACAGGTCTGCCACTGCCCTAATGTGATTGGACAGAGAAAATCCTACAATACATTTTTTGAAGATATTACTGTCATCATTAGCAAAAATTCATTTTATTTTGTCCAGGCATTAAAAAACTAACACTACCTTCTACCTGGTCCTTGTTGTTGGGGCAAATCCCTAGTTGGTCTGCTCCCCTGAAGACTCCATATCCTGATACACCCTAGAGGACCTGCTGCACTCAGAGTAGTTGGTAAGAAACACGGTCACCACACCACCACCTGAATACCTAATCTGTTGCTGTGTGACTGTTTGAACTCAGGACACATCAGCCACCAAGACCCCAGCCATTCCGAATACCACTCTCCCTCCTTCCATCCCTCCCACCCCTTCTGCCTGATCCTTGTTGCTGGGGCAGACTCCTAGTTGGTCTGCTCCTGTGAAGACTCTGTATCCCTATACATCCTAGAGGACCTGAAGCACTCAGAGCAATTAAGAAGTTGAGGACCTTCTGTACCCAGAGCAGTTGGACAATAGCCTGACTGCTCCACTGAATACCCAACAGTCTGAAGGCCTCCCAGGAGACCTACTGCAGCCAGAGCAACAGATCAGCAGCTTCTCTGCCCCTGTGAAGAGCCCCCCCCCCCAGTTGGAAGGCTCCACAGGTGGTCTGCTATAGCCAGGGCCACAAGCCTACCAGGAGACCTGAAAAAAACCCAGGGACTAAAGAGGCAGACTCCATACAATCACTCAGATCAACAAACACCAGGGATATCCAGAGGGCAAAGGGCAAGCACAAGACCACAAACAACAGAAGCCAAAATATGTGGCCATCACCCCCACACACACCCACCACAGCAAGCCGTGAATATACCAAACACACCTGAAAATCAGAAATCTGTCCTAAAATCCTATCTCGTAAAGATAATAGAGTCCTTTAAGGAAGATATCAATAGCTCACTGAAAGAAATACAGGAAAACACAGGCAAACAGGTGAAGGAATAGAATAAAGCGATCCAAGACCAAAAAGTGGAAGTAGAAACAATAAAGAGAACAAAACCAGGGAAATGGGGAAATGGAAAACCTAGGAAAGAGGTCATGTATTACACATGTAAGCATTACCAACAGAATACAAGAGATAGAAGAGAGATTCTCAGGTGTAGAAGATATGGTAGAAGAGATTAACACAACTGTCAAAGAAAATTCAAAGCATAAAAAATTCCTATCCCAAAGCATCCAGGACAAAATGATAAGACCAAATCAAAGAATAATCAGAATAGTGGATAACGAAGATTCCCAGCTCAAAGGACCTGATAATGTCTTCAACAAAACCATAGAAGAAAACTTCCCCAACCAAAAGGAAGTGATGGCCATAAAGGTACAAGAAGCCTATAACACCAAATAAATTTGACCAGTAAAGAAAATCTTCTCATCACAAAGTTATCAAAACACTAAATGCACAGAGTTAAGAAAGAATATTAAAAGCTGAAAAGGAAAAAGGCCAAATAACATACAAAGGTAGACCTATCAGAATTACACCAGACTTCTCAACAGAGACTATGAAAGCCAGAAGAGCATGAACAGAGGTCATGCAGACTCTAAGAAAATACAAATGCCAGCCCAGGCTACTATAACCAGCAAAACTCTCAATCAACATAGATGAAGAAAGCAAAATATTCCAGGACAAAACTAAATTCAAACAGTATCTATCTACCAACCAAGCCCTACAGAGGATCCTGGAAAGAAAACTCCAATGCAAGGAAGATACCTGAACCAAAGAAAGACAAGATATTAAGCATCTCACAACAAAGTCAAAAGCAGAGAGCCAAAAGCACATAAAAACACATAGAAAAACAAACACGTCAGGAACCAACAGTCATCTATCTTTAATAGCTCTCAATATTAATGGACTCAACTCACCTATAAAAAGACATAAGCTAACAGACTAAATAGCAAACAAGATCCAGCATTTTGCTGCATACAAGAAGCAAACCTCAACAATAAAGACAGACACTATCTCAGAGTAAAAGGATGAAAAAAGTCCTTCCAAGCAAATGGTCCCAGGAAACAATCAGGAGTTTCCATCCTAATATCCAAATAAAATAGACCTTCAGCCAAAACTTATCAAGTGTGATGAAGGACACTTGATATTCATCAAGAGAAAAATCTATCAAGAGAAAGCCTCAATTCTGAACACCTATGCCCCAAATGCAAGAGCACCCAAATTCATAAAAGAATCATTACTCAAACCCAAAACTCACATTGAACCCCGCACAATAATAGTGGGAGATTTCAACACCCAACTAGACAGAGACACAAGGAATCTAAGAGAGGTTATGAGCCAAATGGATTTAACAGAGATGTACAGAACATTTCACCCTAAAAGAAAAGAATACACCTTCTCAGCACCTCATGGTGCCTTCTTCAAAACTGACCATATAATTGGTCTCAAAACAACCCTCAACAGATACAAGAAGAATGAAATAATACTGTGCATCCTATCAGAACACTGTTGCCTACGGCTTGTCTTCAATAACAACAAAAACTACAGAAAGCCCACATACATGTGGAAACTGAACAACTCTTTACTCAATGATAACTTGGTCAGGGAAGAAATAAAGAAAGAAATTAAAAACTTCATGGGATTTCATGAAAATGTTGACACATCATATCCAAACTTGTGGGACCCAATGAAAGCAATGCTAAGAGTAAATCTCATAGCACTAAGTGCCCTGGTAAAGAAACTGGAGAGATCTTACAGTAACAGCAGCACACCTAAAAGCCCTAGAACAAAAGATACAAACTCACACAGGAGGAGTAGAAGGCAGGAAATAGTCAAAATCAGAGCTGAAATTAAACAAATAGAAACAAAGAAAACAATACAAAGAATGAGCAAAACAAAAAGCTGGTTACTTGAGAGAATCAACAAGACAGATAAACCCCTAGCCAAACTAACTAAAGGACAAAGAAGCAGCATCCAAATTAATAAAATCATAAATGAAAAGGAAGACAAAACAACAGAAACTGAGGAAATTTTAAAAATCATCAGATCCTACTATAAAAGCCTATACTCAACAAAACTGGAAAATCTAGATGAATTGGATGGTTTTCTAGACAGATGCCACATACCAAAGTTAAATCAAAAGCAGGTAAACTATCTAAACAGGCCCATATCACACAAGGAAATAGAAGAAGTCATTAAAACCTCCCAACCAAAAAAAAAAAAAAAAAGCCCAGGGCCAGATGGATTTAGTGCAGAATTCTACCAGACCTTCAAAGAAGACCTGATACTAATTTTCCTCAAACTATCCCATAAAATAGAAACAGAAGGAACAGAAGGAATACTACCTAACTCATTCTATGAAGCCACAATTGCCCTAATACCTGAAACACACAAAGACCCAACCAAAAAATAGATCTTCAGACCAATGTCTCTTATGAATATCTATGCAAAAATACTCTATAAAATTCTTGCAAAATGAATCCAAGAACACATCAAAACCATCATTCACCACAGTCAAGTAGGCTTCATCCTAAGGATTCAAGGTTGGTTTAATATAGGAAAATCCATTGATGTAATCTACTATATAAACAAACTCAAAGGAAAAAAAAATCACATGATCATCTCCTTAGATGCTGAAAAAGCATTTAACAAAATACAGCACACCTTCATCTTAAAAGAATTGGAGAGATCAGGAATTCAAGGCCCATATCTAAACATAATAAAAGCAATATATGGCAAACAAACAGCCAATATCAAATTAAATGGAGAGATACTTGAAGCAATCCCTCTAAAATTGGATACAAGACAAGGATGCCCACTCTCCCCACATCTATTCAATATAGTAGCTGTAGTGCTAGCTAGAACAATAAGACAACAAAAAGAGATCCAGGGAATACAAATCAACAAAGAAAAAAATAAAGGTATCACTATGTGCAGATGATATAATAGTGTACATAAGTGATCCCAAAAACTCTACCCAAGAACTTCTCCAGCTGATAACCAACTTCAACCAATGGCCAGATATTAATTTAACACAAACAAATCAGTAGCCTTCCCTTATACAAATGATAAACGGGCTGAGAAAGAAATTGGGGAAACAACTCCCTTCACAATAGCCACAAATAATATAAAATATCCTGGGGTAACTCTAACCAAACAAGTGAAAGGTCTGTACAGCAACACTACATTCTTGAATTGTGTTAACTATTCCTCTTTCCAGTGAAATGTAATATTAACTAAAGCAAATAAACATTGATCAATTCCTTTGTGTATTTCTTCAGATATAAAATAAAGTTTTTGATGCCTCAAACTAAAAATGAAGTCAACCTCTAAAGTTGTTAAGACTGCTTAACTTAACCACACACAAAAAGAAAGAAAAATCTCAACTCACACTAACAACCATAGCAGTTAATCATGATTAAAGTCAAACTGTTGGTCTTCCATCTTCCTTAATTGCCCTTCCCAGTGTCTCTGTCATAGCAAATGGCTGCTCCTATCTTATAGCTGCTTAAGGTAAAGGTTTCAGAGTCATTCTATTTACACATTTTCCTTGACTGATCTAGTTATAAGACAGGTCAGATATATTCACAGAAGGCATCTGGATCCTTATAAGCATCCCAGGTGTTACTGGTGGTTCAAACCACCCTTACCCATCTTTATGCCCCTATCCTCTTACCTGGCATCCCATTTCTTCTCAGATAACTACAGCACATTCTCAGTATTGTACCTGTAGTTGTGTTTTATAAATGTGACTGCCAGATCATAACCCTGTCCTGTTCAAAACCTTCCAATGATATCCCATGTCAATCTAAGTAAAAGTCAGTCTGAAACAAACAAAACCTTAAGTCCATATGTGATAAGAATCATCATTTCTCCACCTTATCCCCTGTACTCTCCAGCTATGTGATCATTTCTCAACACTTAAAGCATGGTTCCACCCAGACCCCTTGCACTTGCTCTGTTCCTTCAAGCAAGCTGCTTCCCTAGAGGACTGTGGGCTGGCCACTGTATCTCTTTTGATCCTCCTTAAGTTCCAGCTTTCTAGAATCCTCACATCCTTACATCCAAGTCTTTGCCCCTATATTACCAAACAGAAGACTGTTGTGAGGGGCAGGGGGGTGGGGGTGTACTATGCAGCTCCTGCCTTTTTGTTTTCAGAGCTGAGATGGAATGAAAACCAAAGACTGATGATCTCTGGCCTTGTAACTCTCTCTAACTCTACTGGGGGCTAGAAACTGAGAGCTTCTGGAAAACTAAACACTCCCTCACTTATTTTGTGGCAGAAAACTGCTGGGTTCTTTTCTCTTTAACTCTCTGTGCTTCAGTAAGTGCTGGAGAAACTTAACTCTTTGTGCTTAAATAAACACTGGGGGAACTTAACGCTTTATCACTGTTCTGTGCTTCAGTACGCACTAAAAAATCCTTAACTCTTAATGTTTAAATAAGCGCTAGGGAATTAAAGAAAAGTACATATTGGTAGGACTCCTTTCTCTGGCGAATCATCTTGGACCCTCATACCGGACAAGCAAGAGGCTCAGAAGCTCCTTAATTCTTTTTTAAGCAGAGAGAAAGAAAAGGGAAAAAGGGGAGGGAAGGGAAGGGAAGGGAAGGGAAGGGAAGGGAAGGGAAGGGAAGGGAAGGGAAGGGAAGGGAAGGGAAGGGAAGGGAAGGGAAGGGAAGGGAAGGGAAGGGAAGGGAAGGGAAGGGAAGGGAAGGGAAGGGAAGGGAAGGGAAGGGAAGGGAAGGGAAGGGAAGGGAAGGGAAGGGAAGGGAAGGGAAGGGAAGGGAAGGGAAGGGAAGGGAAGGGAAGGGAAGGGAAGGGAAGGGAAGGGAAGGGAAGGGAAGGGAAGGGAAGGGAAAGGAAGAAGGGAAGGGAAGGGAAGAAGGGAAGGGAAGGGAAGGGAAGGGAAGGGAAGGGAAGGGAAGGGAAGGGAAGGGAAGGGAAGGGAAGGGAAGGGAAGGGAAGGGAAGGGAAGGGAAGGGAAGGGAAGGGAAGGGAAGGGAAGGGAAGGGAAGGGAAGGGAAGGGAAGGGAAGGGAAGGGAAGGGAAGGGAAGGGAAGGGAAGGGAAGGGAAGGGAAGGGAAGGGAAGGGAAGGGAAGGGAAAGGAGGAGTCACTTTTACAGATAGCACACACACAAATCTGGTGAAGTTGAAAACAGCTATGCCACCTTTCTATACTGCTGACAGCCTTTTTTATAATTTTCTTTATTTTTTAAAGATTTATTTATTTATTATATGTAAGTACACTGTAGCTGTCTTCAGACACACCAGAAGAGGGCATCAGATCTCATTACGGATGGTTGTGAGCCACCATGTGGTTGCTGGGATTTGAACTCAGGACCTTTGAAAGACCAGTCGGTGCTCTTAACCACTGAGCCATCTCGCCAGCCCCCTTTTTATAATTTTCTAACAAAAGTTTTTATGTAAGAAAGAATTATCTTTCTTACATAAATGTTACATAAAAATGGAGTTACAGGAAGCTATCAATAACAAGTTTAAATCAGCTAAGATGAAAGGATAGACCATCCAGAGACTGCCCAACCGGGGGCTCCATCCCATAATCAGCCACCAAAGGCAGACACTATTGCATATGCCAGCAAGATTTTGCTGAAAGGACCCTGATATAGCTGTCTCTTGTGAGGCTATGCCAGTGCCTGGCAAATACAGAAGTGAATGCTCACAGTCATCTATAGGGTGGAACACAGGGCCCCCAGTGGAGGAGCTAGAGAAAGTACCCAAGGAACTGAAGGGGTCTGCAACCCTATAGGTGGAACAACAATACAAACTAATCAGTACCCCCCAGAGCTCGTGTCTCTAGCTGCATATGTATCAGAAGATGGCCTAATCTGCCATCACTGGGAAGAGAGGCCCCTTGCTATTGCACTTTATATGCCCCAGTACAGGGGAACGCCAGGGCCAAGAAGTGGGAGTGGGTGGGTTAGGGAGCAAGGTGGGGAGATGGTATAGGGAACTTTTGGGATAGCATTTGAAATGTAAATGAAGAAAATATCTAATAAAAAATTTTAAAAATAAAACAAGTTCAATCAGTGTTTCATACTGTAAGCTCATTATAAGTTCAAAGCAAGAATTTTGACATGGCCTTGCTTTATCATAGTATATACTATGGCTTCACCCTTGGACCTGATATTTTTTTTCCTTGAACACATATTGGGAACACATGTCCCAAGCCTATATATCTTTTTAGTGTAATTATAAAAGCTCATTTTATTCCTTATTATGCAGGCTTTACTCACTATTATGAGGAGTGGGAACATTTTATTCTATTCTTGATTCTAACTTTATCACATCTTTTTAACAAAACAACTAAAAACATCTTAAAACTTTCTTCCTAAAATTATTTGAATGAAATCAGGAATTCTATGAAATCATTAATTCATCTAAACATCATTAATTCATGAAGGTTCATCTTTATGTTGATCTTCAGGAAATCTGCTCAACAGAGTGGGTTAATGCCCAGGGATTATTACATTGATTTAATAATTATAAGAAAGGCATATCAGCAGCAAAAAAATGATCCTAGAATGAAGTATCTTGGGGCATTGCCTCTCAAAGCACACACATCATAGACCATGCTAAAAACCAAAATAATAATAATAATAATAATAAATCAAAATAAAAAACCTCCAGAAGGTCACCAGCTAGCCTTAGTTTTTCCTAGATGGCTCCTGCCAGACAAAAATCAAATTTAACCCTAGTGTCCATAAAGACAAGAAAACATGGAACACAATTTTGCCACTATTTCTCATTGTGGCAAGCGCTGCTTACATGAGGTTTGATTTGATCCACATCTATTCTAGGCTTTGACACTGGCTAGTTGATCTTACTTCAGTCATCTAACAACTTTACATGTATTTTTGCCCTTTCTTCATTTAAAGACTAAGCAAATTTAAGCTGCTTGATTTCCAATGTCTCATCCAAACTTCTTGATCCAACATGTTAAAGGCTAGAGGCTAAAGTTCACTCCTTTGTTTAAGTGCATAAGAATGTTCTAACTCTTGTCACGTGCTTAAATGGATGCTTCTAGTTTTTAAGTTATAGTTTATTATGCTTTGTAAATGCTGTTTGATTTATAGTATTCTAATTTGTAGCCATTCTCTTTTGTCACAGATTTTGTCTCTTGATAATAATGAGCTGATAAACTTTGCTGCCTTAGCAAAGTCTTGCTCTGAGGTGAAGTTAGTATGTTTGTGAAAGCATCCTTTAACATTTCCTCTGTCTTGCAGCCATCATTCTGATGGCTGGCATGCTAAATGACTTTTTAAGATTAATAAGCATTGATGATGCTGGTCAAGACTTTATTTTGCATCTGAAGCCTCGTCTGGCTATGTATCATGTAGCTCCCTGAACAATCTGGTCCAATCAGATCCACCTTGATTTCTTTCTTAAAGAAAGAAAGAAAGAAAGAAAGAAAGAAAGAAAGAAAGAAAGAAAGAAAGAAAGAACTTTTTCCTTATTATTTTAATCCTTGCTTGCCAAAATAAATAAATTATTTATTGTAATAATGTATTTATTTAATACATACATACATACATACTACCTCTGGTATCATTTAAATGACTTATTGATTTCTTTTCTAGTCAATAACTCTATGTAGATGTGAGGTTCTGGGGACTGAACTTGGGTTCTTGTGTTAGGTAAGTGCTCTACTGTGGGCACCTTTATCTCCAAAGCTAAATAACTACAAATCCCCTAAAGAAATATCAGCATCTAGTACCAACATTATGGAAACATACTTCATAAGACTTTCTAATAACTATGTAGTGTCTCATGATAAACCACACCCAAGATAAAGGAAAGAAGAATAAAGTGCCAGTAGCTATTGAGATACACACTATGTTCTTGAAAACAGAGTGTTTATGATTTTAAAGCAATTTGGCTACTTCCAATCACCTGTCCTGAGCTACAATGCTAGGAATTCAACTACCTGGAGTGTGAAATGCTTTGGCCAGGACTGTTCTTTGTCAAATGGAGCTTGTCTGGGACTAGAGCAATGGCTGAGTGGTCAAGAGAATGAAATGCTCTTGCAGACTACCTGAATGACAAAGTCTTGTAAATCCAGTTCCAGGGCTCCACTGGCCTGTGAACACATACACACACACACACACACACACACACACACACACACATGCACACATGAACACATGCACATGCACTCGGACATGCATACACACCATACAACACACACACACAAACACACCCACAAACCATACATACACTCACACACAAACACACCCTTAAACCACACACACAAACAAACATACACAAGCACACACACACAAAACACTCACAGGCACACGAAACACACACACTCAATTTTTTTTAAAATAATAAAATAGATCTTAAAATGGAGCTTGTCTTCAAAGGCTATACTTCCCTTATGGCAGTTTTCATCCAAAATTGATCAACAGAAATGAAAAACCTAGGTCTCTGCCTCAGTTTAGGACAGTTTAGATGTAAAAAGGGCTGAATCCATCCCATAAACAACCACCAAACCCAGACACTATGGCAGATGCCAACAAGAGCCTGCGGACAGGAGCCTAATATAACTGTCTCCTGAGGGCCTTTGCTAGTACCTGGAAAATACTAAAGTGGATTTCTCACAATCATCCATTGAAGGGAGCACAAGGTCTCCAATGAAGGAGTTAGAAAAGTACACAAGGAGCTTAAGGGGTTTGAATCTCCATAGGAGGAACATCAGTATGAACTAACCAGTACCACCAGAGCTCCTTGGAATTATACCACCAATCAAAGAAAACACATGGTGGGACATGTGGCTTTAGCTGTATGTGTAGCTGAGGATGGCCTACTCAGTCATCAATGGGAGAAGAAGCCCTAGGTCCTGTGAAGGTTCTAGGACCCAGTATAGGGGAAGGCTAGGACTGGAAATGGGAGTGGATGGGTTGGGAAGCAGGGGAAAGGGGTAGGGGATAGGGACTTTTTGGAGGAGAAACTAGGAAAGGGGATAACATTTGAAATGTAAATAAAGAAAATATCTAATAAAAAAAAAAAGAAATAAGAAGAGCTGAAAGACAGAGCAACAGATGTACTTGAAGCTTGGCCCTAGGGTTTCTGTGTGGTGTGAAGAAACAAGACATTTGTTTTAGGCTTAAGCTATTCTGAGTTGTATTTTAGTTGTTTCCTGTCTTAGAGTTTATATTGCTGTGATTAAACACCATGACCAACACAACTTGAGGAAGAAAGGGGCTATTTAGCTTATGCTTTGACAACACTGTTCTTCATCAAAATTAGGACAGGATCTCAATCAGGACAGGAACCTGGGAGCCAGAGTTGATGCAGAGGCCATGATGGAGTGTTACTTATTGGCTTGTTCCCCCTGCTTGGTCAGCCTTATTTCTTATAAAACCCAGTACCACCAGCTCAGGGTGGCCCACACAGTAGAACGGGCCCTCCTATATCACTCACTAATTAAGAAAAAGTCGTACAGTCTTTCTTGTAGTCGAAGCTTATGGAGGCATTTTCTCAACTAAGGCTTCCTCACTTCAGATAACTCTAGACAAGTTAACACAAAACTAGCCAGCACACTGGCTAACTTAAATTCATACTTGAGGAAAACAGGTATCCCTAAAGAATAGGACACAGTAGGAGAGCTATATGCAATTGTTTTACTCATAAAGAGAGTGACTGCACAATAAGCTTTAACTCTTACTTTAATAATGTTCTTTGTTTAGGATGCCTTCCTCTTGAAGAATGTATGTCCACACAATTAATTCTCAAATTCATAATGAAAATTTATTCCAAATATTTATCTCTTGAAATAGACTGTTTTTAAGAAATTAAATCACTTTAATTTTTTATAATCTAGATATCTTATTCTTTTACTGCTATACAATATAGAAAACTATAAATGCCTCTACAACATTTGTAACATGAATCATACCTCATTTAAATCAAGTTTGAAACTGTTTCTAAATCTGTTATTATATGACAGGAACAAATGGATGAGTTAGAACTGAAACTAACAAGGAAGAAGTCACACACATTCACCAGGAAATAATACCTAATTCTTAATAAACTCTTAAGACCTTAACTATTCTCAATTTCACACAGATGTTAACTTATTGAATTGCTTACATAAACATTTGGGACAAATATTATCATTTTATCAATTTTATAGGTGAGATTAAGATTCAAGACTGGAAAATATCTTGCCCAGATTTACAAAGAAATTAAATGTGCCAGATTTAATTCTAAGTAGTTAAACATCAGAACACCTCACTCAATCCATATTATAACCTCTCCAGCAAAGTTAACACTTTCTTTCCTCGGATACAATTTTTGTCTTGCATGTGAATATGGTGGAAGCATACAAAGACAGGAGACATGTGCTGTTCTGACTTCCAGTACCTACGAACAACCAGAGGAAAATTTAAGGCAGTTCAATTTACTTCTCTCACCAATAATAATTTGATTTCAATGTGTTGTGTTACAGGCAAAAACTACATTTAAAGATTCTTGTTAAAATGAAAATTAGTTTCATATCTTTGAAATAAAAGTGTCAGTATTAAGGATCAGTAAATTCTACAGTTGGTTTTCAAGCAAAGCTTCCAAGAATTATCATGTAAGGGAGAAAGGAAGTATTCCCAAGCTTAGCAGAAAACCAAGAAGATCAAAAACACAGTTTTTTTTTAAATAAAATTTTGTTATGTGTGTTGCAAATATTGTACTGTGTCTTTATAAATCAGAGATTTCAATTTGTCAAGAAGCCACTCTGTAAAGAAGTCAACAATGGTTTGGGAGAGGGTGAGTGGGTGGGTGAGCATCCTCATAGATCCCCCTTTGGAGTGGGGGAAAGGGCAGATGTGGAAAGGGGGGTTGGGGAGGGGTAACCAGAAAGTGGAATATCATTTTAAAAACTTCAAATTATTTTTAAAATTAAAGAGAGAGAGAGAGAGAGAGAGAGAGAGAGAGAGAGAGAAAGGAAAAAAGAAGAAGAAGAAAGAAAGAAAGAGAGAAAGAAAGAAAGAAAGAAAGAAAGAAAGAAAGAAAGAAAGAAAGAAAGAAAGAAAGAAAGAAAGAAAGAAGAAAACAGTCAAAAGAGGTCAACTGATATTTACTGAATGGGCTTGCTCACACATGGTCTACCACTATTTACTGAGTGATCTTGCTCATACATGGTAAACACACCTTTCACCATCTCTTGGCTCTTTTCTTAAGACATTTTCTCATTTCTAATTTCAAGCTCCTGAGTATATTGCTTATATCTACTTCTTGGGTCAGTTTTAAACATGGTTATGTTATTATACCGAAATTGGCATTTATTTCCCATATTATCAAGAAACTAAAGAAATGTTCTAAATGCTTGGGATTTAAAGACTTATAATAACCTCAAATTCCAAAAATGGGTTATATCTAATCAAGTTGTCAGCCAAAAGGTCCCTTGGGAACCTCCAAACTACTCAAGCTATTGCCAAGGCTATTGGTTGTTCTCCACAAACTAGTGATAAGGCCCTATTGCAGGAGCCAACTATACATTGTACATGGAAAAGTTGATCTGGCCCCAATCTAGAGCTTTCACCCTTACCTACTAGTTTTCATGCCACTGAATACACTGTACTGTGCACATTACCAAAGGAGAAACATAAATACTAACTCAGATACAAAACCTTCTATCTACAATGATGAACTGCTTATAAAATCTACTAGTGCAATAGTGGCACAAAGATACTGTTCATAACCAACTAACATCTGATTGGATGAAAGGCCCACTCCATGAGATAGAGCCAATTCCCAACAGTGCTTGTGCAGACAAAAGCAGAAGACTCTTTAGTCCAGGAAACTAGGGGAAAAGCAATACTACTCTTCTGCTAAAGTAACATTGCAATAAAATGACTTCTAATGACATTCTGCTATACTCAGATATCAGTGCCTTGCTCAGACACCATGTGAGAAGCTTTCTTCTACAGTAAATGGGGACAAAAGAAGAGACCCACAGCCTGACAATGTGAAGAGAGTGAAACACCTTGGAATATTCAATCTTAGATGGACACCATCAAATCCCCCATCACCACCCAGGGTTCAGGGAACACTGGAGGCAGGGAAGAGGAGGTAGAAATACTGTTAAGAGCAAGAGAGAATGGAAGATACAGGGGAAAGGAAACCTAAACACATCAGGACCAGCTCACGCATGAATTCATGGAGACTGTGGCAGCATGAAAAGGACCTGCACGAGTCTAGGCCATTTAGGGTCCCATCACTGAGAACACAATTCTACACCTCTACATCTGAAGTTATCTCCAAGTGATAACAGCTTACAAAGAAAGATTTATCTTTCTCCAGTTTTCTCAACAGAGTTTCCATCACAAAACCAACACAATGCTACCTTTGGAAGCTCATTGTCTCATAATGCTTTGTCTGGGATTTCTGTCTGTCTGTCTGTCTTTCTTTCTTTTCTATTTAGCCTTACAGGTCCTTTGCATATATATTATGATCCCAGCTGTGTGGTTTTATGGGATTTCTGTGAGTGTGGCAGTGTGTGTCCTTGGGTCTACAGGTGTTTCTTGAGGTTAGACCTTTTTTCCCCTTTATACATGTGTGTTTGCTTTGTTCAATTCTGTTTTTGTTTATTTATTTGTTTGTTTTTATCTTATTTTATAGTTAATTTTCTAAATTCCTGTTTATATTGTAAGGAGGTAACAGGGTATTGATTTGGGCTGGTAGATAAGGGAGCGGGGTAATGAGAATATAGTATATGAAAATATCTATTTTCCATTAAAAACGGTAAAAAAAAAACTTCTGATAGCCTTTAGATTACATGCAGATATAAAAGAGTGTTAAACAGAGTAAATGCTCTGGACAGTTATGGTTTATTAAATAATGAATGCAGGAAAGCTATAATAGCCATCTTCTTAACTAAGAAAAAGAATTATATACACTGAATATTTCCTTCCAAACTCACATAGGGAGATCATCCTCAGTAAGAGGACAGCACCAGAAATATTGGGGAATGACTAGTTACGAAAGAAAAAGCAATTATTACACAGTTATGTAACTGGACCAGTGACCTTATGAACGAGACCCCAGGGCTCCCTTGACCCTTCTACAATGCGAGGACACAGAAAGAGGACATGTTTATGATACAGGAGGAAAATGCTCACCAGACACCAAAATAATTGTCTTTGGATCTAGTATATTCTAGATTATTGAACCATGAAAAGTCAAACCCTACTGCTGATAAAGCCTCTAAGTCTACAACAGTCTCTTCAGGCTTCCTGAACAGACTAGGTCAGAGGTTATGACTAGCTACTTAATAGGAATATAGATTGATGCATCCACTATACAAACCAGAATAGAGGTTCCTAGACAAACCAAAAATAGAACTGTCATATTTACTATAAAATCCTTCTAGTCTTGGTTATACTCAAAAGATTTAAGTATGAGTACATCACCTGGAGAAACTAGAAAACTAAAAGAAGATCATGGGAGTGTTGAGAGGAGTTCAAGTAAGGGGTGTGGTAGAACAGGGATGCTATGAACAAGGAATGGAAAAATCATGAAAGGGAAAATGGAAAAATGTGAAAGGCACAGAGAAGGAAGGGGAATAAATAAGTTCAAGGATGACTGAAAAGGCCATAAAATATACATTGTGTGTGTGTGTGTGTGTGTGTGTGTGTGTGTGTGCGTGTGTGTGTGTGCACGTGTGCATGTACACACGCACATGTGCATGCATGCATACACACACAAACATATTTAAATAATTTAATGAAGTTATACAACTTTGTATGACAATGCTTTCCCAAGAGCTAAAGCATCTCTAGCAAATACCCTAATGCCAGGCATGGGAAACCATGCTTCATGTTCAAGGGAGTCCAAAAGAGTCACAAAACAATACAGGATATTGACATTGACATTAGATGCCGTCCAGAGCTTGAAGATAAGGACCTATTGCTGAAGACACTACCTATTTCAGACATAGAATTGGAGACATTGAGCTGGAATTAAACTGGAAGCTTCATTCCTCCCTGAAAAATAATCCTCATACTATCTGAAATGTTATGCAAGCTATAAAGGGAGCGAAGCAATTATTAGTCTTGCATAGCTATAAAGCCTAAAAACCCCAGAAATGGACATCATGGCAAGATACATCCAAGAGTGCAACAGTGGCACCTTGAGCTTGGGAGTGACTAACAACTGCATAATTGGACTTAAGGCCAAAGAGTAGGAGGGACTCCATGCCTGGAACCATATGCCTACTTAACTCCCTGTAACAGAAAGGAAAGAAAAGAAAGAGGATTAGAGTGGAGTTGTTGTAGGCATTATATAATATTAAGGAATGAACATGCTTCAGACATCAGCAGTTGTACATTCCCCATGCTTTCCCTGAAACCTTCCCATAATCCCCAGGATTTCCACTGGTCACATCTCCATTGCACCTCCTCAGTTTGATCTGAGTTTCTCAGTAGATGAAATCATGTAAATGATTAAACACATTTATATGTTAGCAATTTCACTCATTTACACAAAAAAGAACTATTTAATACCTGCAGAGTTTTAAGGAACATTCTGGCCACTGAAGATGCATTCAATCATGAACAAGCAGAAGTGTATGCAAGCATATACACATAATTTTAATTTTCTACAAGCTACACTTCCCAAAAGAAAAACAAAGTAAGAAGGAAAATTTAGTTTGATATTTTATGTATCTAAGTGTGTACAGATTTTAACATTTCAACATGAATCAGTATTTTCAAGTGCCAACAATATATTTTACTTCTTTCAATTTGTCTTTAAAATGCACAGAGTAGCATTTAAGAGTTTAACATGTCACATGCTCAATAGGCACCACATGGCTAGAAGATGTCAAAAGGCAGGCTGTGTCTGGTGTTTCCTTCTATGACATTAAATGGATAAGTGGAGTTAGTCGTTGTTGGCTTAATTTTTAGTTAACCATCTATTATCATTTCTCAAATCCATGATTTCATTATGAATTTTGAAATGGTTATATTTTGTTACTCCTTCCAAATTTATTGTCTGGTGTTTTTCTCTAGCTACCACAGTAGCTCTTTATAGAGTCTAGGTACGATATTATACTCAGTTCTCACAATGCACAATGGGCTAGTTTCCTAATATCTTCAGAAAGGGTCTCTATTAGGCAAAGTGAATAACGTGGCTTTTAATATGTCTATTTTGCTTTAATATGATATAACTATCATTTTTTTTTGTTATTGTCTTAAATTTTACCAGAGAGAGTTCTTTCAAACTGAGTCCTATTGATTGTTTTTTGTTGTTATTGTTTGTTTGTTTGTTTGTTTGTTTTTTGGTTTCATTTTAAATAACTCCAATCTTCAGTAGCCTCTCTATTTATCAAAATACAGGACAACTGCAGCATGGATTAATATGTTTTCCTACAACAGACCTGGAAATAGCCATTTCTGGGCTCCAATTGGCAATGGTATTTAGAGATCACAGAATATATGGAGAAAAAAAAATCTTAAGGGAGAAGTGAGGAAGGAAATCTGCCAACAAGACTGAGAAGGCATATCCTTAGAGCCCAGGAAAACCAATGGTATCAACAGAGTGAGAGAATGGGCTTTAAGACGAAGCAAAGATGTGAACTACATAAAATTTTAGAAATGTTGGTGAGTTTAGGAAACCCCAAGTCTGAACACTTTAGACTTTGTGCTCCTTGGCTTTGGCCAAGTTCACACAACTTGGAGATAACCTGAGAAGTAGAAACATCAGCAGAGAAATCAGTTCCATCAAATTGTCCTGCAAGGCTATGGGGATAATCTTTTCTGTTTCTTCTTATAAAAAAAAAAATAGGTTCTCTAAAGGACCAGTATCAGCTCAGAATGCCAAAGACCACGTTCTCAGCACAAAGATTTATTTGCCCCACAGGGACAAAAGGCAGGGAATAAGAAACAAAGACAGAAGAAGGGAACAGGGAGAGGAAAAGGGGCTGTTTGTCCTAGGAAACAAAGGACCACCTCTGGGTCAAGAGGAGACAGACTTGGCCCATAGACAAATGATAGTCCATAGAGGTGAAGGGGAAAACCTGTGTTAGGATGAGGTGTTCAGTTTTAATCAGAGGTGAGCCAAAGGGGATTTTAATTTCTGGACTTCAGTACTTCCATAGCTGAAACTTAGTAGTCAACCACAGAAGGAGGAAGTGGCCAAATAAGGGAATGGACACTAGTGGCTGGCTTTAGAAATAGAATCTAACAGTTGTTTAGCAAGACAGAATGTGGAGAAAGGCAAGCCTGCCAGAGCCATGTTTGCCACATTCCAGATGGCTAGACTCACTTCGCATTCTGTATGCATCCTGATTAAGGTATCCTTCCATTCTCCTCCCAGCTTCTCCCCACTCGTTAGAAAAGAATAGGTTTCTAAGAAATAATAATAACATATAACAAAATAGAATATAAGATGAAATAAAAAACTATCACATCATAATTGGAAAAGACAAAACAACAAAAGAAAATGAACCCAAGAGCAGGTACAAAAATCAGAGACCCACTTGTTCACATACTCACTGTCTTAGTCAGGGTTTCTATTCCTGCACAAACATCATGACCAAGAAGCAAGTTGGGGAGGAAAGGGTTTATTCAGCTACACTTTCCACATTGCTGTTGATCACCAAAGGATGCAGGACTGGAGATATAGCAATCATGGCTGAGTGTTCCAAGGTCTCTTCACTCTCTACATGTCTGGCTGTGGGTCTCTATGCTTGCTCCCAGCTGCTGCAAGAGGAAGCTCCTCTGATGATGACTGAACAAGACACTGATGGATGAGTATAGAAGAGCATCATTAGGACTCATTTTATCTGTGGAGTATTTTCTTCGTCAGTGATTTATTTGGGATGACTTACTTCACTGGAAATACCACATCTCGAGGGCAGGTGGTCCTAGGTTATATAAGAAAGCTGGCTGAGGAAACAACCCAGATGCCCCTCAACAGAGGAATGGATACAGAAAATGTGGTACATTTACACAATGGAGTACTACTCAGCAAATAAAAACAATGACTTCATGAAATTCACAGGCAAGTGGATGGAACTAGAAAATGTCATCTTGAGTGTGGTAACCCAGTCACAAAAGAACAAACATGGTATGTGCTCACTGATAAGTTGATATTAGGCAAATAGTGTGGAACACCCACCTTATTCCAGTAAGGAAGAGTTGCCATTGTAATTAGATAAAAGCAAAACTATTATCCAACCGTGTATCTGAGTTTCATCATGTATGACCTTGTGGACCTCAAAGAATCTGAGCTGCTTTACATCGCCAGCTCTGCCAACCATAGAACATACAGCTCATCTCACTGGTTCAGGCCAGCTCCACTCAGCACCTGCTCCTGTGCTTAGTAGTCATCCCATGATCCTGGCATTTTTGATATATTGGAGTCTCTACTGCAACTGAGGCTGCACCTTCATCTTTTGCCTCCTGGCTTTTCTTCAGGGACTCAACCACTGCTTCAGTCATGCAAATTTCATGCTTCCCAAACCACAGTATGTGGGAGGCTCTTAAACATTACCATGTTCAGTCTCTGGGAGCTCCCTGGGGTCTGGGTTAGCTGAGACTATTGCTCTTCCTATGGTGTCCTTCCCCCTTTCAGCCTCTTTAATCCTTCCCCTAATTCAAGTATATGGGTCCCTTACTCAGTCCAGTGGTGGAGTATGAGTATCCGCTTCTGTCTCAGGCAGCTGC
Organism: Mus caroli; assembly: GCF_978045245.1. Taxonomy (NCBI): domain Eukaryota; kingdom Metazoa; phylum Chordata; class Mammalia; order Rodentia; family Muridae; genus Mus; species Mus caroli. Next base: position 37,678,620 of record NW_028227270.1, read on the forward strand.
TGCTAGAGCTGAGGACAGCCATGCTAGGCTCCTGTCTGTAAGCACATCATAACATAGTAGTGTCCGGCTTTGATGTCCACCTGTGAGATGGATCCCAAGTTGGGCCAGTCATTGAACCACCTTTCCTTCAGTCTCTTCAGTTTTGTCCTGCAGTCCTTTTAGACAGGAACAATTCTGATTCAGATATTTTGATTGTGAATAACCCTGTCCCTGCACTTGAGACCCTGATTATCTACTGGAGGTGAACTCTTCAAGTTTCCTTTCCCTGATGTTGGACATTTAGCTAAGGTCATCTCCAATGAGTCCTGAGAGTTTCTCACCTCCCGGATCTCTGGTACTTCCCAGAGGGTCCCTCCACCTCCCACTCCCCAAGGTTGCTTATTTCTGTTCATTCTCCTGGCCCTCTTGGGTTCTCTCCTGCCCCCTCCCCCATCGCTGATCCTGTTCCCCTTTTCTCCTCCATGTTCCCTTTGCAACCCAACCCTCCCCCCCATCTGCCTCCTGTGATTAATTCCTTCCCCTTTCTAAGTGGGATTGAAGCCTTCTCACTTGGGAATTTCTGCTTGTGACATTTCTTATGATCTGTAGGTTGTAGCCTGGGTATTCTGTACTTTTTGGCTAATATCCACTTATCAGTGAGCACATATCATGCATGTTTTTTGGGTCTGAGTTACCTCACTCAGGATGATATTTTCTAGTTTGATCCATTTGCCTGCAAAATTCATGATATCCTTGTTTTTAATAGCTGAATATTATTCCATTGTGTAAGTCAACCACATTTTCTGTATCCAGTCTTAGGTTGAGGGACATTCAGGTAGAACTATTTCCAATTTTCTGAGGAACTGCCAGATTGATTTCCTCTCATCTATAATCTCAACTTCCATAGCCAGTTGCCTGCATAACATCTCCCTTTGGATATCTAGAATGTGTCCTTAGTTCAGCAAGTGCAAATTTGCTTGATTTCCATGTCAAATTCCAAACCCATGTCTTCCCTAATATGTCCTAAATCAGTAAATCTTACAGCCATTCACTGAGTTTCCCAAGTTAATGCCATGAAATTCTATGAGTTTCTCACATTCCTCCACTTGTACTGTTCTCTCTCTCTCTCTGGACACAGTCACCTTACTCTCCACAGGGACCATTTGCATCAGTATCATACTTATATATTTATTTTTACATTTTATTTTATATGTTGCTATCTGTGATCTGAACAAAAACCAGCATCACAATCCTAATACATCAGTTAGATGATATCCCATCCTTAGTGGCACCCATCCCAAGGCACCCAATTAAAATATCTAAAGATTTGGCCCCTTCTAATCTGAAAAAATATAGTATTCCACCCATTCTCTTCATCCCTTTAATTACAAAACAACCAAAATCCTCTGGAAAAGTATATGGAGTGGACAGAAAAGCAGAGCACTGGAGAAAAGAAAGCAGACTCATTAGAGTTCAGGTCTTGAAGAATGACACAAGCTTTAATTTGGTTTCTCTCATATGTACCCTATTTTGATCACCCAAAACACCAGCAAGCACACAGAGACACATAGACAGAGGTACCCACATACATACAGAGAAAGAGACACAGACACACAGAGAACAGAGACAGAGACAGAACAGAGAAACAAAGATCCATACAGATAGAGATAAAGGAAAGACAGACAGACAGATATACACAAATACAGAGAGAGAGAGAGAGAAATACTACAGTGAAACCCGTTACTTCACATTCTAACTATGAATGATTAATAATTGTATTAGAAAATAAGTCAGTGCAGAAAGCGGGAATCAGTACATTTGAAGATCTGTAAAAAGAAATGATCTGATTTCGACAATAGAGACAAAATAGATTGGCAAATGAGTAGAGCTCATAGACCAACAGAAAAAATAACAAAAGGATGTTCACATCATCTGTGTTCTAGAGAGGAGAAAGAATGTGAAACTCTGTGTGCATGTGTGTGTCTGTGGGTGTGGGTGTGCGTGTGTATGTGTGTGTGTGTGTGACAGAAAGAGGGAGGGAGGGGGAGAGAGAGAGAGAGAGAGAGAGAGAGAGAGAAGAGACAATGTGTGTGTCTGTGTAAGTACATATGTGTTTGTGCCTCTGTGTGTATGTGTGTTTGTGTGTTCCTTTGTGTGTGTATGTCTGTGTGTACGTCTCTGAGAGTACAACTTTGTTTGTGCCTATGTGTGTGTGTTTGTGTGAATCTGTGTGTATAAATCTTTGTGTGTGCCTGTGTATGTGCATTTGTACACACATATGTGTAGACTAAAATTTCTCCAAATAGAGTAAATAAACCTACAAAGTCAAAAACCTGGTCAGAAGAGTCCTAACAAAATAAACCCAAGGAAATCCTACCCAACCCCACAATAATATTGTTATGGGCTAAAAGCTAAGAAGCAAGCCTAATAACATCTAGTGGGAAAAGATAGAACAACTAGCAGAAAATGCATACATTGACAAAGAACTTATTCATCAGAAATTACAGAGGTCAAAGAGGAGTGACACAATATTGCTTTTTTACGACATAAAAACTATCAATCCAGAAATATGTAGCCAATAATAATATTCTTTAGAAATGAAGTTTCAATTTTAGGGATATAATCCAGTGATTGCTTATTTGGGAAATGTTATGTCCCAGAGTTGATCCCAATACCACAACAACACAAGAAGAAAAAAACAATACAGAAAATGAAGAAGGAAATAAAAGGAAGAAAGAGGGGGAAGAGAGGGTAGAGGGAGGGAGAAAGTGGGAAGAGTCAGAGAGAAGAATGGCTATTGATATTATCAGGAGAATAAAAATTAAGAATTTCTGACTGGAATACCTAGTCTTAAAAAGTGGGGAAGAAGAGGAACAGAAAAGGGAAATACAAAGCTCTATGGATGCTGAGAAGGGAGTCTGGCTGCCTCCTCCCACCCTTTCTCATTCTAGCCCTCACAGAGCCTGCATGCATACAGCTTCCCTGCTGCTCTGCAGCTCCCCAGCATCTCCACAGCTGGCTGGCACTGCCTGCCCTTCCCCAGTCCCTGATAGACCTCACCTGCCCTGAGACTTTTCTAAGCATTTCTTATGAAGTAACATTGCACAATACCCTATTTCTTAACTCAATTTCATTTTTGTTCATAAAAGTATGTGTTATTGTAATCTGTCCATTAGTATTGTCTTTTCACTAGAATTAAATTGTCTCTTTTTTTTTCACCAATGTATCTCTAGCATCAGAAACAGTGTTTGGTTCATAGTGAATAGCCAAACTGTATCTTTAAGGACTTCTAAAAATACCTTCCTTTTTTTGATAAAAATAGACAGAACTCTGCTTCTGTTGCCATTGTGGGATAATATGTGTTAAATTAGCATATTAATGACTAAATTAGGAAAGAAAATAAAACACAAATTAGATTTGCCTCTTTACAGGGAAAGGGAATATTGAGAAAAATATAAGCAATACAACTTTAGAAAGGAAAGGAAATTCAATCTAAGAAAAGTTCAAAGAGAATAAAATGAAAAAAAATGTTGGCCAAATAATACAAACTTACCCAAGATGGAAAACACACTGTATCAAATGATGACCATGGCTAATAATAACATACTGTATGCTTGAATGTTGTTGACCGAGTAGATCTTATGTATGCTTATCACAGGAAGATAAATTCATGAGGGAATGGATATGTTATTTAGCTTGATTAAGGTAATCTAGTATACATACTAAAGCATACTTTGTGGATGTAAACAATTTTTGTCAGTTATGCCACAATAAAACAAACCAGGAATGAAATAATACAAATTCGCAAAGTATAAAGATGCAAACTGAGAACAGAAGACAGAGCTTCTAGGTAAGAAAGCACAAGTATTTGAAAGAGAGAAGAGTAGTTTGAGGTTGAAGGTATTAATAGAAAACAATATTCCTAATTTTAAAAATTTTGAATGTGCAGAGAAGGTAGATTTCAAGGGACATCAGTTAAAATATAAAATTGAGAGATCTTAAAACATTTTTAGATAGATATTTTCTTTATTTACATTTCAAATATTATCCCTTTTCCTCATTTCCCCTCTGAAAACCCCCTATCCTACCCCCTTCCCCCTGATCACCAACATACCCTGTCCTGGCATTCCTCTACACTGGGACATAGAGCCTTCACAGGACTTAGGGTCTCTCCTCTCATTGATGTCCCACAAGGCCATCCTCTGCTACATATGTTGCTGGAGCCATGAGTCCCTCCATGTGTACTCTTTGGTTGGTGGTTTATTCCCTGGGAGCTCTGGGGGGTACTGGTTGGTTCATATTGTTGTTCCTTCTATAGGGATGGAAATTCCTTCAGTTCCTTGGGTACTTTCTCTAGCTCCTTCATTGAGGACCCTGTGTTCCATCCAATGGATGGCTGTGAGTATCCACTTCTGTATTTGTCAGGAACTGGCAGAGCCTCTCAGGAGACAGCTATGTCAGGCTCCTGTCAGCAACCACTTGTTGGCATCTGCAATAGTGTCTGGGTTTGGTAACTATATACGGGATGGATTCCCAAGTGGGACAGTCTCTAAATGGTCTTTCCTTCAATCTCTGCTCCACGCTTTGTCTCTGTAACTCCTCCCATGGGTATTTTGTTCCCCCTTCTAAGAAGGTCCAAAGTATCCACACTTTGGTCTTCCTTCTTCTTGAGCTTCATGTGATCTGTGAATTGTATCTTGGGATAAAATCCACTCATCAGTGAGTGCATACCATGTGTGCTCCTTTGTGATTGAGTTACCTCACTCAGGATGATATTTTCTAGTTCTATCCATTTGCCTAAGAATGAAAATTTCCAAAACCAGAGAAAGGAAAAATGTCACCATGAACTTAGGCATACATTCTTCATGTAGGGACATTGTGTTTTTGTCCTTTAATTCCCTGAACTACTGAAGCAGCATCTATATAGATTTTTAGAAAAAAATTAATTTGTGGTGAATGTAATTTATACTCAATTGTACCACCTTTCATTTGCTAGCATGAAGATGCCTTTACAGGAGGATGCCTGAATTTCTCTGCCAGTTTTACCTGAAGATATTTTCTAAATTACTAAAAGTTATATGAAATCTGAGATCTAAAGAAGTGTATCAAATAATTATAGAAGAAATCTGTAGATGTAAGAACTCTGATACAGAGTAACCAACACAAGACATAAAGATAATAGTCTGAGCCAGTCATGAGATCATGCCCACTTTGCCAGACACAGACTCAAAGCTAGAAAATGAGATCTGAGAAAGCGTCACCCGATGCTTCTCAGAAGTACCTTTGAATGATTAAATGTGGATAAATAGGAACCGGTGAGGGGCTCGGCAGGAGAATACACTGGTTGTGCAAACCTGATAAACTGAGCTCTACCTGGGTCCATGCAAAGGCCTCTGCACACAGATTAGAAAACTCTGCCCTCTGATCTCTGCACACAGACAGTGGCACAAATAGCCACACACTTCGTGCATTCAAACATACATACACACACATAGTAATGATAAATACTATGGTAATAATAAGTAATAATAACTTCTTTGGGGGGGGTTGAGACAGGGTTTCTCTGTATAGCCCTGACTGTCCTGAATAATAACTTCTTAAACTGACAAGTAAGAGAACTCAGGGCCTGTCGTTGCCCTAGGTAAAGGCATGTCTGTCCAGAATGAGAGCAGCAGATTGTCACCACTGGGGAAAGCAACCTGACAGCAACCACAGCAAGCATGCAGAGCTCCTAGGAGGGCGCGGAGCAGAGGTTCTCAGGTCCAGCTGGGCTACCTTCCGTATGATATGAAAAACTTTAAGTCATTCATAAGGTAACTTTTAATTATGATTGAAGATGATCTAAGCTTGTTTTAGTTGAGGGTCATTGCTTCCTACAGATGAAATTATCTCTATTAGATACAAGATTTGAACTTTATCTCTGATCTAAGAATGTCTCTGAAGAAAATTAATTAAAATATGTAGAAAATTTTGTTTACAAAGTAATTATTAAAATATTATCATGTATGTTTTTCAGTAGTGGAATAGCAAATACCAACATATAGAAGCATCCAAATGATTACTTAACATTAAAATTTAACAACTTGTTTGTAAAGAATCTTAACATAAACTATTATAATACATGAAATTAAAAGCATAAAATTTTAGAAGTCATTCAAAGGCTGATGGAAAATACACCTAAATTTTTTTCTTTACATGTGAGTAATGAAATTATGACTGACAGGTTCAATTTTTAAAGAAAAAATAGAAGATTATAATTTTGAAGTACATGGAAACATAAGAAATGTTTCAGTAACATGAGTAAAATTTAAAATATGCTAATTTATAACATGCTTCTAAATATTTATTCATTTATAATGAAATCTATACCTTTTTGCTAAAGTAATAAGATTATTTGTCTATGTGTTTCATGTTTTCTCTCAGAAAGAACACTATTAAAATAAAAATGCTGATATGCATTCTTCCTCAGGAGGATTATCAATTACCTACTAGTACCCTGTTCTTTGTGGCTATTTATACAATTAGCTTTATACAGTAATTCCATCTCATGTAAAATACATTTTAATATCTTATTTGATTAAACACTAATACTGTGCAAAGACATAAATAGATCTTAAATGCATAGTGAAAGAAGACAGTCTGCATGGGCTGTTACTCCACTGATATTGAATCATAGAAAAAGAAAAACTATGAGAAACAGACTGTTGTCTGGGACTTCAGCCCTGACTAGGGGGGGAAGAGGGGGTGATTATCGGGTGGAAACATGGAATTTGGAGTGTAGCTGCTATAGGTTTTTTTTTCATCTTTTTTTCACTGGATATTATTTATATTTCAAATGTTATCTCCTTTCCCAGTTCCCCTCCACACCGGATTCCACCATCCCCTCCCCCTCCCCCTGCTTCTATAAAGGTGCTCCTCCACCCACCCACTGCTGACCCCTGCCTCTAATTCCCTTACACTGGGACATCGAACCCTCACAGGACCAAGGGCCTCTCCTCCCATTGATGCACTACAAGGTCATCCTCTACTAAATATGTTGCTGGAGCCATGGATCCTTCCATGTGTACTCTTTGGTTGGTGGTTTAGTCCCTGGGAACTCTGGGAAGTCTGATTGGTTGATATTATTGTTCCTCCTATGGGACTGCAAATCCCTTCAGCTCCTTCAGTCCTTTCTCTACGTCTTCCACTGGGGACCCCATTGTATTTGTGAACTCATGATATTGTTCACTTGTCAAATTCCATAAAACATTGAAATACAAGGAAAGAACCTCGATGCATACACAAATTTAAAAATATACTAGGAGTGTGTAAATTTAAATGTCAATTTTATTTCCTCGTATGAAGGGTTGAGATGAAAGCCGTGAATGAAGAGCTTTTCTTTCTATGTACTAACTATCCCTAGTCCCAGGCCTGGAAGTTTCTAGCTTCTGCAACAATCTAATCTTCTGCTGACCTAGGCCTACAATGTTTCGTCTTCTGAGACATACTACTGAATAAACTAATTCTTTCTAGTTCTTTCTGACCTCTGGCTGATTTAACTCAGCTGTTCTGTCTCAAACTCCTCTCCAAACTGACTGATTCAAATTGGATTCTCTAGGCTTCTTATTGAATTGCTCTGCTTGGAAGAACTGCCTCTGAACTCCATGAATGAACTGTACTGACTGCACGAACTGAATGGAACTGCACAAACTCACCTGAACTCAATTGCATTCCAATTAACTGCCCAGAAACTCATATGAACTCCAATCCGCCTCTTTTCCTACACTAATCTTAAATAGCCTCTCTTTGCTTTCCCTTCTCATGAAAGATCTCCGACTCATTCTGTCAAATCTGATTCGTTAATACATTTTCAAAAAATGTGCAAATTATAAAAAATTATTGAATAAACAGGGAACACAAAGCCCTAATTCATGTAAGTTCCAAATAAGTTCTGGATCCATTCTACTTTTAAAGAGGTAAAAAATAATGCCTAATTCTAAGTATGAAGTGTACTATGTGATATGGAAGGGTTAATATTTTTAGTTCATAGAGAAAAAACCTGACAAATATTGCATTTTTTTAAAAATAATACCATCTAAGTAATCAAGAATAAAGTAACATCAACAGATTTTGCTCAATAATATTTTTTCCTCATATGATGGCTGGTGAAAAAAGTGTATTTTCACCCAATTCCTTTTCAAGACTCCTAACTGCAAACTAATGACAAGAGAAATGTCAAAACAATCCCACTCACAAGACACAAGACATGCAACAAGATATGCAACCAACACTTATCAAAACTAAGTTCTCAAAACTAAAAACAAATCTAGATCATTGTCACAGCCAAGAGTAACCTAATGGAACATGATAGTTAAATGTAATGTGGAATCCTTATTGAGACCCAAGAATGAATAAAGAACAGAAGTGGCTACCAGGACATTTACAATCCCCCAAAGAATGGACAACAATGATATTAAGATATCAATACTACTACTGATCAACATGTAGTACCAGCATAATGTTAACAATAGGGAAGGCAGCTGTGGGTAAGAACTCTGCAGTATCCTCACAATGTTTCTGTATATGTGAAACCTAATATTTCTTTGTTTTTTAAAGACCAGAGAGTTCAGCCAAACACTTCTGTCCTGAGATAGACAAGATGGTGGAACTGGAAAACTGTTGAACTCAGGAAGTCAAGGCTTGCTGTCAAATGCTGTATGCATGAATGAAATTCCCAAAGAATTAATAAAAGATTATATTTCAAAAAACACACAAATAAACAGAATAAAATAAACATTTATCATAAGTACTATTTAGCAATAGTGAGTGGGCCATAGAACAGCCAAATGGCACATAGCTTTGAGATACACTTTGTTATGCTCATATTTACAATGTGGAGTCAAGCAGTTGATCTCTAAGATCTAGCCCCACAACTCTAGTATCTTTGCCAAAGCTAAACACAGGGTCTAACTGAACCACTCCCTGCGTACTTTTCTTGAAAAAATTCAACCTCCAACTCTAAAAATCACCAGTAACCATATTTTCACCATAATTTTCCTTTCAATGTCAGATTTGTTGTAGCCACCAGAGCTATCTAAACTTTTCATGTTCTCGGGTCATCATTAAGACTGAAAGCTTCATGAGGCTGATGAGCAGATTCATTCTGCTCACTGTAGTCACTGGGACCTAGGACACTACTTGACACTTACTTTCTAGACAATGGACCAGTGCTTATGCAATAAATAATACACATTTAATTTTCAAGATCTTACTGGACCAAGGAAGAACCAGAAAACTAAAACTCTCCAATGGTACCCAGTAGAGCATTGTGCATGATATGTCCACCAAAGCACAGAGACCTTAAAATAGAAGGAGGATTACTGAAAAGCCATAAACATTCTGAAAACTAGCTCTTTATAAAAATTATCCACAGTTTTCTTAATCTCTTGTCACTTTTTTAAATGAAGAGGAAAGATATTTAATCAATGTCTGTCTGTGGTATAGCAACATCCTATTCATCCTAAGTATGAGCATGGCCTCTTCATATCTTTACAAAGGTGGGAGATTTAAGAGAGAAGATATTTGGAAGCAAAACACTATCTTCAGATGTACACATAATCTGTAAGGCAATTGTGGTATCACTGTTACAGGGATAATTACCTGCTTTCTAGTTGGATTTCAGGCACACTGCATAAGAGGGAACTTAGGATTGACTATGTAAACTATTCAAACATCCATGGCTTAAGGTTATAGGCTCAAGGGTGAACTTTCGATGATTGCTGTGTTTCTAAATGCTTATGTTTATAGCCATAGATTAGTGCTACTCTCAGCCTTAGAAGGAGAAGTGGTTGTTGTGGTTGTTGTGGTTGTTTTTGCTGCTGCTGCTGCTCCTGCAGTGGGTAGCAAATGATAAGAAGAATGAGTGGCACTGGAGTACTGGGAACTAAATGAGATATCTATATCAAGCCATGTTGGGAGTGGAGGAATCTCTAAGTGTGTGAGGTACTGAGTATATGGTGTTATGTGACAAGACTTTTTCTGGGAATACACAACACACATGTATATTCTCCCCAGATAGGAAACCCATGACAAACTAAAGTACAGATACCACCAAGATCCAACTTGGTGAACCACTGAACTTTATTGGCATTACTGGAAGGAATATGGGTTAACATACAGGTATAGAAGTAACTCAAAGATGGCAGTATCACCAAAATCGCTCTAGGCATGGATGACACCTCACAAAAACTGGAAAAGCTGCAGCACACCATACAGCCTTCAGGCAGCTCAAAGGGTTGGAGATGGACCCTTCCAGGTGGCTCAATCGGTCTGTACCTCTTCCAGGCATTTCAGCTGGACTCTGCTTCTTTTCATGCTGCCTGTCTCATAGTCTTCTTTGCAGCCTGTCATGGATAAGATTGATTTTCATCAGTCTTAATGGTTTGACCGTGAACATGTGCCCAAAGGCTGTTTCATCATACCACAGAGACATGTATTTAACCATGCTCATTGCTGCTCTATTCATAATAGCCAGCAATTAGAAACAACCTGGATGTCCCTCAACAGGAGAATGGACAGAGAAAAAATGTTACATTTACACAATGGCCTATTAATTGACCATTCATAAAATAAAATCATGAAATTCACAAGTAAGTGGATGGAACTAGAAAATGTCATCCTGAGTGAGGTAACTAAGATCCAGGAGGACAAATACGGTATGTTTTCACTTATACTTGAACATTAGATGTGAATCATTGATAACCAAGCTACAATGCATAGAACTGAAGAAGATAGGTATAAATTAAGGTGTAGGGGGCACAGCTAGATCTCCCTAGGGAAGGGAAATAGAATATATTGTTATGGATAGATTGCGGTGAGGATCAAGTTGGGAGAGGGAGAGAAGAAGGGAGAAAGGGAGGAATACAGGGAGAAACAACTAATTTAAGGGTCATTTGAGGGGTGAGATAGAAACCTAATACAGTAGAATCTTATTAAAATATACACATATTTGAAGGTGATTTAAATGAAACTGCCAAATAATGGAGAAGACAGAGCCCCAACTAACCATCTCTGGTCACCAAATGAAGCTTTAAATACTGGGATTGGGTTACATTTAATTAAGTTGTTGACCATGAAACCCCCCAAACAACCCAGGTTGTTGCCAAGACTTCAAAGTCTCCACAAACTAACAGCAAGGCCACTATTACTGAAGACAACTTCTTCATTGGAAATGAAGACATCATGCTGGTGCCTACATAGAGCCTTTATGTCTACATACTTGAATCTTTGGTAAAGAAAAGTACTCGACATAGTATCACAGGAGAAACAAACACCAACTCAGTTATAAACCCTTTGATTTACAATGGCGTCCTACCTCCAAATATGCTAATGCAATGGTGGTACAAAGTCTGTGGAAGTAACTAACCAACATCTGATTTGCTTGAAGGTCCACGTCAAAAAATGGAACCCATACCCAGCATGGGGTAACCAAGAAACTGTGACTCGATTTCCCATAGCCAGGGACCTATAAGAAAATCAAATACTACTGTTTAAGTAGTAATAAAATGTCTCTAATGACTTCCTGCTATACTCATAGACCAGCATCTTTCTCAGTTATCATCACAGAGGCTTCATCCTTCACCACATGGGAACAAATTCAGAGACCCACAAGCCAAACATTTCTTACAAAGTGAGAAGCCTTGAAATATATAGCCCTAAATGGGATATCTCCATCAAATCTGTCCCCTTAGGGTTTAGGGAACCATGTAGAAGAGGAAGGGAAAAAAAGTGAGAACCAGAGGGATGGGGGACACCAAGGAATCACGGAAGGACCTTTAAATCAACAGCACCCAAGCACATATGAAGTCAAAGTGACTGAGGCAGCATTCACAAGGCCTGTACCTGTCTATACCAGATGGGATCCTAGATCTATAAGAAGTGGACATAGGCCACCATCCTTAACCCAGAAGCTATCTCCAATAGAGAATCACTTACAAATGAAAACTTAATTCTCTCCAGTAAAGTCTTACTGGGTAAATAAACTATTGTGTAGGCCCTATGCTCAGAAGTAGATGGCTAGCAGGAAATGAAGTGGAAGGAATCTTTGGAGGTTCCTTGTCATGTCAAGAATTTGTTTGCTTGTTTGTTTAACTTTTAATTTTTATTTTTGCTTGACTTTATATATTTCATGGGTATTTTTCTCTCTTTTTACCCGTGGTCCTTGGTGGCTTCCAGTTTTAGTGTTTTTATCGGATTCCTGAGTGTGCGAACAAATGCATCTCTGAGTCTGTATCTATTTCTTGTACCTTTCCTTGGGCTCTTTTCTTTCTGGTTGCTTGTTTTATTCTGTTCCAATGTGTTTGTTTTTAGATTTACTTGATTTTATTTTTATCCCTTAAAAGCAAGTTTGTTTATTTTCCAATAAAAGACAGCAAGTGAGTGGGTTTGAAGAAGAAGGGTTTGGGGAAGAACTGGGATGAGTAGAAGAACTGGAAATGGAATCTGTTTTCAATAGAGTGAAAAGAGAAATTGTTAATAAAACTAATAAACTGAATCTTGATAAGTATCCATTATGTAAAACTTAAAATCTTTCAATACAAACTTGCTTTCAATCATAGTGAACATACTTACTAGGAAAGAAGTTACTGAAAACAAGCCATGACAGTGTAGTTTCAGATGGGACGACCAGTTTTGATATTAGACAATATTTTTCACACATCCTATATAAAATAATTTAACCCACAGTTTGCCTGTTAGGAGTATGCCTTATTCATCTACCTAACTCGAGAATCGAATGCACAAAAGTGCTCAATACTTCATTAAATTAACTTTTTCTGCTATTTCCTTCTGGCATGGATTTTTTAAAGAATATTTTATCCCAAATCATATATAATGTTACATCATGAGTTAAACTGATCCTGACCCAAAGTTCTATACTCTGAATCCTGAAATGACACATTTATCTTACAAATCTTTTTAATTCGAGGAAGTTTCTTGTGTTGCAGTGGTGATGACAACTTGCACCAAGTCCTCTGCCAACCTTTCTTCCTCTCAGTCCTAACACATATCAAGATCCTTGCTCTTAAAGGACTATTTCAAATCTCACCTCTTTAGTGAAGTGATCAACCAACTGTAAGAAATTCTCTATACTCCTACACCTGAGTTACAACCTTCCCTTTATAGCTCTCAGCTTTATTGTCTTTTCAGCCTTTATCAATTGCCTTAATTCATATTCATTTTATCAGTTCCATTTGTTTGAACTACCCACACTGTCTTCCTTAAGTAGACATACATTCTGTAACTGGAAGTGTGCTTCTGGAAGCATTCCTTTTGGACTCTTCTATGTCTTGAATAGTTCTCTACTCAAGGAAGGAATTCAAAACACTTGAGGTACAACAGGAAACATGGCATAGTGTGTGTTTGCAATGACTCCTTTCTCAGTCCTTTAGATTAGTATTCCATTTGTTTTAGTCAGTGTTCTATTGCTGTGAAGACACACCATAACTTACAAAGGAAAGCATGTAATGTAGGCTGGCTAACAGTTTCAGAGATGTAGTCCACTATCCTCAAGGCAGGAAGCATGGCTGCATGCAGATAGACATGGTGCTGCAGAGGTAACTGAGAGTTTTATATCCAAATTAATAGGCAGCAAGAAGAGATTTACCACTAGGCCTAGCTTGAGCATTTGAAAACACCGAAAGCCCACTCCACCAGTGGCGATTCCTCCAACAAGGCCATATCTACTAATCCTTGTCAGGTAGCACCAATCCCCAGTGACCAAACATTCAAACATTTGAGGGTTATTCCTATTCAAACCACAACACCATCATAACAGATGTTTGACATTTCCAAGGAATCCAGACTTCTCTCAAATCATTGAATTAATAATGAAATTGGTAAGGTAGGGTGGGGGTGTGGGGGCTCCACGTGGAGATGAGGTGGGCTGGGGAGGAGCTGTGAGATGTGGAGCAGACTGAGGGTGGATGGGTGGGCAGGGAATGGAATATGGAGTATAAAAAATGAATTAAAATTAAATTAAATTTTAAAAACAATGAAATCATTGCATGCAACTTCAGCAGCTTCTTGTTTATAACACTGATAAGCTGTTATACACTTACTGCAGAAGGTTGTGACAATAAATTATGAGTAGCAAGCCCATGCTGATGATTTAAATATTAAACCGTTTCTTTGTTGGGGGAGGAGGAGGGTTGCTGATAAAATAAGAGGTACGATTTTTGAATGACATGGCTTCATGTACCTGCTGGGCAGTGCACATTGGAGGGGCAAGTGGAGTTCTTCTCAACTGGAAGTATTTCATGAAGAAGGATATTGGAATCACACAAAATCACTTAAGTAATTTACTTCCAACTGTGAGAGCCCATCATCTTCTAACACATGAAAACAGTAAATATGGAAGAGAGGCAGTATGTTTTTAATAACCTAACATTCCTAGGTAATTCAAATGAAGGTTTGTTAAGAGGGAAATGGTGGACCAAGGTAAAAATCACAGTTTCGTATCGCATGCTCTGGGCAAGATGAATGTCCAATAGCAATGTTCTGGTAGTGTTGCATAGTCAGAGGAAAAAACACCCATGCTCTGAAGGCTTCCCAGCCAAAATAGAGTGGTCCATTTTAATTTTCAGAGGAATTTGGTGAACAAATGACTAGATACCCACCAAACCTTGGTACTAATGAAAAATACAGTGCATTCTGAGAAAATCAATATATAGTTTGCCTGAAGGTATCCCAAAGGAAACATTCGGTTATTGAGGTTTAAATACGTTAGCCCCAGAATAATAAAATTTTTGAAATGCAGGCGTTTGCAAGAACAGCAAAGAGGTTAAAGACATTTTATATTTTATCAAAGCTCTAAACCTGCTGTGCAGAGTCTTTATGCATTTTGTATTTTCCTTGCTGCTTCTTCGTGCTAAAGACCTGGCCAGTATCTCAGCACACTGCTTTCTGTTTAGATCATGTTAATTTACCCTTCACATAAAATGCCAGCACCCACCTGTCTCCTAAAAGTCTAGTGGGTCACTGCAGATCAGGTTGGGAGAACTGGGGTCCTATCTTAAGGAGCAAGTATGTCAGTATTTCAGAATTATTTGTTTTAGGAAAACAAATACATTCTTCCAAAGACATGTTTGACTTTGATTTTAATTGCAGGTCTTATTTAGTTCAATGCCATGAAGAAGTGAGAAGTCATTTTTCTTTTTAAACATCAGTAGCAAATATACAGGTCTAAAGTTGTTTCTATGGGGAAACAAATTAAAAATACTTAAAGTACAATAATAAACAATTTATACTTAAAGAATAAATTGGAATATTAGTACTTCCATTTGGACCAAATCATGAAATTAAATCAAAACATAATCTAATGTGACCTGAGTGATCTGTATTTATCATCTAGGTCTTCAGTATCCATTGGAAAATTGTGACCTGAAGTCCTCCCAAGGAAAGAAAACAAGTTTTTGAAAATAAATCAGACATGATCAGTTGTCTGTATCATATATTGCACTATCTTTGTTTCACCAAGTTAAAAAATTATCAGTAATCAAAGGATGGATGAAGGTAAGCATCTGTCAAAAGCCTTATTTTGTAAAATTATTTATAACTTCAATACAAGTAGTTTAAAGTAGAATTTAGGAAAAGATTTTTTTCTTGTAACAAAAAAAAACTACTCGTGGATACTGACAAATACGTTTGCATGTTTCTAAAAATGTGGAGGCATCTACCTTCACCTATGGGACAACCTTTGAGAACATATTCATGAAAGTGTCTCCACAATTACGTTAAAAGTCATAGCCTCATGGACCTTAATTCACAAGCAGAAATGTTAGGATTGTTATGTCCAGAATGCACCATCAAGCAACAACTGCTTATAACTGTGCCAGCGTAGCCCTAAGTTATCCATTCTGATCCCTTATTTTTGAACTCTTCAATACCCTCCAAACTGAGATGATTATTATGAAATTCCCAATATGCCAAAGGAATTTTGTTTCATGTTCAAAAACCAAAACCAAACCAAACACTACAGCATATGCTATTGATTCCTGACTGTTATCACAAAAAAATGGTGTCATAACTCCAAAGAGTTTGCATTCTACTCTTCCAATATTGTTTGCACTAAATTGACCTGAGTGGATATAATTTATAACTGCCATTCCACTGCACTGTTCACATAACACTAACTTTAAACATTGAAAACCACAAACATTCCTTATATAAATCATCCACATTACATTGTGTATTACATATACCCTAGAGATTATTAATGTATATAGGAAGATGTGTATAGGTTAAAAATAGTACCCCATTTTATGGAAAAAATGTGAACTGTGAGTTTGGTATCAGTGATGGGTATAGATCCTGTAACTGGCTCCTTACAGGTATCAAGGTCCATCTATAGCTCTAGTCACTTGGTCATAAAACTTTACAGAAATTGAAATTGCTTCGATGAAGTCATAGTGGAAAAACTGATCTATTCTCTAGGGTGTTCTTAGCACAAAGAGATTTTACAGATAAAATTTCAATGGCATACCATGACTAGACTGAAGTAGAAGTGCTCTAAATACAAATAGCAGAACCACACTTGCCAACATCTGCTAGCTTTGTTCACTGCCTATTACCGGGAAGTGGTGAGAGCAGTACACTGCTAAGTCACACATCAACTGTGCAGCTGAAACCACATTGAGATTTTGCCTCTGAAATTTGTATGGGAATTCTTCAGGAATTCTTCACAAAACCCCATCACATCCCATTTGAAAGTTTTGCTTGAATTTAACTCTAACATGACTTAATGTATTGTTATTACTGGATCAAATTTAAAATATCCTAATTTCTTTTGCATTTCAGAGACCCTCACTAAAGAGGCTAAAAACAACCGAACTAACCACAGACTCTAATTGCCACCCACGAATGTGAATTTACAGATGATTCAGCTCCTGGATGATTTTACTTCAGAAGAACTTCTTGTTGCACTGGGTATTTGACCCCATTAATTCACTTGTGTTTAAAAATAATGACAAATTAAAGATTATAGATTTTTATATGATAGAATGAAAAATCACAAAAACCCTGTGACAAAGAAATGTGCATTTTTAACTAGCTGTGGTGGCAAATGCCTTACAACCCCATTATTTTGTGTTCCTATAAATTCTAAGCTAAGCTGGGCCACATAGTGAGTTCCAAGCCGACCTAGGATTACGCAGTAAAACCCTCTTTCTCAAAAAAAATGAATTTTAAACTAATACTGACATATTAAGAATCATTGAAAAACTCTGTGTTAAAAATAATCACAAAGGTTTGAGGAATGGATTCATCAATTCATGTTTGTGTGACCACCACACAAACATGAGATCCTGAGTTCAAATCCCTGGCACCCATGGCTGCAGATGGCTGCCTGAGTCTAGAATCCTAGAACCCGAGAGTGATACATATAAACAATGGAATTTTATACAGCCATAATAAAATGTAATCATTACATTCACAGAAGAGTGGAGGGAAGTGGGTTTTATTATGTGAAGTAAGTTATACCAGATTCAGAAAGACAAATATCACATCTTCTTGTATAAACAGAATGCAAATTTTAAATTACAGGTGTGTGAGTTTTTCCAAAGGTATGTGTAAAACTACAAAGAGTGTTAAGACAGTGGACGGAATGTCCTAAGGGGAAGAAAGAGATGATGATGGAATCATGTGCAAAGAAAGCAGAAGCAGGAACTGTCCTGAGTGAAGGAAGAGAAATAGGCATAGTAGGACATAGCACAGTAGACACCAGAACAAGTCACAACAAAGCATAATGCCTCTTCTATGTGAAAATGTCATAATGAAATGCATTACCCTATATGCCAACCCAAGCTAATTAACAAACTAATTTAAAGGTATTTAAAAAGATATGTAGCTTTCTCTGCATATTCAATGCATTCCGTGTGTTAAATTGGATTTGGATAAAGCTACTTTCCATGTAGTTTGTGACTATTAGCCCGTTCAAGCCTAAGAGGTAGCTCGGTGGAGTAGGGATGAAGTCATCTGGATATCAAACACACCCACATCAGTGCGACATGTTTCAGCTCTGTGGAAAAGGATAAACTGTTTGATTGTTTTGATATAATCCTGAGAATTAAATGAGAATGTACATTGAAATTATTCGTGTCAACTTCAACTCAACTCTTTCTTTTTTGCAATTCTCTTTGTGTGATAGATTACTGCAATTTTTCACATTGACAACTGGTCAACCCTGCTAGTGACTATGGAAACTATATGTATTTTAAGGAAAAGATCTTGTGCTCCTGCTTAAATGGCACAGTCCATGGTGCATCTATATCAATAATAAACCTTTTCTCACAGCATGTTTGTCTGCTCCTTAGACAGATAAAAGGATTTGGAAATGAACTCTCTAGTAGCTTTTGGAGCTGATGTTTTGATTCCTATTGTTTCATTATGAGCTGTTAATTCATTTGTTTCGTGATTATATGAGCAAAGTTAATGAGAAAAGTAATAAAATGTAGGTGTTTTATAATTTTGAAAAAATATCCTCATATAATTCACAGTATGTTCCAGATGTTATAAAAGAATATATAAATAAAATATATTGAATTATTCAACTGTCTAAATTAAAATTATTCTAGAATGAAGTGTTTTACTTAAAATTAAGATGTTAAGTTATAGAAAAGTCGATAAAGTTTCAAGTTACAATATTAAAAAAGAAAGAAACACTTGGATTCAAAACTAGAGTGAGCTGCAGGTCAGTCTTATTCTTTTATTATAGAAATCCCTGTCTACAACACTGAATTCAGAATAACTTTGTAGACAAAGTTTTCACTATCTGCTTATTTTTTAAAAAGAAATAATAGCATTCTTCTGGTCTTTTCAGAGCCTTGATCATTTTTAACTTGTGATATTTTTCTGTTTTTAAAAATATTAAGTGGAATGCAGAGTAAGGTGAATGCAACATTGTGCTTTCCTTGGGCAGAAGCAATACAAAAATGTTAGTTATATATATTATGGCCTGGAGAAAGACTAACAGGCAAAACCTTTAGCATAGTTTCTATTTCTGAGTAGTCTGTTAGCCAACACCTCCTTGAGTCATTGGTCTAAAATGTGGTTTGGTATTCATTCTCAGCATTGTACATCTATCTTGGTTCTTTGACGTATCATTAGAAAGTCCATATTAGGGGATGGGACGAGAAGGGGGGGTTGGAAAGGAAACTGGGAAGGGGAATAACGTTTGAAATGTAAAAAAAAACAAAATAATCAATAATTTTTTTAAAAAAAGCAAGTCCATCTTAATAGCTTTTTCTCCCCTTGGCTTAAGACTGCAAACAAATGTTAGATAAATTGCAAGAGAAACAGCTCAATTGCCTATTTCACATATGATCAGAGCATAGAATAGCTTTGAGTGTTTACATATTTGAACTATTGGTTTGTTGTTTCTCATAACTAAGTGTAGAATCATTAACTCATATGTTCTAACATGGGATTACTCAATTCTCATGACTAAGTGTGGAATCATTAATTCATGTGTTCTAACATGGAAATTACTCAAAGGGAGAATGCAAAGACTAGAGTAGTTTAGAAGCAGAAAATTTTACAAGTTATTATCTCTACATTCACAATATCAAGACAATATCATTTTCTTTTTAAGATTGAAACTCGAGACAAGAAATTACCGAATAGGGCTGGAGAAACGGCTCAGCAGTTAAGATCACTGACTGCTCTTCCAGAGGTCCTGAGTCCAATTCCCAGCAACCACATGTTGGCTCACAACCATTTGTAATGGGGATCTGATGCCCTCTTCTGGTGTGTCTGAAGACAGCGACAGTGTACTCACATACATGAAATAAATAAATAAATCTTTGGAAAAAAGAAAAACAATTAGAGCTGAAGAGATGCCTCGGGAGGGAGAAGCATTGACTGTTTTTCCAGAGAAACAGCTTCCATCTCCAACATGCTCACGAGATCTTACAACCATTCAGAACACCAGTCCAGGGAATTCTTTACTCTTGCCTGGTCTCTGATGCCCTGTTCACATGAGGTGCAGAGGCATACATACGCACAACTTATACAACCAAAGTAGTAATCAAAACAAAACAAAAATACATCAAAATACAAAAATATGGTCGAGAGATTCCAAACCTTTCAGATTTCCCCTTTTCACCCTTTCCATCTGTGTCATAGACTAAGAATAGTTGAAAAGAAAATCAATGAAATAAATAACTCTGTGAAAGTATAAAACATCTTATCAAGGGCTTCCTTTCACTCATGTTAATTTTTTTTTTTTAGTTTGGGTTTCTTCACGAATATATTTGTCATATTCTTGGTTATTTTTATCTGGTCTAATTTATCTATCACTCTAGCCTCTATACCTACAACTACTTATAAGGACACAAATTGGGGTTGGATAGATGACTCAGTGACTAAGAGTACACACTGCTTTTTCAGAGACAGAGGACCCAGATTTGGTTCCCAACACAAAGATGGTGGTTCACAATTTGTAGGAGATCTAATGGCCTCTTCTGGCTCCTTTAGGCACCATACACACATTGAGTGAACATACAAATATATGCAAGCAAAAATCATGCACATGTACTAAAATAAATAAAACTCTTTTAAAAAGAGCACAAGGTTATAGCAATTAATTTTATATTTAATATAATAGTATATAATATATAGTATATAATAACATATTTATGAATATATTACTTAGTATAATATTAAGCAGTTCCCCTCTCAAAAACTCTAATTCATACTCTTGAATGTACTTAGAATGAAATATTTACTATAAAAGAATATTGAATTAGTAAAACTTTATTTTCTTCTAAATTATTTCATCTTCTGATATTGAGTAAGCAAAATTTCATTTCTTTCTATAAAATTAACATTATTACTAATGTGTTTGTTTTGATAATACCATTTAGACACTATTTGTTCAATAAGCGGTGAATGTCTGGGCAAGAATATTAACAGGTTTTAGATATTCAGATCATAATTCAAGAGGCGATCAGGTTGTTCCATCAACAAACAGAAAACATGTCATTTATTTTGAAAGGTAAAATTCAATATGAAGAAGTGTTACATATTAACAAAGAGTGCTGGGAATATTGATTCCTAAATACAAAAATATTAAACTTTGATTCATACTTTATACCTCATAAAAATTTAAAAAGTAAATCAAGCACACACAAACCTCAATATCAAATTAAAGCTATAAAAATGTTTAAGAACTCTTCTAGTAACATCGAGTTACATAATATGTTTCATGTACAAAATCACAATCCACTAATGAAAAATTCAATGATCTAGGTTTCTCCATAGTTGGATTTCATTCTTCAAATGATATTATGCTTGTGGGGCTGGCGAAAAGGCACAGAGGTCAAGAGTACTTGTTGCTCTTGCAAAAGGCCAAGGATTGGTTTTCAGTACCCCACATCATGGCTTACAACCTTCTACAACTCCCATTTCAGCAGATAAAACACCCTCTTCTGGCTTCCACAAGTACTGCACACCCACACTGAAAGTACAAACAACTAAATGTAAACAAACACTAAGCTATGGTTGAAATGATTTAAAAAAAAAAAAAAGCTACAAACTAGGAAAAAATCATAACCCTGGCTAAGAACTTGAATTCAGAATATATAATTCAAAATTCATTAACAATAAAAACAATCTAACTCTTAAAAGAACAAGCAAAAGGTTTTAATAATCACTTTCCCAAAGAAAAGATATCAGTGAAAAAGAAGCACACACAAAGGAAATTTTCTAAAGTGAAAAATGTGTCTTTAGCTTGATTGTGCTCATGGTCTCATTAATCATTAAAGAAATGCAAGTGGGAGTCACAATGAGATATGACTACACAGTCACCAGAGTGACTAAAAATGATGGGCTCTAGTGCATTCATAAACTCAAAGCAGCTGTGGCTGCCTGCACAAGACCTGTACAACAAGCCAATCAGCATTCTAGCACAGAATGGAGAGGGTCTTGTGAGTCTCGGCCTGTAACTGAGGAGCTATGCGCAGATGATAGCTTCTGGGAGAGGAAGAGTATGGCTCCAGGTAGGTTGACCACGAATGCCTGGATGGACCCAGACATGAGTGCATTGGCTGGAAAGAACAGAAAATCCAAAGGGGTGAAGAAAGGGATGGACTTGGGAAGGGTGGTGGGGAGAATAGGAAGTAAATATGATCACAATATAGTGAATGAAAGCCTCAAAAATTAATAAAAATTCTTATTTTTTTAAAAAAGATCCACTCCTCTGCCTCTGGAGTTTATGTAATTTGTTACCCAACATAAAGCATCATGTTTCGATCTCTGAGTGAAAGTGTGTACTGCATCCTCCTAAGTAAAATGTCATCCTGACAGGATATTTGTTGTTATTGAGTTCTGAGATGGCTTGGTTGTTGTTTTTGTTGTTTGGTTTTTGTTTTCACAGTTTGTCTGTTTGTTTGTTTTTTGAGATGGGACTCTTACTATGTAATCCTGGCTGGCTTTATACTCACTATGAGACAAGTCTGACCTTAAACTCACAGAGATCCACTTGCCTCTGCCTCCCAAGTGCTGTGGTTAATAGCATGTACCACCTTGCCAGGCCTGAGCTGAGTCTTTAGGAGGCCAGTTATTTCTAGATAATAGCATACGCGAGAAGACCATTAAATTTCTGGGCATAAGTACATCGCAGAAATTCATCTGCATAGGCTGAAATGTATAAGAGCTGGAGAGATGGCTCTATGGTTGAGCACTTTGTTGCTCTTGTAGAGGACCTGAGTTCAATCCTGAGTACCCACATGGTAGCTCTCAACCATCCCATTACTCCAGTTCTCAAGAGAATATGATGCCCTCTTCTCACCCTCTCAAGTACTGGTATGCACATTTATGCCGACAAAGCACTCATACACTTAGAATAAAATAAATAAATCTTAAAAAGTGGAACAGACAGAATAGAATGATCATGATACCAGGAAGGCAAACAATGAAATGAAGAACACTGGTGTTAGCAAGGGAAGTCATTTCATTTCTAGAACACATTTTCTAATCCAGTGAGTACTAAGCAGTATCCTATCCAGGGTAGACTTATTCAGCCAATAGAACAAGGCTTGCTGGTTCTCCACAGGGTCCCATTGTTATCTCATGTTGCCACATGAAGCAATAGATAGTGGTGGCCACCAGCTCAACCTCTAAATAAGGAAGTTCTTAAGCTCATTAAGAGCTCATTTCTCTGCTCTCGTGGCCCTTTTTAACTGTAGTAACTGAGGAACGAGGTCTTCTGACATCCACACAAGGAATATATCCGCTTACCCACCTAATTACTCAATGTCCCAAACAATTTTCCGTGAACATTTATGAGGGGCACACTATCATTACACCTTGTTACTACTATGAAATTGACAGACATACACCTCTCCCTAGTCCTCCAATTCTAGTTTTTCCCAAGTCTTTACTCATTTGATAAAACCATTATCAACTTCTCCTAAATCAGTGTGAATATTACAGACTTGTGCCACCTCAAACTCATATGTGAAGTCCAATTACTTCACAACACTGTATTTTAAAATAGGTTTTTTTGTAAAAGGTGATTAGGACCATACATGAGCCTTAATCCAGTATAATCCAGTCCTTGTAAGATGAAAATAAAGCAGTCCCACAGAGGTGAAATGTTTGTATGAAGGAAGAGGGAAAGATGGACCTATATAAGCTAAAGAGAGACACTTCAAAAGAAACCAACCCTCCTACACTTTGATTTTGAACTTCTATTTCCCACAACTGAGAAGAAATAATATATATCTTCGTATCCAGTAGCAATATTTTATTATGCTTGCCCTAATGATCTAGAACAACAAAGATCTACTCATCTCTCAGATCAGAAAAAAAGCAATACACGGTCAAACACATACTGTTTGAATTCATGCACAGATTTAAATTATGTGCTTGAGATGGGTGGTTTAGAAGGAGTGCTTTTCATCAAACATCCCTGTAGGTCAAAACATTTCAATTAACACTATGGTTCTGCTGTGTGTGCCTGTCTGCTTTGGAAGAATGAGTGTTGTCATTTGGCCTAAAAAGGGCAGGCAGAACATAATTCTTCAAGAATTCTGGGGCTCACCTTACTATAGGGTGTCTGGGCTGGAGCAGGAGATGTGGTGAGTGAATGACGAGCCACACATGACACATATGATAAATACACCCCAATACCCTAACCCCATATCTGCAGGCTTCTATTATTCCAAGAAGCACTGGCATTTTTACTCAATATATATAGACTATCACTGAATCTAACCTTCATTCCACCCAATGAGAAAACTGTCATGATCCCTTTTAGCTATACTGCTAAAGTATTAAATCCTGACTCTCTGGTAAGTGCTCCCATATCAGTAACTATGTCCCGAGCTGATGTTATATGACATCCTCCATGGTCCAATATCCATAGAATTCATTCTGTCATGCATTGTCAAGATTCAGATGCTTGGCACACAAGCTATTTATTCTGAGTGAGACTTAGTATTTAAACTTATGTGGCACAAAGATAGGACCCTACTATTGGGACTAGTTACAAAAGACAGTGATTGTGGTAAAGCGTAAGGAGCACAGTTCTTCTTATGCAAGAACCTATACTTGGTAAAGGTATTAGAGGGTTTTCAAGCCCAAGCAGGAATAGTTTCCTAAGACAGGAAAAGATAAAGTGTGTCTGTCAACAATCCCTACACTACAATGTTCACAGTCCTACATCTTCCAAATAATACTCATTTACATGAGACAGATTTGGATAGCCTGTGAATGAAACTCATGCTAGCATTTCATAATCTGCACAATTATATTTGATGTTTGATCTCCACAGTACTAATATTATACTGTGAGTGTTAAGGAGAATCATATGATTAAGGTTGTTCAATCACACAGACAAGCCACAGATGACAAAAGCATGTTGTTCTCTTGAGGCATATGAATAACAGCGACTGAAGCAAACTCACTCCTATCTGTTACTCCTGGAAGGAAGACAAAGAATGCATTCCAAGACCCTTTCTGTGTTTTGAAGAAACTGAGGTCACAAGACTCATCTTCTTTCCTTGGAGTTTTCTCACAAGCAGTCAGAATCGTATCCTGACAAATGGGAACTAACCAATAGGTAGTAATAAAATGTTCATTTTAAACCAAGAGTTGAGTGCTGCCTCACAAGGAGTTTTTACCTATTCTGAATCTTAGATACAGGAAGGAAGCTTCAGATCTCTTTTCTTATGTCTTTGGGAAACGAGAACATCATTTCAAGCTTGATTTTGTATGAATTATTTTAAATGATCTAAATTTTAGCATGCATGCATGTGTGTGGTATATTCATGTGTGCAGCAAATGTATTGAGGGATGGGGTGCACCAGTGTGTATACATGTGGAGGACAGAAGTTAATATGGGGTCTCTTCTTCTGTCAGTCTTCGAAGTGCTTTCTGAGACAAGGTCTTTCATTGAGCCTAGAGTTTGCCATCATGGTTAGGCTTTACCTGGTCAGTGAGCCTCAGGGATCCTCTTATTTGTATCCTCCATCCCCCAGCCCTGGAGTAAAAGACACATGAACTGGGCCCCAGAACATAAGTTCTGGGGATCTGAACTGAAGTCCTCATGCCTGTGCAGCCTGAATCTCTGAGCCATTTCCTTGGCCCCCAGTTTGGAGCAACTTTAGACACAATAAGTAAGTCGGTAGGCTTTTCCTAGCTGCAAACTTACGAGCTCTTATTTTTGTTTTTCTTCTCCATAATGTGTCATGCTAAGTGGAGCTAAAGGGGGAAGATAAATAGAATTCAACTTTCGTGAAGTAGTAAGCTTGCAAGCATCACAGGAGGAAGCTTGAGAACTAGAGGAAAGGCAACGTGACAGACCAAGGTAGTTCTGATTTCAACCATCTTCAAGGAAAAAGCATAG
Source organism: Mus caroli (assembly GCF_978045245.1). Taxonomy (NCBI): domain Eukaryota; kingdom Metazoa; phylum Chordata; class Mammalia; order Rodentia; family Muridae; genus Mus; species Mus caroli. The sequence continues at coordinate 37,704,481 of NW_028227270.1, forward strand.
AACTTGTTTGGGAATCTAAACTGCTACAGGTCCAGTTGGCTATCAGACAATGTCACAATATTAACAAATTAACAAAATGTCCCCTTTGATATGATCCAGCTTTTAAATAAAGAATGACAAGTTGAGTTACACGAAATTTTAAGTGTGACTTATTTCAATTATTACTAAAATAAAAACCAGTGGCTAACCTCTAATCTATAAATCCACCTTTTATTATATAGAGTTACATGCTTTGACAAGTTTAGTGTAACGTATTTCATGAAACATTTTAAGTATATTAACTAAAGTCCAGATTGAGTGCAGCACCCAAACTTAGACTTTATGAAACATTAGATTTTTGATATCGAAGGGCAGAAAAACCCACATAGAAAAACAGAATTCTGTGGTAGCAATGAGCATCTCCTTGGTGGACAGCGGGTCACCTCAGCGGTTGGTCGACTGAGGCCTGCGCAGATGTTTTACTTGTGTTTGCTTTTTTGCACCTTGTCTTCTATTGCGCAGGCCCCATCTAACCAGACACTGTGGGACATGAACTCAAACACCAATCGTCTTCAGAAGGCTCTTAATGATTCTACCGTACAGCCAGGGTGGAGAGTTGGTATCCTAGGCCTGCCTCTATTGTTCGTGGTTTAGGAACGGCAGTCGCACTCTGTGCTCAGGCTTCCTGGAGAAGTCTACTGACAGCTGAAGTTTCCTGTATAATAAGAAGCTCCAGAGTTGCCATATTTCCTGTCAGTCAATTTGTCATGGGAGATTTGAGAAACATAAACAATTGTTGCAATTTACATTCAAATCTGACATTTCCTAATTAAAATTAGTCTATTCTTGTTAGCACTTTCCTCTAGTTGCTTTCGCTATTTGCATTTTTTTTCTTAGCAATTTCTACATGCTGTAAGAAAGTTTGATATGAATTTTATTACATTACATGCTAAGTCAATTATAATCCTCTAATTATTTTATGTATTTACAAGTGTTTTTGAGAATCTGATAAAGTACAACTCAGTCGTCATAAAGAATACAATCCACATCTAAGTATTGTTGCACATTTAAAAATTAGATAAATATAAAATAAAAACAAGTTATGATATCCTTGAAATAGATTCTCACTGCTGTATAGCAGCACCAAAAAGAATGATCACAATTCCTTTTTATTCTTAGGAAGAAGTGCTTCTCTAAAAAGCATTTAAAAAAAATGGAAAGGACCACTCTGTAAAAGAAATTTTAAAAGTGGAATCACACATTGTGCTATTTCCAAAGTAAAAAAATTTACTTTCAATATATTAAAATGCTATAAATAAAATACTTGACATTGTTAATAGCAAAACTTATAATATTTCAACTATAGAAACATAACAACTCAAAAATTTCACTTATCTTCATTAAATTTACTGTGCTTAGATGTAAGCATTTCTATTTGAATATGCTAGCCAAACCCCTGTTGTGAGGTTCTAATTGAATCTTGGCATTGACTGTCACCACCGCCTCCTGCGGAATCAGACTGAGTGGAAGGTATGGGCTGGATTGGCCTGGGCTCATGATTTCCATCACAGAACAGGTAGAGATGGCCACATGACGTTTTTGTATTGTAATATGCTTTCAAAGAAGAAGTATAACAAATGCTTTTTAAACTTTTCCCTATTAATCACCTGAAATTTCACAATTATAAACCTACATCATAGATTACTGGGGATTAAACTAGTAAATGTCTGTAAGATATACAGAACAGTATGTAGATACTTGTTAAATGAAGCAATTTCATTCTTTGAAGCTTCATTATGTTTTAAGAAATAAGATACTGGGTGAAGCCGGAGCTGCAGGTGCCTTCTTGGCCCACGGAAAGACCACCCCACTTCCCACCCCAGCTCTTGCAACAGAAATGCCCAGCACACCAGGGTTTGTGGGATACAATCTATACAGTCATCTCCCCTACAACAACTACAGTCTGGGAGGGAACCCAAGCACCAACAGCGGGTTCACGGTGTCCTCTAGCATTACTGTTCCAAAGTCTCCACCAGATAAGTCGCTGATGCCTACATGAGGTACAGCAGAAAGGTCTGGGGCCAAGTAAAGGCTTCCAATCCTGACCTAAAGTTGTGGGAGGTTGACAAGATTATTGGTGGCATGTGGCGATATCTCACTGATGAAGAGAAGCAAGAATATTTAAATGAATACGAAGCAGAAAAGATAGAGTACACTGAATCTATGAAAGCCTATCATAATTCCCCAGTGTACCTTACCTATATTAATACAAAAAGTCGTGCAGACGTTGCATTAGAGGAAGAAAGTTGACAGAGACAGTCTCTCATGGAGAAAGGAGAACCTTAGATTAGCATTCAGCCTGCTGAGATCATCCCGATGATGATAGCTTTTCAATGGAGCACCCAGTCACTGCCCATTTCCAGAAAAACTACTGTCTCATCAGTGACATCCTCAGAGAGAGAGTGGTATCTGATGTGTGGTCGGTTGTCACAACAGCTAGAATGCAGGTCCTCAAGCAACAGGTCCAGTATTTAATGGTTCATCAGCGGAAACTAGAAGCCGAGCTCCTTCAGATAGAAGAATGACACCAGGAAAAGAAGAGGAAATTCCTGAAAAGCAGAGACTCCTTTAACAATGAACTTTAAAGGTTATGTGGTCTGAAAGTGGAAGTAGCACATGGAGAAGTCTGCAGCTGAGATCCGCACTGGCGGAGGAACAGGCCCGCAAAAGGCAGGAGGAGAATGAGAAGCAGGCAGCAGAGCAAGCTGAGCGGAGACAAAGCAGCATAGCCCCTGAGGAAGAGCAAGTGGCAAACAAAGCCAAGGAGAACATCCTGATTGAGACAGAGGAGGCACATCTTGCAGAGAGTCAGCAGAATGGTGAAGAAGGCACTTCTACTCCTGAGGACAAGGAAAGTGGACAGGAGGGGGTTGACAGCATGGAGGTGGAAGGGACCAGTGATAGTAATACTGGCTCAGAGAGCAACAGCGCTACAGTGGAGGAGCCGCCCACAGATCCAGTGTCAGAAGACCATCAGGTTGGGATTTAATCCCTAATGCATTAGTCTTAAGAGGAGCACTGAGGGAAATGATTAAGCTATAAGGCTCTGCCATCATGAAGGAGAACAACGCCCTTAGAGAAGAGGCGTGCATCCTAGAGGTGCCTGTCCCTTCTGTGTCGTTTGCCTTTACGTATGTTGTCCTCCAACAGGACAGCATAGACAACACCACACTTGGAATAGGCCTTCATCACAGTGAATCCGATGGCCCCGTGGCCTTGGACTTTTCACCCTCAGAGCGATGAAGGGAAAAAACAGCACTTATAATCCAATATAAAGTATTTGGTAACCACAATGAGAATGAACTGAGACAGACAATAAACTGTAGAGCCATTTTCCCCTTGGGGATTAGTAATGTTCAATTCTGTCCCCAGAACCAGGATCAACAGAGTCAAGGAGGAAAGAATGGATGTGGCAGGAGAAACAACTGTGAAGGTAGAAAGCTCGGAGGGCGGCAGATTTATTACCTAAACCCAAGATAGAAACGTCCCTTCATTCACAATTCTTCCCAGAGTCAATTTGCCTTCCGTGCAATTAGGTAATGTCAAGCTGCAACACACAGCCTGCTCAGTTGTTCTGCAGAGCACGCTGAACCAATAATTTATTTGTGTGCTTAAATTCAGAGTCTTAAAGGGGAAAAATGGTAATGTATATTTGATTGAAGTGATGCTTGCATACCCAATACGGGTTATGTTAATTTTAACTTTCTTTTTATCATTAAAGACACTTCTCCACACACACACTTAAACATAAGGTAAAGAAAATTGTCACTTATTTACGCTAGAATTAATATGTTTAGATAGCCATAAAAGCAGACAGGAAACATTATTTCAATGTGTTTTCCTTTCAATGCAGCCAAAGATAAAATTTGACATATAAAAAATGATTCTTTTTGTTAAAAAATTCAAGTGAGTACTAAAATAGTTATAGATGTAGATGTAATTTCTAATTATGTAAATTTAAAATATTAAGTATATGCCTATAAATTATACCTAAATATACCACAGCATGTGATCCTAAAAGAAATAAGCTGTTTACTTTATAGACATTAATTTCTCTTCATACCTCACCATTCAGTGATATCTAATGATTTTTCATTAAATAATCTGCTAATTAGAAAATGTTCCATTTAATAGGGCTGGGATTTTATTGGCTTGTTAATGGTTGGAGTAGCCAAATATGCCATAATATTCTTGAAGTGGATTTTTGTTTGTTTGTTAATTTGTTGACTCAGAAGCTTAACAGAACTATTTAGTCAAATATCTAAATATTTCTTGATTGTCCTTTCTTGTCTCTGCTACTACTTTGCACACTTTGCCTATGCTTGCCTCAGTTTCTACCTCTGAGAAATAAGGCCAAGATAAAACACAAACATTTCACAGGGATTAAATGAAACTCTTCCGTCATTTTTTCTTTCTTCTTATCTCTCTTATCCTCGTCAACTCTAGAACACTCCTAGGAATTGCCATTTTTGAGGAAGACACGTTTGCCTAGTCATATCAGTGCCTCCTTGCCCAGGCTCTGCATGGATCGCACTGTATTTGATTTTAGGTTCATTTGAAATAATGTTTTTTATCAAAACCCCAGAAATTAAGCCACTTACCTAGCCGCCTCATTCTACTATATTATGCTTCATATGATGTGCCAAGCAGGATCTCTGTGTAGTCCTGGCTCCCCTGGAGCCTGCTCTGTAGATCAGATTGGCCTCAATCACAGACATCCACCTGCCTATGCCTCCTGAATGCTAAGATTAAAGGTGTGCACCACCTCAGCCAGCTGGCCTTAACTGACCACACTATGTACAAATTTGATTTTGTTGTTTTGGTTTGGTTTAGTTTAGTTTTTTAGGGTTGTTAATTATAAGAGAAGCTAAGATTTGATATTTATATAATTTACAATTGAAAACAACTACCTTCATATTTTGAAAGTTGGTGAAGCACATAAGGTTTTCAGGGAAAAGGCTTATGAACAAATTATAAATTCTCTATTAGAGAAACTATTCATAACTTTTTATGTCTTCTAGACTGAGTTTCTCAAAATTAATAATACTAATTTTTGCCTAGTTTTAACCACAGATAGTTCCCACTATTCTGAAGTATGCATGATTTATGTTTGAACTCAGTCTTGAGGTACCTTTGATATCATGATTTACATAAAGATGTAAAATAGGAGAAAATGTTACAAAGCCCAAGATAGTGATAAACTGAGAATCTGACTGGAGAGATGGCTCAGCCATTGAAGACTAGGCTCACAACCAAAAAAATAAAATAAAAAAGAAAAGAAGAAAATTGAGAGCTTTTCACATAAACTAAGTGATTTCAACTTCAACATTAAGACAGTTTCCAAACTTCAACAGGATACAAGAAGCTAGTAAGAAAATGAAATTACTCTTTGTGGTTTAAATGAGAATGCCCTCCCAAAGAGTCATATATTTGACTTCTCTCTCTCTCTCTTCCTCTCTCTCTCTTCTCTCTCTCCCTCCCTCTCCTTCTCCCTCCATCTCCCTCCCTCCCTCTCTCTCTCTCTTCTCTCTCTCCCTCCCTCTCTCTTTCTCCCTTCCTCTCTCCCTTCCTCTCTCCCTTCCTCTCTCTCTCTCTCTCTCTCTCTCTCTCTCTCTCTCTCTCTCTCTCTCTCTCTCTCTCTCTCTCTCTCTCTCGGATCAGATGTAAGCTCTTCTAGATTGATCCAGGAGTAGACCTTCTTGTCTGCCACCATCCTTCTAACCATGATGATTATAGCCTTGTTCTCTAAAACTGGGAGCAAGCCCCCAATTAAATACTTTCTTTTATAAGTTGCCTTGGCCATGAGTCTATAGCCAAAGCTATAGACCATGACTAAAACATTCCTGATGGACGGAGCGAAGGAAACTCACAAGCTTTTTTGTCATATTATCTCTGTGCAACTTTGTGCTTCAACGGGCATATCTTTGTCCATTTGTAATTGATGAATTAAAATTGTTAAATAATAGTTCTGCTGAATGTGAAGTCTAAAAACTAAACTGAAAATATATGTTTAGAAAAAATGCCAATATTTCTGAAAACTATATAGGCAATTAATAAAAGTCTAAAAGAACAAAATATACTTGATAGAATAAAAACTTCATAACATATTCATATACAAACATCATTATTACATAGGTGTAAGAAAGAATAATCATTGTCAATTTTATAGCTAAATATAAACTGCTACCACTAACAATCCTAATCTTTTGCTTTCTAACTTATTATTTTCATAATGGTCAACCTAAAATTCTCTATTTCTGCTATCAATCATTGTTTGCGAATAACTTTATCCCCTATCAGTATCTACACTAGAATTCCAAAAATTAAACTTCTGGAGTCATTAAGATGGTTCTGTGGAAAGGTACTTGCTCCACAAACCTAATGGTGTGAGTTTAATATGCAGAGCCACAGAAAGATGGAAGACAAGAACAAACTCTACAAAGATGTCTTCTGTCCTCCACATTTACATGTTGTATTCACACACCTATCCACAGATCGCATGCATACACAAGAATTTAATTGTTTAAAATATGCAAATATAAGCCTTTAAGTAGGTACCTAACATTAGTGATAGTATTGCCTTCCTAAATATTTTCTTATGGAGCAACAGAAAAGTATACACCAGAATATCCTGTCTTTAAAATCCTTTGGGAAAAAACTGAATGCTAAGTTTCATGGGCAGGATATGCAGGCAAAAGATTGATTCCTGTATTTTCCACTGAACTTTAATGCATAATTACAGAAGTGAAGTATGCACTTAAGTAGTCACAGATGTGTTGTGCTTTCCTCTGCATCCTCCTGTCTCCTATGACCAGGGAACCAAAAATAGAAATTTTTGTTTCCATTAAACACCATGGGTTTAGTATGCTTATATGAGTACATATATACTTCTTACACATTTTAAACTTGTAGGTAGTAGCAGACCATGGTGATAGATGTTAGGAATCCTGGGACTCGGGAAGCTGAGACAGGAGGATATTCGTTTGATGCCACCATGAGCTTCACAGAGAAACAAAGGCAGCAGCAAAAGCGATTGGTTTGACATCACGCATTAAGGTGTCTCTTTGAATCTCAATTCCCCAAGTAACTGTTGTCTGGCCATTCTCCTGTGTCATAACTCCCATTTGCATTTTATTAGTCCTAACAAATCTCAATCCTTCTTTTAGCAGTTTGTCTAGTGACAAGTTTTCCTCTTTGCAATATAAGTTCCTAGTCAGGAAAAAAATGTATAGACCCAATCCAGTGCCAAGTATGTGTATTCTAGAAAAATACTCTGAATATTCACTGAATCTAAAAATCAGTTTCTTTTTTCTGAGAGATATTTCCATGCATTTGAACATATTTGAATAACTTGATAATCATTGTAATAATATTCATGGGACATTGTTTAACTTCTAATTGTTTTTAGAATTATATAAACATGTGCCTAATCTTTTCTATCTTTCTATTTTTGGAGACATAATGTTGCCATATAGTTCAGGCTGTCCTCAATCTTACCATCTTCCTGCCTTGGCTGTGAGTGCTAGGTTTATTGGATTGTTGCATGGTGTTCAACTCATTCATGTTCTAAGGGTAGAAAACCATCGCCATGTTTTACAGGACTTTACTTATTTCAATAAGTGAAAGAAAGCTGTGAAAAGTTAAATTGCCTTCAAGAGGGAGTTACTGAGAGTGACTGGGTTTTCAAATGTAAAGAAGTCCATGGGTAGCACTTGCTATTCCTTCTAAATTATCCAGAATCAGGCCTTTGCTGTTTGCTACCTATACTGCTTCCCTCGAAAAACCCACATATTTTACTACATGAATCCAATGATAACTTCTCTTTATACCCAACCAAACAACCACTATATTAGCTTTTTATCTTCATGAGTATGTGTTTTGTGTCATGTGCATATGTATTCACATTAAAATATAAAATCTTCTTAACATATAAAACATGCTGCGTTTGCAGTAAAATGTTTAGTCAAAAACCAGTCAGTGTTGTTCCTCTTTGAATGTATTTCACACATATCTTGCCTTTTTTCTTCCCACTTTCAGAATCCATTGCCCAGTCAGAATGTTCTAAGTCTCCAACTTGTACCTCCCTTGAAAGCTGCCAACAGAAGCCTTCTTTTAAACAATGCTATTTTTTCTCATTGTGTGCAGAGGGCTATATTTTGCTTCATTAAACTCCTCTCAGACATACCTGTCTTTTTCAATTCTAACTACTAACTACTCTAGCTCAAACCATAAGCCCCTCTTAACCGGACAGCAGCTTCATGAGTTTTGCCTCACCCAGTCGTAAAGGTAAATTTCTTTGAAGTAAAAAGTCACATGTGCCTGTCTTAGTTTAAAACCATTCAATGCTGCTCTACCACATTCATATCAAAGACAAAAACTAACAACAGTATCTGTCTTTGACACCAAACCTTTCTTAGAGCATCTTACCTTGCTTTCTGTCTATTTCTTTGAACTGTCTCAAAGTAGGATTTCTCCTACCTAGGGACCCTGACATGTGTTATCTCCCTGTCTGAACATTCTGTCTGACCTCTCTTGCATTGAGTCCTCCTTCTATCTAACTGCCCAAGCATTGATTTTGAAGGAAAGCTTTCTGATCAGGCCTCTCATCCCAGCCATTTCTCTGTACTTATCCATTGCAGAACTTGCCTATACAGTTAGTCAGTTACACAATTTTTTGGTTTGTTTGTTTGTTTGTTTGTTTGTTTGTTTGTTTTTGTTTTCTAAGATAAGGTTTCTCTGAGTAGACTTGGCCATCTTGAAACTCACTCTATAGACTATGGTGGCCTTGAACTCATAGAGACCCATCTGCCTCTGCCTCTCAAGTGCTGGGATTAAAGGCATTCACCACCACAGCTCAGCTACAATTATTTGTTTTATGTCTAACATCCCTATTGTGATACACATGTCATAATGTTAACTACTAATTAATTTGGTCTTACTGTATTTCCAGTGGTAGCCAAGTATTTTAGATATAGTAGATCCTCAATAAATATCTGTTGACTATATCACACAAACAAAAACACTAGGAATAGGTATGGAGAAAAACAGTAGAATAATTGCCTAGCATAAATGAGGTCATGGGTTCAGTCACTAGCACTGAATAAAATAAAAAACAATTCAAAATAACAAAATATAACTTCTGCCATCATATCTATCTCCAATGAGATGTTTCAAGAATTAAGTAATTTTGCTTCTCCCACCTGTCTACAAATATTAATCACCATTACTGAGCATAAAGCCATTCACTCTTCTCACTCTCTGAAATCAAGCCATGCTTATTCATGCATCTGGGTCATCATCAATCACTTTGTTTTTCTGGCCTATATTGCTCTTCTTCCTATCTCTCTTAATTCCATAACTCTTTCCCAGCTCCAACCCAAAGCTGCTGACATTACACTTCTATATTGATTTATATTTACTATGGATTTCTATAGTATTAGTAATAAGTGCTTACCAATTTTAAGCATGTGTTCAGTATTTTTCATATTTATTAATCTACTTTCTTCAACCAAAGCCTTTTTTTTTTTTACAATTCATCTATTCTATTCATGTCTTGTACTTTTTCAGTGGTTCTTATTCAAAGCTTTCTGTCTCCCAACCCTACATTCACAACCACACAAACCTCATCTAGCATTCTGTATTCCGATAAGTTACTCTGTAAATACTTACTAGTTAAATGATTTAGCTTTACCTTAAATGTATGGAAGGAGTCACCTTACATTGAGTTTGTTTTGTCATTAAAAGCCAAAAGCATCAGGGAGCAGAAGATGGCAGACCTCTGTGAGTTGGAGACCAGCCTAATCTACATAGTGAGTTTTAGGCTGGCAAGGGCTATAACATAAGACTGTCTAAAAATAAATAAGTATAATTTAAAAATAAACCCAAATAATGAAATTAATGCAGACAGAACACCTCCTTTGAATTTTCTGCTTTTCATTATGATAAAGTCTATTTGACTATATCAGTTCAAATTTTACCAGAATTCAAAGTAAGTCATAATGGTCAAAATAGATGAATTGGAAATTTCATTATGTCCCCAAAGTTATCATTTGTTCTCTTTTAACACAAAAGCAGAAATAATTGCATTTAAAAAATGTTATTCCTGGCTAATGTAGTATGTTAATAACATTGGAAAATTAATAGTCAAACATTTAACCCAAATCCAGAGTACCCTTTCTTAGTGATACATAAGTGCAAGTGGGCTGTATTTTCTGATATTTTATCTACTACTCAGTCTTGTGAACACATATGGGTGTTGCTTCTTTTTAATTATTTAATTATTTTATGTAGATTGGTGTTTTGTTTTTATGTATATCTGTGTGAGAGGGTCAAATGCCCTGGAACTGGAGCTGAAACCTGCCATATAGATGCTGGGAATTGAACTCAGGACCTCTAGAAGAGCAGCCAGTGCTCTTAAACACTGAGCCATCTCTCCAGTCCACTGGGTTGTGAATGCAACAATCCACTATTGTTTTCTAAGAGCCATAGAATCTTCTTTGGTGGAACATAAGCCTAAGAAACATTTAGTCGGATTAAGTTTCACATCTTTCTCTTGGATTTTTTTCAATTATTGAAAAACATTTTATTGTATGTGTGTTTTGCTTGATATGACTGTGTACAATATCATATATGCCTGATTCCTTTGAGGACCAGAAGAGGGCATTGGATCTCCTGGAACCTGAGTTACAAATGGTTTTGAGCCATCAACTGAGTACTAGGATTTGAATCTAGTTCCTCTTCAGAGCAGCCAGAGGTTTAAACTGCTGAGCCATCTCTCCAGCTCCTCTCTTGTTATTTTAAACCTGTACTCTGTAAAAATGTGAAAAGTCAGCCTTTTGCGGTCTGTATATGAAATATTTCTGGATGAAATATAATCAATGACTTAAATTCTCCATGTAGCTCTTTGACTGCAGGTTAGATACTCAGAAAGACTAATTGTTAAATCACAGGGGTCCCATTTCCTAGTGTATCTTTAATCATAATTTCTAGTATTCTAAGGTAACCAATGAAGCTTTCAAAACTGTTCCTAGGGGCTCAAGACACAGCTCAGTGGGCAAAGCATTTGTCACAAAGCTATGAGGGCTAGAGTTCACATCAGATCTCTTGAGCTAATGTAAAAGCTAGGCAGGCATAGAGTGAGGGATCTTGTTTCAGTATGAGGTGAAGAGGGACAGAAGAAGATGCCCAGTGTCAGATTCTGGCCTCTATGTGTACCTCACATGTCTGCAACTTGCACCCACACAAGAGAGCACACCACACAAACACATGCACACACACATGCACCCTCACACAACTGCACACACACATGAAAACGCACCACACAAGCACATGCACACACACACACCCTCTCTCTCTCTCTCTCTCTCTCTCTCACACACACACACACACACACACATGAACACACACACACATACATACACACATATACAAACACACATACTTACACACAGTGGGATGGCCCTTGCCAAGTATGCCAAAGGCCCTGAACTTGATGGCAGCACTACAAAATAAAATGTTAATTTAGTCAAGGAGGTTAGATCTTAAAGATACTGACCTTCATTCATTTCTTCAGTCAGAAATTAAATTTATAAACATTTCAGTCATTTTCATGAGCAGTGTACTTCAGTGAATTAGATATTTTAATTGAGGTGAAATAGTACAGAAAATTACCTCCAAATATTTCATTTGAAATGTGTTGGTGCAATTGTTTTATGATTTTGAGGATTCAGTCCCAAGTTGTCCAGTTAACTTGGCTAAACACAGTCTGAGTCTACTAATGGTTCCTCACCTGCAATACCAGATTTCAGAGCATGTACTACAAACACATTTGAAAGCTTGCTTAGAGGCTCTGTCCAGTCACTCACTCCCAAAGAACTATTTTCTCTAGGAAATACAATCTCAACAGCTCGGCATCTTCAAGAGAACTCATGTTGAAAGAACCATTCTCTCCAAACCAACCCCTTAGCCCACATGGCAAGAGCTTTTTTCAGAAAGAGCCATCTTTTATTAAAACTAAATTCATTCACTCATCAACACATAACATGCACTGTTTGTCATTGCTGTTCTGGCTACAAAGAATTCTGCAACATATAGTAGGTTGCATACCTTTAAAAGCTTACATTTATCCTGAGGGCTTGTGTTTGGGGAAGGAATGTGAGATATGGTTGGTAAGTAAAAGATATGGCTGGTTTAAGCTGGGTGTGGTGATATGTCTGGAACCCCAGCACTTAAGAGACTAATGTAGACAGACAACTGCAAGCTTAAGATCACTTTGGAACACATACTGAATTCCAACCTAGTCTGGGAGACCCTGTCTTAGAAAAGGGGGGTGCTGGTTTTAAGAAGAATATAATAGGTAATTGAAGTGAAATCAAATTAAACGGCTCTATACCAGGCAGTGGTGACACGTGCCTTTAATCCCAGTACTTGGGAGGCAGAGGCAGGCAAATCTCTGATCAAACACAGCATTGTCTATAGAGAAAGTTCCATTTATGTGTTTGCTAGGCCCCGGCGTAGTCTCACTAGAGACAGCTATATCAGGGTCCTATCAGCACAATCTTGCTAGTGTATGCAATGGTGTCAGCGTTTGGAGGCTGATTATAGGTGGAACAACATTATGAACTAACCAGTACCCCGGAGCTCTTGACTCTAGCTGCATATGTATCAAAAGATGGCCTAGTGGGCCATCAATGGAAAGAGAGGCCCATTGGACTTGCAAACTTTATATGCCCCAGTACAGGGGAACGCCAGGGCCAAAAAGTGGGAGTGGATGGGTAGGGGTGTGGGGGGGAGGGTATGGGGGACTTTTTGGATAGCATTGGAAATGTAAATGAGGAAAATACCTAATAAAAAAGAAAAAAACGGAAAAAAAAGAGAGAAAGTTCCAGTATTCAGGGCTACACAAAGAAACCTTACCTTGGAAAACCAAATAGATAGATAAATAAATAAATAAATAAATAAATAAATAAATAACATGCTATATAAATGGCACATAAGGAATACTTGCCACAAGGAATGTGTATATAATATGCAAGTATCTATATATGCATATGTAGATATATATCCCATTATGGAAAGTGTATGTATTTTTATATATGTATATATGTGTATATGTACATATATGTGTATATAATTATTTAGCTATCTGGCTATATATTTATGTATGTATATGAGTATGTACATGTATATAGGTAAATATATATAAAATCTAGCTAAGTAGCAAGATAAGCTAAATAAATTTATATCGATACAGTTAATCTAAGTAATCATGCAATCTTTGTAGGTTCATACATCTCATGATATTCATTGGCCCATAAATGAACAGAAGAAATAGTGTCACATTGGCATAATAACAAATTACACATAAAATTAAATTTTTGCATGCATGATAAACAAATTACTTTTAAATTATAGATGTGCTTACAAGCTAGTTATGAAAGATAATTAGCAAATACAATAAGTGAGATATACATTCAAAGTTCACATAAGAATGTACATATAAGGTCAGGCATAGACCTCAATTCCAGCACTCAGAAGCCAGAGGCAGGTGGATCTCTTCAAGGCCAGCATGCTACACACAGTGACATCAAGGCAAGGCTACATGGTGGAATCCTATCTTAGAACAAAACAAAACAAAACAAAAATGTATATACAATTCATTCATCATCCCTGAATTGTATCTATGAAAATTCAACTGAATTCCTCATACAAATAAATATATATAAAGCTAAATAGTCCAATAAGTATAAGTACAAATACAATAAATTTAAATTTTACACTAATATGCATTTCTTATATATGTGGTTCATTTAGAATCATCTGTTGTTTTCCTGGCTAATTGTCTGGGTATCTGAAAAATGCAGTAAATAATACAAAAATCTAAAGCAAATAATTTATTATGGAGATATTAAATATCAATTTGCATTCAAAGCAGAATGTCATCTTCCAAAATGGTTGAAGAAAGCCTGTCTCGCTGTCAGTGCATCCTTGCACGTTTGTATATGTGCCTTCATAAACACTCCTCTGTATTAGAAAAGCACGCCTTCATAAAGGCATTTAAGTTGGCAGAAATGATTTTCAAGAAGCACACAATTAATTTGTGATAATGACAGGTATGTGTAGACTCAGGAACTAATGAAAGGCAAGAGCATCTAAAGCCAGTAGGCTTCTAATGTTATCAGTTTGATTTTTGCAGGAAATGTAGGTCATTTATTTTCAAATGAAATGATTAGAAATACTTTCTAGACTATATCAGTAATATTTAAAATAAGATCCTCACAACTTTCAAATACTGCTTTAGTAGTCATTACTTGTCATTAAACATAACTGTATATTTGCGAGCTCCCCAATAATAGCCTTTAATTAAACCAAGGACTGACTGTTAGAGGGCTTCCACTGCCCTTTGAAGTTCTTAATTATTACTTGTATCAAGCCTTTTATGGTACACTTAAGGTTAAGTAATTTAAATATATCTTGAAAAGAAATATGAAGACTTTTGCCTTTTTATATTAAATATCTGAATTTCAGGATTTGAAAATAATAACATACGTTTTGATTTTTTTTTCATGGACGAATGGTAAAATGCTCACAATATTAAACAACAACAACAAAAAAATGGTGGCTTTTTATGGGACTAATCGCTAAGCAGATGCATGTAAATGAGCTATTTTCTATGCATGACTTCCAAAAGTGCTAATTAAATAGTTGGTATTCAAGGCTATGCTCGCTCATTGTTTAGTGACACACAAATCCAGCCATGTGTACCAGCAGACATTTTAAGTTGAATGTTTTCTCCTCTGTGGCCTTTGTCAGGAAATGGTGGGCACCATGATGAGAACGCTAGTGCAAGCAAAACATTGAAATATGCTTTAATAATGTTTTAACCATGTAGTGACACTAGTCTAGTTTTCTAATGAATTTTTAATTTCTTTTTTCGTATAAGGGTGGTATGAGTTATCGCCGATGCATATTAAATCATATACATGAGTCATTTTCTCTAAATTTGCATAAAATGGCTAAATGCTAATGCACCAAATGGAGCTTACTATATGTGCTACAGCAAATATTCCCTTGAAGATTTTCTGCAATCAATCTCCTGTATTTCATTAGCAACCAGATAAGGTGTGGTCTGCAGAATAAAAAGGAAAAGTGTGCAGCTCATGAACTTGAGGCTTCGGATGATTTCTACATGGTGATTAGAGTGGATTCTGCAATTAGGATTTATGTAGGTAAAACACACACACACACATGCTTCCTTTAAAGGCACAGCCAACCACAGTTCTGAGTACAGCCTCACAGGGTTGAACAATGAAAAGACACCATTCAACTACTGTGATTTTCTATATCCAAAATTAAATGAAAGAAAGCCATACTTGAAATTTAGTACCATTTGATTGATAGAACTCTTACTCAAATTTTACAATTTTTTTCATTATGATTATAAAAGAACTTTCAAAAATAACCACGGGTGGAGGGGCATTTTCTTTCCTAATTTTCTCCTTTTCCTTTGTCATATAATGATGAGGAATTTGGCATTCGTCCTTTAAATATTTTTTTTCTTTTTACCACCAAGACAGCCTTTATTAAAGGCACATTAAGATCACATGATGTACAAACAGCATCAAGGTGATAGTGTTACTGGGCAAGGCAAACATCTCCTTGAAGAATACACTTCCCACTTCCTGCACTTACCAAGCTTTTTTCTTATCCCCCATATTTTCACCATCTGGAATACTTTTTAATCTGAAAAAATTGGGGAAGGGGATGGCTATTTAAAAATAAATGTATGCTTTGCCCTACAGTTATTTTGAATTAGTCTTGATAAATAATTAAGGAATGCATAATATATTATTTAGAGCCCATGGTCTTAAGAATTTGAGTGGTATTTCAAGTACAATTATAGTCATTTATTTATCAGTAGAAAATTTACATAATCACACTTCAAAATCCAGTGGACTGGAGAGATATCAGAAAGACACCCATGAATGTGGTAATGACTCTGAGCACTACATTAGTTAATAATGTAGTGGCGCTCAGGATAGTCTAATATCTAGCAAGGCCGCATTTGATCACTTGTAACAATAAAAGCATAAATATTTTCCCATTTCAAGCTGCATTTTCTGCAGAAGAGCTTTTTATTGTATTAAATGCAATTTGAAAATTCAAAATTGAATTAGACAATCTGTAATGAAATAGAGCGAGCTGAGTATTAACTTTTAATAAACAAAGCCAAATTTCTATTTCCAGCAGTAAGAAAATCATTTAGTCAATTGTAATTGGTTAACATGAATAATTTTCACTTCATATATTCTAATGTGACAATATAGATCATAAGACTAAAGTCTAGAAGGGCAGAAATTTAAATTCTTTTTTTTTTTTTTTTTTTTTTTTGTCCATGAGCATAGCATACTAATGGAGATAGGGTTCCCTGTTACAGAGGAAACACACTTGCAGTTAACTCAGTCCTGGTATGGATTTTTCCTTAGCAGCTAGTTCATCTGAGACAAATTGGTAGAAATAGATACAGTGTTTGTACCCTGCTGTTTGAGTCACTGGAATTTCACGTTACATCTGCAAACTGAGACTTCAGGCTATAATTGAGCGTGAGTCTTGTGTAGGAAATCTTCAGCTACATAGCAATTTCTAGTTTGATTCTGGAATAACTGAGCATCTCTGGTATTAATCTAATTGTGTACAAGTTGTCCAGTCATTTTATAAAGCAAGGCAAATGTTAATTTGTTAATTCCTACTTCCTTGCTGTGTAGCTATTTCCATGATTAAAGCCATTCATGGGGCATCTACTATAAATTCTAAAGATCAAGATCTGTTTGTTTGGTTGTTCCTTTGTTTTTTTATTTGGGAATATCTTACTCGTGTAATCCCATCACTTCAGAAGCTGAGACAGGAGGATTTCTGTTAGAAGCCAAGTTAGGCTCCATATTGAATTTCAGGTCATCATGGATTACAAAGTAAGATCTTGGTTCAAATATAAATATTTTCCTATTCTTTTCAGATCTGTTTATCATCAATCAGTCATGGCCATAGTTTTGTATTTAAAGCTCTTAAACAGTTTTCATGCAATGCCACATACTGGTCTACACTATAAACTTCATATACCTAGCACTAGCCAGGAATAATTTAACACTGTACAGACAGCATGTATTTTAAGGATAATGCAATCAATTAAAATAATTTTAAGCAACTAACGTCTATAAAATGTCTGCTTTTGAAAATGTAATGTCTAAAACCTATTGGGTAGGTTCTTCCTCAATACTCTTACATTAATGCAACTGTATCAGGTTCTTCATAATACTCACTGAATTAAAAATAAGAACTAAGTACACTTTTATTATTACCATACAAGAAATTTAGCCTTCACAGGAAGCTAGTTGGTAGAATCTGAATTTCAATGATATTAAATCTGTTATTGTCTTCAAGGAGACATTAATTCCAAATAGATTATAGAAGATTTTTTTCATTACAATGGACTTGATAAATATATAAACTGTTTGAAATATTTATTCAGTGAAAATATTTCTTTTCATATATGTCATTAATTTGTAAAGTCTAATAAATTTTATTCTATATGTTGATAGATTTTTTTCTCTAAAAGACAAAGATTTAAAAGACACTATGATTAATATTTGGCAACTTGTTTCTTGTAACATAATTAGGAAAGCATTGACGTTTTACCATTTTGCTACTTCTCCATACAACCTTCATTTGCAGTGCTTCCTTAGCCATCATTTTGCAGGTTTACACCAGTTTTTACAGTGACCAGTAACTACAGTTATTTTCAATCTCACACTAGCAGTTAATGATAAAAGACAAACATTTTAACCTTGTTAAAAGCATGGGCTTAAATTTTTTAAAATGCCCAAAACTAATCTACAGTTAAAAATTATCCTGATAACTTGTTCTTCCAAGGCATATGCCTACTAAAAGAAACTCATAAACACAAGGAATCTGCCAGATAGCTACTTAGTGACAGAACCAGATGGTTATTGTTAGCTGTTTTAATAACGCAGCAGTTTTTGAAGCATTTTCCCAGGGTTATTTCTAATTTGCCCTGTCATATAAAAGTCACAAACTCCTTTAAAACAATAATCAATTTGAAACTTATGTCAAGAGGTTATTAGTAATACTCTGAGAAATTTACCTTTGAGATACTACCCTGGATTATCTTTTTTCAAAGTAGCTGGCCTTGGCACTACAAATAGACCAGAGACCAGGAAGTCATCATTTTGGGGGATCTGAAAGCCCCACCCCCACCCAACCCCCGAGCATACAACAACCTTCACACTTGTGGACAATAAAATGAAAACTGCTCTACAAGTTGGCCAATACCCTTCGATGTGTCTCATTATTATCACATGAACAAGCACACCAGCGTGCTTAGGACTTCTCTTGGTGGTCTTGCTCATTTTCCAACAGTAAGACCCACCATAGCCTTCCAGGACTATTGACTGTCACCTAAAGCAACATTTAAAGATGCTCCTATTGTCTGTCCAGTTCACTCATCCAAGGCCCCCCTCTTTTTTGAGATCATCGAAGGGTCTAAGACCCGGACCTGAGCCAAGGGAGGTGGATTTAGGCCAGTTAGAGTTAAGATGGTATCATTAGCTGCGCACAGCGTGACTTCCCCTTAATCCTGTCTGCATCTTACAACAAGTTTAAATGTCCATGCATGATGTTATTAACTGGCTTTAGTAAGTGCTTAAGACCCAGATTTTTTTTTTAAGTAATCTCTGAGCAAGTTCTACTGTATCCACCCAACAGAGATAAATAATTGCAGCAAATCTGGTGCTGTGACGATGCCCCAAGTTCCTGTTGGTTCGTTGGTGCGACTCCTGGAGAGGACCTAAGTGGGTGCTCCCTGAACCCAAGTCCAGGACCACCGTGTACCAATTTTTCTGACGAAGGTTGAGGGATCCTTTTCTGTCAGCAGCAGCCCACTAACTTAAAAAAAAAGTATGAGGAGATAGAGGGGACACAATCATGAAACCTGAACTATTGAGGGCAAGGGTAAGCAGAGGTAGAAAAGCTCAGTAGAGAACCCCTTTAACCCTAAAGAGCCGACCAGACAAGTAAGAGGCTCTGGGGCAGAAAACATCTGCCTGCCAGAAACCCTTGTCCAAAATAGACTAACTCCAACACCACCCTATCCGCAAACACAACTCAAGGATTCCTAAGCAAATGAACACTGGAGAGGCACAGGCAAGGCCAGGTCCCTGGTAACCTGCCAAGGGACAAGCAAATCACATTCAGCATCCCCTATAGATGCTCTTAGCCTGCGGGGCAGAGAGGGGCGACCTGGACTACACAGCTCGGTGGGGTCCTCAACCTTCCCGTGGCGGGGTGCGAGCACGTGAGCTCCGCAAACCAGGAAGGCCTCCCACCAGGTCACCCGAACCTCAGCGCGCCCCTCGCCTCTCCCGCGCACCATCCGGGAGCGCGCGCGCCGGCGCACTAGCTCCAGCAGCTAGGGCAGCCGGTCTCCCGGGAAACACCAATCAGACGCTCGCTTTCTGTCGCCCGCCGCGAGTAGCGGCAGCTCAGGGAGGACTCAGGCTGTTGGACGGTGCTGACTGGCCTTGTGATGCCCAGCGGCGGACCTGCAGCCTCAGCCATTGCCACTGCCTGGCCCAGCCAGTTCTGCAGCCAGTCACAGCCTGCTGTCTGCTCTGTCCACCGCCCACACCAAGCACCTTGAGAGGCGAAGCCTGACTATTTTTAGATCTCTGGACTGCGTTGTGCAGACTCTGAGCTAAAATCGAGTCAAACCATCAAGCCCGATATGGTTCAGAACTCTCTGTTTCTCTGAATAAAGTCGATTATCTGTACTTTTTAAACTCTACCCCCTGTGGTCTGGCAGTTGGCTGCAAAGCAGAAAGCCACATGCTTGTACCTCAAAAGATGGCCATCATCTTTCTAAGGTAGTCTACTAACTCTGGCCTGCAGCCCTGTTTGAGAACAATCAAATATTCCTTAGTAGCAATCACAACTATATGCTTTTCATTTCCATTCACTAGTTTAGGTTAATTCCACAGGAAAGTAGAACAGAGGGTGAAATAAGTTCTCTAGGCAAATAGGAATGGATGCTTCTACTGCGGCTTGTTTAACTTGGAGGGGGTGGGGGGGTGAACAGAATAACAGGATAACAAAGCCATCCATTAATCCGGAGACACTGAAGAACGGCCTTACATGCTCCATTGTTGTAAGATCTATTTAACAGTCTCAAAGTACTGGTAAGACAATTGACCTAGTATTATAAATATCTTTTACTCAACAACTTTAATTCTAGTTTTTAATCACAAGGGACATTTATTCTTTGTCGTTCATTTCACAGCCACCACCCAGAATCCAACATAACATGGTGTGTTTTATTTTAGCAAATTTAGGAAAATGTGAGTCACTGGAGGATATAAAATGACCTCCAGGAATAGTTGCATATGCCTTTAATGCCAGCTCTCAAAGGGTAGCCTGGTCTACAGAAGGAGTTACAGGGCAGCAAGAGCTATACAGAGAAACCCTATCGAAGAAGAAGAAAGAAGAAGAAGAAGAAGAAGAAGAAGAAGAAGGAGGAGGAGGAGGAGGAGGAGGAGGAGGAGGAGGAGGAGGAAGAGGAGGAGGAGGAGGAGGAGGAGGAGGAGGAGGAGGAGGAGGAGGGAGGACGAGGACGAGGAGGGAGGAGGAGGAGCAGGAAATAAGTATCAACGTTCTGAAACCACAATGGTATTTCCACAGGTTACCCATAGGAAAACAGATGTGCACATTGTTTTTATTCACTATCTAGCCACTTTGTTCATATTTTATTTTATTTTATTTTATTTTATTTTATTTTATTTTATTTTATTTTATTTTATTTTATGTGTATGGGCATTTTGCTTGTAAGCTTGTCTGTGTACCACGTCTGTGCCTGGTGCCCAAGAAGTCTGAAGAAAGCATCAGATGTCCTGGAACTGGAGTTACAGATGGTTGTGAGCTGCCATGTGGGTGCTAGGAATTGGACCTTGGTCCTCTGGAAGAGCAACAAGTACTCTTAACCAGCGAAGCATCTCTCCAGCCCCCTGTCTAGCCACTTAAAAAAAATAACACCCTTTTAAAAATAAAAGTTCTTGAAATGTTTACGTAGTCTATGAATAGAAAATGGTTTTCAATTTGAAATGTAAGCATTCTCATCTCATTATTTAAATGAATTTTATATTATCATCAAACAACACAAAATCACATTAGAATTGTACATGTTTTCAAGTAAGAAAGTCATATCAATTCTTAAAATAAACGTAAAGAACACTATTAATACAAAATGTAATGCTTTAAGAAGACATGAAGAAAAGGTATTTTGAAAAAAGCATTCCATTTTTAATATAAATAGTGTATTTATTTTATTATTATACATATTCATAGCAACTTCAGAAAATGAAAGGCACTGAAAAACATACTCATGCCTATTTTGCCAAGATTATAGACATCTTCTATATATCTATGTTTTAACTTCTATTCAATTTCTATCTTTGTTGTTGGGTTGGATTTTTTTCTGTGTTTAATGATATATGCCTTATAATTTGATTATTGAGTGACTTTTCACTGTTAATTTGTAGCATCACAAAATAAAGCAAGGGGAATAGGTTGCCTATAGCTTTACATTCACTTTTAGAGCTATCATTTGATCATCCTCTTTTTAAATATTTTACTAAACTATTCTAAATGACAAAGACTGCAGTTGGTGTTCCTATTTAGGAATACACACACACAAAAATACCTTTGACATTGGGAACTCAGATGTGTTACTCAGCAAAATGGCAATTATCCCCTGTTTTGCACTTACATGTGAAGAACTTGGTGATACAATAGCAAAACTGCAAAGTCAATTATACTTAAAGTAGACATCTCAATAAAGCGTAAACCATCAGCTTCTTTTGCTCTTTCTGAACTGTTCTGTTACTCTTTTCTGTTTACAGTCAAATAAATCATGTGGTCATTAACCTGAAAGATAAC
This sequence comes from Mus caroli, assembly GCF_978045245.1. NCBI lineage: Eukaryota > Metazoa > Chordata > Mammalia > Rodentia > Muridae > Mus > Mus caroli. The sequence goes on from NW_028227270.1 coordinate 37,726,519, forward strand.
TGATTGATACAAGTGTGTAAAAACACTTAGAAACTATAAAAAGAAAGTGTACAGGGCACTGGAATACACTCGTAAGCTCTTGTGTGTTTTGGGAAATATACTACTATGGTGTTCATTTACAGGGCCTGTCCATCACCAGTCAAACTTGGAAAGAGTAGTATGCTGAAACTCAAAGCAAAATTTAAGTTGGAGTCACACTAACAGCTTCTAAGCAGAACTACAGCAATAAAAACCAATTGGAGTCCATTTATGCTCAATCAGAGTTTCAGACTGAAGTGGGTATTGGTTTTTCATTTATTTTAATTACACAAGAAGCATTTTTAGAATTTCAACGTCCAAGTAATGAACTCCACTCTTCAACTAGACCTGTGTCCTGAATGTCTCATCAGCAAATTAAAATGTTTGTCTAGATAAAACAACTTCGTAATGAGTTCTCTTATTTCTTCTCATTTCTTTTTGTATTTTCTGCAATGTAACCCCTTGCAATGATATTAGTTCTAGTGTGGGAAAATATTATAATTGAGATCTGGTAAGTTATTTGCAGACTTCAAGTTTTTCTTTACACTGTGCTGACATTTAGTACAGCCCTGGTGAGGAAAACAATACAGCCATTCATAGCCCTAGACGTAGATTTCAATCGACTTAGACGGGCACAATGAAACTTGGTCATTCACTGGTTACCCATATTGTGTTCTCAAATTTTCTCTCAGCAAAAGTATAATGACTCAGTATTGTATGGTTGCATAGACAAGGGCTAGGAACAAGAGACACTAGTTTTGTCTGACGGTGTGAGAAAGTCGTGAAGGGATCTTTTCTTCCAGATGGTGTTAAATTCAGCTGCCTTTTTAACATTGGCCTTGCACAGCAATCTGCTGCTCTCCTTTCACAAAGCCTTCCTTGGTTCCCACTAGTTAACATGCATACTCACGCAACGTGCAACTTCACTCCAACTGGTTTACAATGCAGTGGTATGCTAAATAAACTTGATCCGGTTTCTGCCAATGTTAAAACTAGCTTTCAAAGAACTACTTAACTGATAGTTACACTGCTTTTGACTTCAATGTGCGTGCCTACAGAATATTTCAAATTTCAAAGAAATATCACCTTATGATAAGGTCACTGTAGAGATTATCTTGGACACCATTAGACTCATGCTTAGATATGGTACCTCCTTCAACACACACAAATAAAACAAAATGTTAGAAGTTTGATGTGTAATAGAAAGAAAGAAAATCTGGGACATGTTGCAGCAGGAGCAGTGGGACAGCAAAAAGTAAAATGAAAATAACATTGAAATGTATTTTTATTGATCGATAAGTTATGTAACATTAGTATGGTACAAAGCAAGTTGGATATGACAATGGCAAACACATAATTTTAATACTGTTTATTTTCCTTAGATGTTATAGTTAACATATTTACATAAACGACCCAAGATGTAGGCAAAAACTTCAGTAATGTGACTCCATTGAGAGCTTTGAGTAAACAATAGGTTTCCCCAGCAAACATCTTATTGCCTTAATTGAACCTCCTTGAGAAAGAAAAGCACACACTTTGTAATGTAAATGTTAATTGTAGTAGACAATGGTTCTAGGTAAATAGCACCCCTGGACATGAAGCAAATGAAAGGCATACAGGCACTTAACAATGAAAGCTTGTTTGCACAAACAGTGCTTCCAAGGTAAATAAGCAAGGGTCTTCTCGACTGCCTCTACAGCAGTCAAACTTTGGCACGCGTACAGCGGCCAAACTGAGAAGTTGTGTTATTAAAGTCTCTTGGCTTTTCTAAATGAAACTACCAGTGGCTTTACAGGTTTCTCTGGTCTCAATCTTATAAGAAGTTGAAGCTATATAGAAAAATGTACTGTCCCTGAAGAAAACTTATGCATTTGGGAATGTCAGTAATTTAGGCCATATGAAAGAAAAGAAGCAATTTTGGAATTTTTTTTCATTGCAATGCTTGTATTTATGTGCAAATGCCTATACAAATGTTTGCCTGATAAAATGTAACAGGATACAAGGAACTTCCAAAAAGGACTACAGTGGTTTCTTCAAAGCCTCAAAGTTTATTCTGGGACTAGTTACTTTTAGATGAAGAGGGAAGAGGAAGAGGAGGAAGAAAAGGAAGAGGAGGAGGAAAAGAAAAAAAAAAAAGCTCATCTCGCTAGGACTATTCTAAAACAAAACAAGTTCTTTAAGATATTGTGATTGTAATCAACTTTCTACAGACTGATGTCTTTTTAACTTTATTTCCAGAATGTAGATTAGCATAAGTAGGCCAAGTTCCTGTGTGTCACACAAGGAAGTAAACAACCCGATGAAGTAAGTCATAAGAGTGAATGCTATGAGACATGACTTTAAAATATAACACAGCCAAAACAAAAGCCAAAGGTGGTCACAAGGCCCTAACCACATACTGAGGACTTCTCTGAGAAGGGCATGCAGTTCTGGGGCGCTCTTGGCATCCTTTCCACTTGCTTTCCTTAAGTGGTGAAAATTTCAACCAAAGGAGAAATCCAAATTTAATCATGGCCAGATTAAACAGAGGTTTAAAAATGAACAGAGTCAGTACATAGCAGCTACCAACCAGTTGGTGTTGCCATTTGGGAGGCTGCAGATGGCTGTGGGTGGGAAATGCCTTTACTTTCTTAAGCGATGGAGATGAGTATGGTGTGTGTGTGCTTGATGTTTTTTTCATACCCCTACCCCCCAACAGGGCTGTCTGTCATAGGCTGCCGGCCAGGCTTTACCACTTGCCCCCGAGCGTGGGAATCGGAGCGTCCTGCCGTTCACATCTCCTGCTTTCCGTTTAGCGGAATCAATTAGGCAAGACAGACCCTCAGATTCCCCACCCCCTTTCCATTTTTGTCAGGTCTATATACGTCCTAATTATTTCAGTTTGGGATGCCAGAGCTGTTTCCTGGATAGACCTGATCATCCTTAAACAAAAAGAGAGGAGGCGCACACGTGGGTTGTGGCGTAAATGTCACTTTCATTTCCAATGCTAGGCGCAGAGTAAGACAGAACATTTTTTTAACACTTTGACAAGAGGGGAGGCGATCTCGTCTCCATCATGTCTTTCTGCTTCAGTAGCTTCCTCAAGGAAACCCTCTTGGAACAGAGAAGCATCTGTCCTTGTATTTTGAATAGAAGAATAAAAATCAGCCTTTGCCCCCACCCCTTTTCCCTGCTAGCACTAAGTCTTCGGTAGATATAAATTATTAACCTTCCAGTATAAGCTTTACTGAAAGTCTCACTTCACAGAATTTGATGTACACACCCAAATACATAGAAAGTTTCCAGGCATAAGCTTCAAACTTGGGGGAGGGGCCTCAGATAGGAACAGCCCAAATCTACATAATTATGAAAGCATTTTTAAATGAGGTACCAGACATCACTATAACAGCTTTCTAAGAAAAAAATAAAAACCCTCATATGTAAACGTTTGCTTCAAAATGAACAATATAGAAAATACATGCATTGTCACTCGTAAAAAACACTACACAATTCTCCTCTCCAGTTGTACAACCCCCTCAAAGCCTGGCCCCTTTAGATTTCAATATGTGTGTCACTTAATTTCCTTGCATCCCACTTTCAATCATAAGATTAAAAAAAGTTAGATTCAATAAGCATTCCTGACCTTTCTGGTTTTTACTGTCTCTTGGTTGCAGTCTTTCTTTCCGGAACGTTCCTCGGTGACCTTGAAGGAGTTTTTACTTTCGGTTATCTAGCTTTATGAAGACCAATACACTCATACAGCTAGATAACCAAAGATAACAACTCGCTTCCCTCACAAGGTTGTCTTCCTCTGGCTGGACTCCAGATCCCATCCTCTTTGGCTTTAGGGAAGCGTAGTCCTCCGGGATACTTGCCGCGTTTAAGCTTCTCCTTTCATGTAAACATGACCTGGTTTCTGTCTGAGTGTGTGCGGCTAGAACATCCAAATGAGATCTGTTGCATTCAGAGTTTATTCCAAACTTTTTTCCCTTCCAGCAAGTAATCTCCAGCATCGTTAGCCAACAATTCATCTATTAGTATCAGAAATTAAGACCAGCGACTAAGGTGCAGCAAGCTGTTGGGGGTGAGCAGCAGCGTCCTTCTCTTCACAGGCCTCTATTTGCATTGTAAATTGCTTCATTCTCACGAAAGATTCTTTAGCCTTCCTCTACCGAGATGTATAAAGCCATCGGCAGTTTCCAACGCTGGTTAAAGAGGAAGAAGGGGGAAATCCCATTCTATAGAAGTGACAGCTGATTCAAAGATCTGCTCCGGATCATTGGGTTAGGCATCATGATCTTTTTTTACCAAGTGCAGGCAGCTTGATTGCACATATCTTGTATGTGAATGTTTTAGGGGAGATCCTCGATTTCTTGGGACTTCTAGGCGGGCAGAACATGCCCTCTTGCTGGCGTACTGCTGCCCCGCTCTGAAAGAAGGAGAAAAGGGCCATCATTGGAGGGGCTTTCACCGCCAAATTGTGGACCAGCCCGGCAAGGTCAAAGGTTTGAGACTGCGGGAGACCAAGGTAATGATGATGTCATGAGAAATCTCAAGTACATGGTTATTGATATGCATCAGTGGTCACCCAACTGCCCCACGCCTGCTGCCAGGAGTAGCACAGGCGACGGCGGCGGCGACGGCGGCAGCGGTGGCGGCGACGGCAGCAGCAGCTTTGCAACAGTCCCTATATTCTCAATCAACATTTCATCCACTAGCACTACGGACTGCTCCTTGAAAGCAACCCGCGGCCTTTTACCTCCTTGGCGCTAGTGTAGATCTCTCTAATATCCAAAGACTGGAGAAAATCTCTCTCTAAGGATAGATAAAAGCATTTCAGGTCTGGGGAACTTCTTTGCCTGCATTTCTCTTCTGGCAGATTGCATAGGCAGGCAGATGGAAGGCACTTTACTATTGCTTAAAGCAGGGCCTCGCTTTCTGGGGCTGGGAATCAGCTCTGTTATTATGCAGTGAGTCGGTGGTTACAATGACAATTTGCTTTGGTGTTATGTTTTTAATGGCTTTACAGCTCAGTCATGTTTTGTATCTGTGTACCCTGGCGATAGGGTAGCATATTTGTTCTGTAAGTTCAAACTGCACGATCTAAGCAGTGGAGCTTCCTTTTTAAAAATGCTTTGAATATATATTGTGTGTGGGTTTGCATGCTGCACAGGTAAACATTGCAGCAATAGTTTCAATGTTGTACACAACTCTGCTGTAGCAAAAATGCTGAGCCTTTGTCTACTGTTTTAACATAAATTTCACACTGGACAATAATGCACTAGACTTGCTTATAAAATTAAAATAAAAGTCTTGTCTCCTGAACATGCAGATCCAACACCACCTGGATGGGGAGGGAGGGAAGCTACCACACCTCCCTGGCCCCACCCACTCATATCCTTCTATCGAGAAGCAGAAGGTCATTTCATTAATTAATTAGCTTCATTCATTGTCTTAGGAGTTTTTAAAGTGTGACTTTAAAATCACTTCAAAGAGTCCTTTTATTTCTCATCCTTTATAATAGATAATCTGTCTAGCACATCTAACATCTAATATCTAACATTCAAATCCCTCTCAACAAAATATTCATGGTAATCTACATAAGAAGCATTTTCTCTGTGGGTAAACATTATGGATTATTGTTCAAATTACTAATTATTTTTAGTAATGCTGCTTTTCTTTAAATTACATGCTAAAGGAGAATTAGTAATTCTAAATGTGCATTGCACACATCACCAGTGCCTCACAATGCTCTCAATTCCATAATGTGTCTATTTTCCCCAGTGGCTAAAACACTTTTGGATTTTTTTTTTTTTGGAATATACATTTTTCTCAGTAATTCACTAATTTATTCATTTAACACATAAATAAGAACCTGGTTATTTAATCACATACAGAGCCCTAAAATCTAAACTCTGTAAAGAAGAGACTGACAAGTTTTTTTGTTTGTTTGTTTGGTTTGTGTTTTAAGGCTAGGAAACATCTCCAATGAAGAGTTTAAACATAATATCACACCAATTAAGATATGGCTTACAGCTTAGTAACAGAGATGCCAATTTGTCCTTATATTAATTTGTTTACTTTTATGGTAAGCATTCTGTAACTGGCTATTGAGAAAAGACTAAGATGTGGAAAGAGTCCGTCTATATTTCTCTTCAAATTATGAACGAGAAGTCAGAAATAAAATACACATGGACACTACAATCCAATCCTAAAAGCATGTTCATAGAGTTCTTGTTCATTCCTAAACCATATGGTCACAGCATAAACAACTCAGTGAAGCGCATGCCACTTCTGACATCATGTAAAAATCCTAATGAGCTTTGCAGCTTCGAAGATTAAAGAGCACCGTGGCCTTGCTTTCCAAGAACTAGCAGCAGAGTAATTAATGATTTGGCTTGTATTACATAAAATAAGCATGTGATCAGATATAGTCAACTGTGTAAGCCAAAGCCCAAGAAATCAAAAATGGTCTTATAAAATCTCTTTTCTTCACATGTATCTAGGTGTGCTAGCTATATATATATATATATATATATATATATATATATATATATATATATATATGTGTGTGTGTGTGTGTGTGTTGGGAGGGTGCTATTTATTCACATATTTTCTGAGTTTTAAAATTATTATGACTCTATTCCCACACTTAACAATAAAATGCGTTTTTAGAAACAATATCTACAATGAGTTAACACACTGCATATCTGAAGGCCTCTCCCACTAGAATCTGTAGAAGATGCTGTAATAAATACTACATTCTTAGGGCAACACTAGTCATACCAACTTACTACAAGGCCAGTCTCCACGCTTGGTATTCATCATGGGAACTCCAATGAGTGAAATGAACCAAGATCAGGATTATGGGTAGCAATGTAGTCAATTAGCAATGTAGTCAATTAAATATTTTACTTCTCTATCAACCTCGCAGGCACACAGAGGAAATTAAATATACTAAGATTTAACATCGAATGTCCCCTTATTTATAAAATTGCCAAGGTTATAAAATGGTTTATTGTATGTATTATTATATACACCCCACAATACGTTACAATGACATATCTTCAAAGACTCCTATCGATGTCACCTGTGAAGAGCAGCTCTTAGCAACTACACTTTAAACTTAAATTTTTTGCTTTTAAAAGATTATCTAACTGAGCTACAGAATATCTACTTGAATATCAGCATAGTGAAGGATATACTGAATTCAAGCAGCCTGTCTGCTTATTCTCCAATAAATTCTCACTAGTATCTAGTAGATTAGAGTGTGGTTGTTGTGCTTGCTTCCAGATAGTTTATAGGTCTCCAAATTGCTGAAACATGACTTGAAACATCCTAGTTTATTTGGGAATAAAACAATCTCTCCTGATTTAAAGTAAAAAGTTATGGTTTTCCTCATATTTGGGCCAGAAATATGCTATTTAATTAATTCATATGCACTTGGTTTATGACCAATATTTGGAACATCTTTGAATCCTATACACATGAATGCAGAATGCATAAAGAACTGGCCCAACATCAACTCATTTTAAATATTTCATTTATAAGAATTACAAATGTGCAAATTGTAGTCTACAGTCAATATTACTATTGTCTTATTTTTTAAGCCATTTTATTTTCATCAGTGTCCATGGTCCAAGTGATGAATTGAACTGGCTTTCATTATAATAAAAGTATCGTACCCTTTCTTCTAAATAGGAGCTCCTTTCTTATAGGCTATTGCAGGCTTTATTTATGTTATGCTCTATGCATATACATATATGTGTGTATTACATACATACAAAGGCTCCTACCGGAGAAATAACTATACACACAGAAACTTAGATGTTTCTGGAATTCTATCTGTTGCAAAAGAAGATGTGTGAGAGACTATAGACCTGTTTTCCAGTAAACAATATTCTATTTTCTTTTTGTACATCAGTCAGATTTTATCAAATAAAAAATTTAAATTACCTTTGTTTGATTGAATAGTCTGTTCATTTTATGCTTCTTTGAAGTGTCATCTGAAAAACAGACAATAAAACAAATGATCACAGTATATATATGTGTGTGTGTATATATATCATTATATAGGGATATGACTTAATTTAAAGGGTCACTATTACTGTGATTTTTTTTTAATGCCAATAGATTGTATAAAACACCAGTACTGTGTATCTTGGGCCTTAGCACCTACAGGGTTAAATATGCTAATTTGCATTTAAATGGAGACATGCATGATAATGGGAATGCAAAATATGCAGGATCTAGAGGGGTTTGGGAAATTAATTTTTCTTTCTCCTTTTATTTTTAGCTTGGAAAGAAGAGAGACTTAAGAAACATTAGGGATTTGAACCTTGTAACCTCCCATACAAAAGAGAAGAGAGAGCCCCACCATGCAAGGATTTTAAGTCTGGAACAAAGTCTTGTTTTCTAAATGTTTAAGAGACTGAATTTCTTGGCCTTTCAAACAATGAGAATCCCAGGATAAATGTCTAATCCATTAGAAAGATGCAAATAGTTTACTGTAAGGCTACAGCACAGTGAGATGTGCATTCATATCTATGGCTCCTGATTGGCTCTTTCCTTCAGTAAATCAATGAATAATGTAAAACCTGATTGCTGTAAAGTGGTGAATTTTTAAACCCTTCCCCCACACCCCACGATACAATATTAGGACATCTTACATACTCCCGAAAATAGGTTGCATGTTTTAAAAATGATTTTCTGATGCTTACTATTATTTTGGACTGGAGGAGTGGAGCTGTTGTTTTGCAAAATGAAAGTATTGCACCGGTTCAATTATGCTGACTACAGTGGCTTGTTCCTAACAGCGCTCTCGTAACTGGTGCCAAGGTGGAGATGAAGGGTGGTGGGCAGGTGTGGGCGCCAGGAGAGAGAGAAAACGATCTGACTCCATAGTTGTGGACCCAAGACAGCCACAGCTTTAACCCCCACCCCCACCCCACGGCCGTGGCCGTGACATGACAGGGCCTGGGGTCTAACTTCTGATCAATTCCACTGAATTGCCCTGACCCCTCCAGACAGTATTCTATTCAAGCACCGCCTGCACATTTGCAAGAGAAAAACGCGGCAGATCCTAATGGGGGGGTGGAGGGGGGAAGCTAGGTACTCTTTGCTCAGGATTTTCTGCAGGTAGTTCCTAACCACCGAAAGAGATCTTGCCTTCAGTTGGTTGACTCTTAAGCAAGAGAACTCGCTTCGCTCCGATTCCAGAGGCATCTGAAATTGAATAGCTCCAAGTCCCAATAACTAACCACGAAGGTCGCATCTCGGTTAAAGCTAAACTTGGAGTAACCCCATAAAGCAGTCTCTCACCTCCAAAATCCAAAAAGCGGAAGAAAAAGGGTGTGGGGGGAGGAGAATCTACCAGATGCAGTGAACTATTTTACGTAAGTTTTCCACCGTGACTTCAGTGCCAGGTAACTGAAACTTTGGGGCTATTCAAAAATAGCACATTCAAAATGAGAATACAGAATTCAAAAACGCAAAACCCAATTTCACTTAGCACGGCATCTAAGAGAAGAAAGTCTCCCTACCAATACTATAAACTTGCGTCCTTTTTCTTTTCCCTGTGCGAATTTTCCTGGCACCTTTCTAAGATTAGGGGGTCTGCCCAAAGGATAATTAACAGTCCTGGCTCGGACAACTCATGAGTTCAACAGGTTTGGCATCGGAGACATACAATCAATTAGCTGAAGCAAAGCCCCGGACTGGCCCTCGGAGCGGCCCTCGCCAGGCCCTTGTGTGGGTGCGGGACAAACCACGAGCGTTGCGGGCCTGGCGTAACCCGGGGAGCATGCAGCCTTCATGCCGCCAAGATACTCACTTGATCTGTCTGCGCCAGGCAGTGTTGTCCCCAAATCCAGCCGGACGGAAATCGAGGAGCCAGGCAGAAGACAAGATCCAGTCACAGCAGAACGTGGCCACACAGCATACAAACAGGCTCCTTTAGGCGTCTCCAAAAAAGAAGGGGAAAAAAATGTTTTGTTTTGTTTTTTTCGAGACCAGTCTTCTCTTAGTACATTTAAAACTGCCGCTCAATTCCACATGATGGGCGATTCTTCCTTGATTGCGTCTAAAATAGTTTATGCCGCTCTTCTCTTCTGAGGGAGAGAAAAGGGCGCTAAAGACCAAGGAGGGGGGAAAAAGCCAACTTTCCCCCCCACTCCAAACACTTGCTCCCTGAGCCTCGGAGTGCAGAGTGAAGTGGTGTGTGAGGCTCGGCAAGTTTTTGGGGGGGCTGTCCAAGGTCTAGTCCAGCCCCCTCTGCCGAGGAGGACGTGCTCTGAAACTCAACCAATTTCCCCACTGCTTTTGTTAGTGATGAACTGAAGCCCTATTGTTCATCCATTGCCACGGTCTTTTTCAGTCCCCACACTACGCTCTGCGTTGCCAGAGATAATGAATTTGCACCCAAACCTCTCATAGTCCCCTCCTGACAGACGGAACAAATTAGAAATGGCTCGTCTGAAGAAGGGCAATGGCTACATTTTTTTCAATTGTAGGATGCAAAGAACACATTTCTCTGGAAACTTATTTTTGCCTTTCCTACCTTTTATTTTCTTCTTCTTCTTCTTTTTCCCTCTTACACCAGCTTTTCTGCTCTAGGTTTCTTAAAAATATATATATATTTTTTTTTTAAAAAAGAATTCCCTGCCTTGTTTGTCCAGAGCTCCATTTTATTAACTTGTGGGCTTGCCTGCCTGCCTGCCTTCCTTCTTTCCTTCCTTCCTTCCTTCCTTCCTTCCTTCCTTCCTTCCTTCCTTCCTTCCTTCCTTCCTTCCTTCCTTCCTTCCTTCCTTTAGGGCTTCTCTTTGCAATATTATTTACAAACTTAGAGAATGACCTTTTGACTTGCAGACTTTTTTTTTTTTTTAAAAGAATGGTCCTTTGGTTCAAGTCCCCTCCCCCTTCTGATTGTTAATGTGTTTCGCTAAAGACAAGGAATACATTATAAGGATTTTTTTTCTCTAAACTCCAGTTTTATTCAAAAGGTTCCAGGCACGCATGATAAAGGTTGAGCAGGAAGAAAAAGCTCGTGTGTGTGTGTGTGTGTGTGTGTGTGTGTGTGTGTGTGTGTGTGTGCCAAAAAGGCTAAGATGTGGGAGGAGGGGCCGAAGTGTGTAGAGGAAGGTGGGGCCTTTCAGGGAAGGTGGGTATCCTGCAACACCAGCAGGAGGCTGTCAGGGGTGCGGGCGCGGAGGGGGAGGGGGCGACGGTGCAGGAATCTGTCCCGAGGAGGGCTGGCTGCTCCCTCGGGCCTGTTTGTGCGCCCGGAGCTGGAGGAGCCTGGGGCTGTAGTTGTTGCCTGCGCGCGTGTGCGACCCAGGCGGAGGAGGGGGTGGCGCTCTGTAAAAATTCGACGACCCCCAGTATGTAAATGAGGCCCAGGGAGGAGAAGGGAGGCCGCCCTGAGAGCGGCGGGCGCGCGGCCCCGCCGCCGGGCCCCGGCTTTCCCGCCAAGTGCAGCCGGAGGACAGCCAGCCAAGCCTGTCCTTGGCGGGAGGGTCCCCGCCCGCCGCGCGCGCCCCCGGCCTCCGCGCACACGCACGGCGCCCGGGCGCGCGCACGGGCACCCGCACACACTCCCCTCCTAGGCGTCCGGCCCCGTCGCCGCCTGCAGGTCAGGAAAACAAAGCTGCGACTGCGAGGTGGGAGCAGCCGCGGCCGCCTGGGGACGCGGGCACGGCGGCCTCCAGCGCCCCTTCTTAGGCAGCGGGCGGTTTCGTGCTCCTAATGCCGAGGCGGCCGAGGACCAAACCCTCGCGGCTGGGAGCCAGGGAGAAGGGCAGGCGGGGGCGGCTCGGCTCTGGGAGGTGCCAGCGGCCCCCGCCCGGTGCGCGGGCACAGGAGAGCGGGCGCGCTGGGAGCGGGGAGCGGGCAGCCAGGAGGCCTCCCCGCCGAGTCTCCCAGTGCCGCTCCCCGCACGCCCAGGCGGCTGAGCCCTTAGAAGAAAACACCAGGCCCCTAAGGCAAGCCGTAGTCCAGGGGATGGCTCCCACCTCAAGCCCCCTTCCTCAGACAATGCGATCGGAAGGGCCTAGCCGTTCGAGGGAAGCCTTTTCAGGTTTATCTCTTCAAAGGGGGACCCTCGAGCCTCAGCCCGGCTGTCTCGGCTGGAGAAGTCCCCAGACTTGGCCTTGTAAAGACTGGCCGCAGTCTCAAGTCGCCTCCCTCTGTGCTGACCAATCTAAGCACCCTCCAACACACACACACACACACACACACACACACACGTCACTCCCACTACAGTAAAATTTTGCGCCCCTGGCACTGCTGTTAATGAAGCTGATACGCATAATTTGTTCATAGGTAAACAGGTACCAAAAAGAGAAGCCCTCGCCATTTGGTTGGGCAATTTACCTGTCGCTACTGGGAACTTGTGTAGCACATCGTGTTACAGGAATGCTTTGCTGGTGTCTGTTTTCTCCCTCTCCTCTTCTTGTGGAGACAAGAAAAAAAAAAAAAAAAAAAAGAATAATGTCCTATTGTCAATCTTTTTACTGACAAGCGACCCAAGCGTTGTTCTGAAACGCTTGGGATTCGTTGATTTTGTTATCTGTTGTTTTTCGGTTTGTTGTTTTAGGTGTGTGTTTGTTTCTTTTCTTTTCTATTTTCTTTCTTTCTCCCCAACCCTCCCCGGGAGAGAAAAAAGAATCTGTATTTGGTGGGACTGGAGGAGCAGAACCAGAGTCTGCGAATGTGGTGGGAAGGCTGGCACCTGCCACGGGGCAGCGGCTTGTCCTCCCCTGGGGCTGCTAGGGGAGCCCTTGGCAGCTCCGGCTGGGGCTCGGCCACCGAAAATACAGCCACACATGCTTTCGGGCTCCACCGGCTGCCGCTCCGTGTTTTCCCCCATCCCGGCTTCACGTTCAAGGTTTAGCTGCGAGGTCACGTCCATTGACGTCAGCTCCCTGTCTCCCTCTACGTCCGGCTACATTTACATACATCAAGGAAATTAGGGCATTAAAAAAATATGCAAATCCTGCACGAAGAGAAGCCGGTGCATTCCTGGAGCGATCGCCTTTTATTGAAGCTTTTAATTAAAGGGGCCAGTTGGCTAGCCCCTGAAACAACCGCCAAAATTCCCCAAAAGAGAAAAATAAACGCTGTAGCCTTCGGAAACGGTTGTTTCGGCTCCTGTTCTGTGGGCGGCTGAGGACCGCGGGCTGCCCTGCTCCGAGAACAGGTTAGAAGAGGCAGCTCCAGCCCATGCATAATCAGGGCTCCGCGGCGCCTCCATTCTTTCCTCCTCCTCCTCCTCCTCCTCCTCCTCCTCCTCCTCCTCCTCCTCCTCCTCCTCCACCACCACCACCAATACCATCACCTTTCCTGCTCCTCCTGCTCCAACTCCCCTTGGGTGCAGCGTGTATTATTTTTAATACTGATGCATATGTAAATATATTTGCATTTTTAAAAATTCCTTGAAATTTTCTGGTTCTACAGTTTTGTTGATTCCCCTCCCCCTCCTTTTTTTCTCCCTGTTTTATTATGTCTATCTGTCTCTGTTGTCCGTTCTGACTTTTTCTTTTCTGTCTTCTTTTTGGCTAATGTTTGCTATTTCTAGCTAGATTATCCACACAGTTGCCTACCTTCTATTTACTTAAGATTACAAATATGCATTTGTGTTATGTATCCAACGCCAACTGGGGAAACATCCTAGTTTGACCATAAAAGAAACACACTCCTTTTTGTCTTTCTTTACATACCCCTCCATTGACTATAATGTCTACTGTTTTGAGGCTCAAAGTTTGATTGTCTGATTAACTTCATATAAGTATAAACACAGGTTGGAGCCAATTTATTTGAGAAAGTATGTGTGAGTGAAGGGATTCCAAAAATTACTAAAGAATTGTGCTCATTAACCGAGGGAATGCGGTATTCAGTAGCTATTGCTTTCTAACATTTATTGCCAAAAAAAAAAATCATCTATTTTAAAATGTGTAGAGACAGCAATGGAGAGCTGTCTGCAAGGAGGACATTTTCAACCATGCTGTATGTTGTATCATGTCTGCAGCACTCAAAATGTACTGAGTTTTATTTTGTCTCTATATAGATGGAAGCACATTATCTTGACTGCAAAGCATCCTTAATTCCAGACTTTGAAGTGAAACCACACAGACAAAACAGCTAACTATATTAAAGCAGGCTATGTGCCTTAAAAGATACAGGCCTTGAGCTGGATTTCAAGCAATAGTAATCGTGTTTATAGGATATAATTTTTCCTTCTTGGCAATATAGCTATTCAGCACAAGGACTATTGAATATATGTATATTTAAATTACATATTAACATTCCCTAAAGCTATCTTGTAAAAAAGACAATCCATAACTGCATAACCACAAAGAACAGAAAATGTGCACACATGCAGCTTTTTCGATGAAACAAGTCCGAGTCCATGCACAGGTAATTAGTTTTCTTATGAATGACTTACCTGCACGGATACTCGAGGCAAGACTCAGCCCTCCCCAACGGCTTTTGTGTATAAATATTCACATATATTTCCTCCCATCTCAAACCTACAGCTGTATGCCATCTCTCCTTTTGGACTCTCTAGCATCCATTTTCAGCACCCTTAATTCTTATGGCATTTTCCAGCCTTACCTCTGGCTATAGTTTTTCCAAGCTTACACGAAAGTGCTCATATGATATGTCACCCAATAAAAAGTGGTCAGATGGCTATGCGTAAAACATTAAAAAATGGAAACACATCCACCCTTCAGGTTCACCCTTACCTTGCCATATATAGCAAGATTACGTTTCTTGAGGTGAAATTTCAGCACATTTTGTGAATAATTGCAGAATTCCTCAACTGGTTACAGAATTCCGGTTGGGGTAGGGGAAACCTGGCCGAATGGATTAATTCAGCAGGCTGAATGTCTGAGTTTGGCTGCAATTCAATTGTGCGTGGCTGTTTATTCTTGCCTGGGTTCTGGCACGTACCTGCCCGCTTTTATGCAGGATCAGGACAAACACACTGGCCACACTGCAGGGCATAGAATGTCGGTGCATGTATTTAGATGGAAGTAGCAAAGAATGTGGAACGTATTGCTGTATGAGCATGCATGTTTGTACAAATGCATGTGCATACGCGCTGTGTGACAAGGGACAGAGAGAGGTACACCTCTTATCTCTGATCTCTCTGTAATCTTTTCTGTTTCTAATCTCCCTCATTGGAGTCACCATCGCTGTGGTGTGCACACTGTGGCTTACCCCGAGGGCCTGTGGCTTGTTGGTTTCCTGGCTCGACGAGTGCTGCGGTGGAGGGTGGGGAGCGCCGCTGCCGCCGCTGCCGCGGGTCCGGGTGCTCTGTCCCAGCACAGCAGCAGAGCGCGCGGTGTCAGAGCCCCCCTCCCTCCCGCCTTCAACCCCATCCTCCCCTCCCCTCCGCTCTGTGCCTCCCTCCACCCACCCCCATCCCCCGCCCCGCATTACCATATGGAGGCCGAGTCCCTGCGAATCACAGCAGCAGCGGGCGGTATTTGAATAAGCCCCGCAAACCTAGGCGGACCCCAACTCCTCCACCAGCAACGGTCTCTGCACCTAGGGCCACCTCGCTGGTCTATAACCTGGCAGCTACGGACACCTCCCTAAAGTCCCTAATGCGCGCAGGGAAGAGGGCCAGATTAAGGTGCTGGGCCTCCCCCTTTCTATTTTCGTATTAACTTGACTGATAGAATCAGACAATAAATTATACAAGAAAGGAGCGGGAGAGAGAAAACGGCGAGAAACAGAAGAAGCGAGGGAAAGTGGGAGAGGCGCTATAGAGGAAGGAAGGAAGACAGAAGCAAGAGAGCAGAAAATGAAAGAGTTGGGTGAAACGGAAATAGGATGAGACTGGTAAAATATAAAAATATATGAATCTGAGCATCTCAAGCTAAAAATGCCATCTCCTTGAACTTCACAACCTCCAATTAGAAACGTGTCCGTCCTACCCCCAACCCCAGAGAAGAATCTGCTGCCTCGATAAGAAATGATTTTTTAGAATTGTGTAAAAGGCATAAGACTTTAAAGAAAGGAGCAGATTTTATGAAAGGGCAAATGCAAAGGGCATTTAATGAAGATATTTACGAACTCTTGCTAAATTTCAGCCTCTGAGTGACTACGCAGCCTTTTGCGCTGCGGGTCCTGAAATGGTAAGGCCTCAGTCTTGACACCAGAACAAAATTATTCAAACATACTTGGGACTAAGTGGATTTTTTCCCCTGTCTGCTAGTTTTGTATTTGTAGGGTTTTCCTCTCTACAAATGTTTAAGTTTTACACAAAATCACAACAGTATGTCTTTTTTTTTAGTCACATAGCAACCTCTTGATTGAAGGCATTATCTTAGAGGCAAGTTAAATGGGCAGCTACTTCTATTTCCACACTACCTCTTGTGATTGCTAAAGACTGAATTTAGGGTGGCTCCTGCCCTCTTCCCTTGCCACCTTTTAACAGAGAAGTGAATTCCCTATGCAAAGAAATCCAGATCTCAATAAAATCCCCAGACATCTACAGGATGTAACCATTGTAAATGTGTGTCATGGAATCTTCAAGCCAACCACCCCCCCCCCCAGACACAAAAAGAACGCCTCTGATTAATAATCGCTTACGCGGCATACTGAGCCAAAGGCAGGGGGCCGCAGGACACCAGAGAAAGGAACAGAATTTTCAATACCTAGAATTTCAGTACAGATTCCAAAGATGAGCTAACCCTATCTAGTGAAGATTAATACTTAGTAAATAATGCTTTGGGGTGGACAGCGGGACGTCTAGTGTAGTTCAAGTTTTCCTTTTGGAGCCAGAGCAAAGGGAGGACAACGCAATCACCCGACATTCTGCATACAGCCCTGTCGGTAAGACCGTAGGTAACTCAAAGTCCAGGCCTTGCACGTTCTCTCTCTCTCTCTCTCTCTCTCTCTCTCTCTCTCTCTCTCTCTCTCTCTCTCTCTCTCTCCCTCCCTCTCTCTCTTTCTCCCTCCCTCCCTCTCTCCCCATTCCCTCCCTCGTTCTCTTCCTCCGTCTTTCCTTGTGTCTTTTGAGATATATTAAAACTCTTTTTGTGAGCGGTTCCCGCGAAGCTAGATTTTGAACCTTTTGTTTATTTTTATTTTCAAAGTCGAAGTATAGCCGTGTGTGAATTCCTTAATTTAGGGTTGTTTTCGGGGTGCTCCAGATAGCCCCGACGCCACCCTAGGCTTGGGGAGAGAAAGGAAGGAGCAAGTGAAGCGGGCTACCCGCTTATTCCATCAGTGCGGCCTTTGGGCCCCACCAAAATTCCTCTCTCCTTTCTCTCTCCATAGGCCCACCAGTGTTGCTGTGGTCGCAGCCAGGAGGACTTAGGTCAGGGGTTCTAGAAACAAAATAAGGGAGTTGCCATATCCCCAGAGCTCAAAGGAGTCTAGGAAATCACCCGGGCCAGAAAACTGAGTGGTGCTAGGGGCCAACGTCGGGCTCCAGAGTCCTGCAAGCAGGGAAACAGCGACACCTACTGGCCCTTGAGCACCTTCGCTTGGGTCGTCGGGGCGGCCCTGGCCTGGGAGAACCTGCATTCTCTGGACTTGGGTGGCTTCAAGATCTTTATGTTCAAGACACTCGGGACTTCTATAGCCATTATTGAACAAAGAAAGAAAACGCTATAGTTTCAAGATGGTCCTAGGGGAGCCGCAGAAGGGACCTGATAACACAGGCAATGCACACAACCTCTATTCGAAGATCCTTTCTTCTGGAACCCTGGGGACCTGCAAACACTGTTGACCACAGCCAAAGTGAGACCCAAGCGAAATCCTAATTTACTTGAGTCTATATTACAGTCCTCTTCAGCACCGCACCTATCTCAGCGCCAAACGAAGACTGCATCTTTACAAATGTCCGGCACCATAGGCCTGTCAGTTGCTTAAGTCCTTTGGGATGCCATTTGCACCTTTATTGTACTGACTTCATCCAGAAATTGACAGCTTTTCTTTTCTTTAATTCCTCATGTTGGGACAAACTTAGAGAGAGGGTGCTGTTTTTAACTAACACACACACACACACACACACACACACACACACACACACACACACACACCACAAAGCATCTATAGCAAAGTAGATATGTTAAAGAATATGCACTTTATATAACATATATCTGAGTGCAATGTGTGTATTCTAGACTTTGTCTTATGAGTTTTTCCCATAAACCAAATGGTCATTTTCTGAGTAGATGTGGTGCAGGTGGGCTGGGCACTGAGTGGGGGAGGGAGGGGACCCAGCAGCCCCTCCCACTCTCTATGTTTCCTTTTCATGGGCCAGGTTCTGAGCAGGCAGGGGCCTCTGAAACCTTACTGTGGTTCAGATAACTAACTTGTTCAAATGCTAGGGCAGATGACTTCCTCGTAGAACACTGGAGCATTTGAAGCCTTTGAGGTTTCAATTTAAAATGTCACTTATTAACAAATCCTAGTTTTTAAAACAATAAATGCACCTGTTAATCTAAGGTCAAGATTTTCTATCGAATACCCTTAGCTGTAGAATACTGAGTGGAACAACGGTCTAAAATATCTCACACATGTGAGGAAGAAGCTTTGGTATAGCCACATTATTGTCTTCATTTTGAATAATTGCAAAGGTTTGCTAATTACATTTTTCTTTAAATAAAACAGGAAGCTCTTAGTTTCCCTAAAAACAGATGATTAAAATATAGTTTTCTATGTTTTTTTTATTAAAAAAATATCTCCCAATTGTTCATGAAGTCTCAGCTCAATTTTATAAATGCAGTTTTTGTTCTAATTTTCTTGAAAGTGGATAGGAGTATGTTCCGTAACATATGCACTCAAACCTTGAGATAGACACTTAGCAATCTGTGTGGTGTGTGAGTAAACTCACATTGCTAATACTGAATAAGACAGAGCTCTATTCTTATGACATTCCTTCTCAATGAGCCTTATATCTTGCTGAGTACTAAGGTTTCTTCTTGAAAAATGAAGCCTTCATAGGAGAGAGAAGGAGAGGAAAAAGACTGCAGAACAATTAGACTATACTGGGCAGACACACACCAGGCAACCAAACCCAGTTCACAGGGGTTTTTAGGTCTTGCAAGCACCTTGGAAAATGGCAGTGTTTCTTTTCCTTTCTCTGTGTGGGACTTTAGAATGTATTTTATTTGTCACCCCAAAATCATAGCTAGAATGGATTCTGGTTTCACTGTCTTTGGTATAACTCTAAACATTATTGAGCCCTGATGTGAAAAATACAGAAAAGTGGAACGTGTGCTTTAAAATGGTGGAATTTTTTGGCGTTTGCATGCAAACCAGTGCCAACAAGTCAACATATTATACCCTGGGCAAAGGAAAGTTGCTTGATTTAGAACAGAAAATTAGGTCAGCATAATAATTCATGTCATTAAAAAACATGAAAATGTTTGCTATAAAAACATAGATGTGAGTGGTAATTGTGATTAGTGTGAAGGCTGGAGACAGAATCCTGGTGTGTTTTGGTCTCCTTTGATATAACTCTCTCTTTAGTACAGAATTAAACAAATGAAAACAGACTGAACTACTAGATTGGGACTGGGCTCTTTGTCACATGCCCATGGTCTACTGTCTCCAGAGAAGATGCAGTTATTCCATTCCCTGCTTGTTGAGTAACATGAAGAAACGGATGCAAGGGTGGCAGTATTGATCAGAAAACATTACTCTGTGAGAAGAAGACTGGTACATTTGAAGTCTGCTTAAATCCATAGTTGGTTGTCTAGGGAGGGAGCCTTTATGTGTATAAGTTGGCAGTCTGAGGGAATGAAGCTCTGGGGAAGAGCTTCCTAAGTCAGCTCCATGGAGAGGTGCTCCCAGAACACCTGTGTGCATCTACGTGGAGGTGTGTGTTTGTGTGTGTGTGTGTGTGTAAAACATTTGATCGAAAATACATTCATAAATTCTGCCTTGTTATCTATTGGAACCAGGTATCAAGTCACTAACTGCCCAGGACACAACATCCTTGGTTTTGATGGCTTCTTTCATTTCTCTGGCTCTTTACTGTACTTCTCTTCAGTAGGGTGAGGCTGAATTTTCTCCTCCTCCCTTCTTGATTCTGGCAAACAAAACCATTCTACCACTTGAGCCATCTGCCGCAGGTGTAATGGATGGCAGGGGGCCCGACCTAACTACACCTCAGTCTCTTCCAGGTCCTCCCTGCTTGGCACCAAACAAATGAGTCCTGTTCTGCCGCTAGGGTGCCGAGGTGAATGGTGGGTGCTGGCTCCAGCCTTTGGCAACACTCAGTGCTTAGAAACTAGAACCAGCTGACAACACACGCAACAGACAGGACCCCCCCACCCACCCCCAATCTGCACACAAATGGAAGATGCATACATAACACTTAAAAGCCTTTTTGATTCCCTCTTAATTCTTGGTAACTTCTCGCTGTCTTACTCATTACATATAGACGTCCCCTTCCCGCCCCCACCGAGTGTGTTTGCGTGTAGGGGGCACGCATGAATGTGCGTGTGTATTTAAAAAACGCTTATTGGTAGGTCAGCAGCAGCTGATCAGTCATGGTGATCCAATAATCTTTTTGACTACATACGAATTTTCGTTAAAGTCATTCTTTATAAAAGGAAAATAACAATATCTTGTACAATCTAGGGATTCTAGGTTAGGCGATAGTAGAACCAAAGAACACCCACCTTGACAAACTTTCCCTTTTAAAGATCTGAGAGAAGAATACTTTCTCACTTCCTGATACCAAAGCGTCACTTGAACGAGGGTACGTAAGGAGCGGAGGTGCAGGTCGGCTTAGGGAGTGGGGCTCTAGAAGTCACAGCCGTCTCGGATAACCTTAGCAGGTTGGGAAGCAGCCCTAGGCGGGAGCCTGAGCTAGGAGCTAGCTACAAGGCGCACTGGCACCCATTTGTTCTGGGACCCTTATGCTGTAGCCCTTCCCCGACCTTCACTCCATCCCAGTTTTAACCGCTGTTTGATTACCACCGGACTCTCAGATTTGGGCGGGGTCTGGACCCTTCCAAGTGAGAGCTCTTCGGGGCCCCCAGAGTACTCACCTTTGGCGAGGCCTTGGCAAATCACGTCCCAGAAGCATCAAGTTTCCACTCCCAGACGCACCAGAGTCCCTCCTGTCTTCCATTCACCGCAGGCCTCTCTCTCTCTCTCTCTCTCTCTCTCTCTCTCTCCCTCTCCCTCTCCCTCTCCCTCTCCTCTCTCTCTCTCTCTCTCTCTCTCTCTCTCTCTCTCTCTCTCTCTCTCTCTCTCCTTTCGGAAGCAAAACAGCTTGGTTATTCAGAGGAGGGAAGAGACACGAAAGAGTGGGGGAGGGTGAAGGAGAGAGGAAAAGAAGGGAGAGGGGGAGAATGGAGGTTGAAGAGGAGAAGAACCAAAAGATAGTGCGGGCGTTGGTAGAAGAGGAGGAGGAAGAGGTGGAGGGATGGGAGGGGTAGGGTGGAGTAACAGAAGATGGAGTGGGATGTGACCGCCAGGAATAAATTGCTCCCCACCCAGCTGCAGTGCGACGCCCCCAGCGTCTCTGGGGAGCTGGTGCGTCAGCTCCGGACTGGCCTAGGCGGGGCGGTACAAAAGCTAGCACCGCAGGACCCCCTGCGAGGGCTTCCACCCAATTCAGCCAGCCCACGAGGCCGCTTCCCCAGGCAGCCTCCTTGCTCGGGCGAGGTGACTATCCACGGCCTTCAAACCCTCCGGAACTTTTACTTCAGCTCGGGAGCCTAGCCATCCTGTTTGGTTTCAGAAAAGTGCGCAGGGCATCCTCACCCTCTCTCCCTGGCCGCTTAACGCCTTGGCCTGAGAGGCTGCGGTCGGTTGAGTCCTGTTCCATCCCCAGTCCGGCTTTCCCAAAGCCGGGGTTAAGCGGAGCCCCGACTCTTCGCTTGCCTCTGGGCATCTCTGTCTCTTCTATGCCCTTTCCTCTTCTTTCTCTTTCTTTCTTTCTTTCTTTCTTTCTTTCTTTCTTTCTTTCTTTCTTTCTTTCTTTCTTTCTTTCTTTCTTTCTTCTCTCTCTCTCTCTCTCTCTCTCTCTCTCTCTCTCTCTCTCTCTCTCTCTCTCTCTCTCCCTCCCTCCCTCCCTCCCTCCATATGTGTGTGTACGTGTGTTTGTGCTCACACGTGAACGCATGTGTGTATATAAGCGCGCAGTGCACGTTCTGAGCAAGAAAGAAGGTAAAATCTGGCACAAAAGTAGTTTTGGTCTCCTGCATCTTGAAGACAGGAGCAAGTTAAACGTATTTGACATTACATTTCGAAGTTTAAAAAAAAAAAGAGGCTGGAGCACGACGGATCATTTAAACTGAGATTTTACACTGCAAGGATCATTTATTATTGTTAAGTAAGATGAAAATAATCTGAAAATGAAAAGCAATCAGTAGGGCAGAAAACAAGATATTTTGGCAACCGTCCGAAGCTGGGAGCGTTTGGAAAGGTTTTCCTGAGTAGGAACATCCAGGGTGGAAAAAGGTGGAAGCCACAGATTCGCACAAAACAGCTTCAGTACGTGATGGGATTAGAAATGGGACCCTGCTTTCCGACACAGACAACCCTTTAGTTCTCTCTTAACCGCATTAAACCAGCCCCATACAATGATTTCATGGACGCCTTTAATGCACAGACACGGGGGAGTCACGGAGGGTGCACGCGGTAGGTTTGAAAAATTCATAAAGAGAAAAAGTTTTAAAACATCGATATCTAAACACGCGAGTGCGTTTTTTCCTCAGACAACCATACCTAAACACAGTGAGCTCCCTCCCATCTTCATTTCCTTGCTGATCTCTAGATGCGACCTTGTACAGTAGGCCGCTAGGTTCCACATAATTCTACTTACATTCATTTGAATGGCGCGTCATAAAATGTCGGGGGGGGGGACCCTTGAGGGGGCGTGGAGAAGAAGCCTTTTATTAGCAATTATATCTTCCAAAGCTGTTTAATTTCAATAATAGCAATGGTGTCGCGGTAACCATCTCCTTCCTGCCATTACAGTGAGACTACCAAATGGATCGCAGCACTACGGGTTTGTATACTTAGTTGAGAGACTACGATTGCTGGACTTTATGCGCATATCGTAGGGCAGGAAGAATTTCCCGGACATTATTTTGTTTAGCACGTGGTATAAGGACTCATTTACCTCCAAATTTTATTTCAGGATAACAGTTAGAAGATGTTGCTGATTTATGCCTACCGTTGGGCTTAAAGTAAAATGGAAAACGAAGGTTTTTTTTTTATTTTGAAAAATTAAGTTAGTTGAAGGCAAATAAAAATATTTTCCTTGAGCAGAACGAGCTGGCTCTGAACTATATAAAGTGAAGGTCATATTTCACCACCCTGTCTGGGATTTTCAAGCTTCTTTAGCAGAGCACCAACAGGGAAACAAACTAAGAGCACAGAGCCAGAACCCAGCCTGTGTGTCGGCATCACGCTGCCTAGAACAAACATCCTGGCTACAGCAGTGCCCTCCCAGACTTAAAAAGCTGCGTTGATATGGATCCGGTGTGTAAGGATAAAAGTTCTCCATCCCAGAGCATCTCCCAAACATTGTGAAGTGAGTGTGTGTATAAGGACAACATGTAGACTGTAGTGCAACGACAGGCCAGAGATAGAGCCTTTATGATATGTCATCATTTAACAGGCGAACAATAATTAACCACCTTTGCCTGTTGAATACTAATTGTAGATGTTTGGCTGCCTTTGTTTGAAATTATGAGACATTGCCAGAGGAGGCGGAAGGGTGTGACAATCATAGGTTTAGATTACAGATGTTTAAGACATAGAGAAAGTCCAAAGATAGCTGTGTCTGGGTTTAAGAAGGTCTCCACAAAACTTCTCTTTGCAAAACTTCTCTTAATACCTCAGATAGACAACTTCATAGATTGCACTCCAGTTTTTCCTTTTAACTTGTATACCTTGTCAGATTTGCTCATACACACTCACAAAATGGGCTAGACATCTTAAAGTAGACACCAGATAGCTGCTGACATCCTAGAGACACACAGGCTGCCTGTTGGCAAGCTGTGGAACTTTCTGTGAGGAAGTCAGGAAAGCCCCAAGGTATGTCTGGCAGTGTGCAGCTGGCACTGGGAGTGTGGCTTCCAGGAGAGACTTGGAAATGTGACCTGATTCTGGGAGGAAGAGGAGAAGGAAGAGGAAAAAGGGTTCTCTCTCCAAATCCTCTCACTGAGGAGACGGGTTTGTGTTAGACTGTTCTCCACTGTTGCTACCAGTATTCCGCTGGCCTGGGAGACCTAAAATTGAGATTCGTAGAGAGAGTTATACCTGCCCCCCAAATAGGGGTGTCTGTGGAGTGCTGTCTGATTGTTTTCACTGGTCCATCCTGATTAAAACAAACAAGCAGACAGACAAACAAACAAAGGCTTTTGCAACAGCCAGGAAGGCCAGAACCTTCACTATCAAGCCACGCTGATTATGACATATTAACGGCTCCAGTTGAACCTTTACCACCACAAGAAACATTTTTCCTGCTTATCTTTCAGAGACTTGTAAAAAAAATTATTTACAGGTAGTCACTGCCGATAGTCCTTACAATGATTAACACAGCTCAGTGGCATTCTGGGGTCATATAAATATCCATAGAGAGAGACATTGCCAGGTTTCCAGCAGCAGCCAGTGAGAGAACTCTTATCTACAGAGATGGAACTTCGTTTGTACGGTGGACCCAAGCCTTGCTAACCTGCAAGCTTTTGTCTAAATTCACCAATCTGAATTAAGGAGCCAGGATTCACAGCCCATTAGTGAACTACCACTGCATACTCAACTCTGTGCCCTGTGTGTCCTTTGGTCACCATGTGGAGCTTCTGCTACAAGTCTCATAGTGCTCATTTTTTAACCTGCCTTTTTGGTTACCTTGAATGAATTTGATTGATTGATTTCCTTTCAGAAATCAATGAGGAAGTTCAGTTTAGACTTCATATTCACCAGTTAAAAGCTACTCTGTTTTATCATAAAAAATGAAGGCCACTCCCCAAATTCAGCATGTGACTTTTCAAGGCTCACATAATTCCTTTGGTTGTCTAAGGTTTCAAATATCCGTGGGTGGCAAATTTCAGAATGGCAAGAAAGTGATGTCAGTAAGGACATTGACGATTGTTGAGTGGGGTCATTAGTCCTCAAGTCTCTTACCTTCCTGCCTAAAGAAACATGGTTAACCCTGCTTGAAGTCCTCTTCTACAGCTACCAAAACTGGTGAAATGAATTCCACTCAGGGATTGCTCCTGTGGCTTCATCCCTTGGAAAAGGTTCTGACTGGGTGGGCTCTTGCATTTAAATTTAGAGACTTGCCTCTGCACAGATTATCAAAGTTATCATTACTCTTAAAAGAAGGGGCTCCCTGACACTTTGCATGATATATATATATATATATAAATAATATATATATATATATGTGTGTGTGTGTGTGTGTATCACATATATACACACATGTATGTATATATCACATATATGCATATGTATATATAATTTAATTTTGTATCTATACTCACATTCATGCTCATGAGGTGAGGGGATCAGTAAGCAAACAAATGTATCAGGATAGAACTCCCACAGCTTATGACAAGGAGGGCAGCCCCACCCCCACATTTGCCTATCCTGCTTGGAATCCAGGGCACCTGCAAGGAAGGTCCTCAGGTGAGCCGCCAAGGAGGAGATGACAGGCTCTCTGGCAGCTTCCCAGGGCTCTTTGAGCTTGGCCGCCATTTCACTTGTTCTTTTCCTTCAAATCACACCTGCTGCCACAAATCCGGTACACCTGACACCAGATGTAGTCAAAAGGAAAAGAAAAAAGAAAGCCTCGCCCTCCCTAATTCCCTTTGGTAGGAGCCCAGGTCACCAAATCCATTACATAATTCCAGCTCTGGCTGACACCTGTGCCAGGACTGGAGCGGGGTCGGGTTGCAACGCCTCTGCTGGGACTCTGTCTTGGCCACAAGGTTGCCAAAAGCAAGTCGTGGCAGACCAAGTTTGGGGTATATATACGTAAATTCTCTTTTATGACTTAGGTTGGGCTGGATCCTGAGGGGATGTTTCAAGGATCCTCCCATACCTCAGTTTAGGGTTATGAAATACAAAATGATGTTTCAAACCCTCGGAATTCACTCGGGCGGTGTCCGAAGTCCTTCGGTGTTCTAGTTTCTGCGAACTTCCCGATCTCCCCCTCCCACCTCAAGAAAAGTGGATTTTTCATTTGCTGCGGGGGGGACACTTCTCCCGCATCCCCTAATCTGCGTTCTTTTACCCCCCTACCCTACCCCGCTTCCATACTATCGATGTGCACTTTGTTGGTGCTCATGGCCTAGCGCACACATGTAGTTAGAAGTCCGACTGGGGTCCCACTTTCCCCTGAAGGCGGACAATGCTTCATTAAGTATCTGCCATTATTAACCAGTCCAAGAGAAGCCTTATTCCGACCACAAATACACATCGTTTTTTCCGCCCGTGCCTGAAAAGTTTTTGGGAAAGGTAGTCGAATGCCCAGGTCTTCAGGGGACCAGATAACGAAAGTCCAGTTCCTAAGCTACTAGGAAGTTCACAGTCCGCCTCCCCATGCCTACTAACTTTCACCGCAAAAGATCTCAAGTGAGGCAAATCTTTAGATCAGAATAAAAATCTCCAATATTTCCCCCCGAAGGAAATTAAGAATACTTGCAGTGATCCACTAACAAAACACCGCATCAAAGCAGCTAATTACGGCGATTTACGGTTTACGACCAAGTTGGACAGTTATGCTGGAATACACTCAGGCTTCATTTTACACAGTTTTTAAGAATTTCGTTGAGGCCTGGAGCCAAGGCTCAGACTCCCCAGTTCATAGGAGGAAATCTTCTGGGGACCTTGGTTGAAAATAATATAAAATTAAAGCTAGACTCCAGATTTTCTGAGGATCTCAAAAAGTAAAAATGCGCATGCAGCAAGAGTCAGAGAACTTCCCAGGACACCTCAGGCCATCTCATGTACACAGGGTCGATTCGTGGTGTGCATCCCTCATCATTACCCGCTTCTTTCCTGTTCTGTATCAAACGACACGAGAAACGCTGTCGCGTATACCCCTTTCTTCTAGCAATTTCAAAGACCTCTGGGAATGTCACTGTACTCTACGTCCTTTAATAAATAATCTGCCAGTACATTCGTGTGCGCCTAGAACAGTGTAGACCAGCGACCTTCTTGTATAGCGAAAGGGGCTGGTGAAATTCTCTTTAAGGACCGGGATGCTGGCTTGGCCAGAAAGCACTCTGCCCAGCCTGGGAGAGCTAAGAAGTAAACCAGCCCCACAGAACCTGCGTTCTCAAAGAAAGCTTTCTTCTCAGCAGTTTTGCAAGCCCCACCCAATAAAAGTTAAAGCACTATACCTTGCCCCGTGTTACTCTGCCGCCTGTTTCCCAGTTTGGACATGCTGGAAGTGTTGGATTTGGGGAGGTTTGCTTTGGCTGGGTGTGTAAGTTGTCTATATAAGCTCTGCTGCGAGTACTGTACAGAGGAACCCGCCTT
Organism: Mus caroli; assembly: GCF_978045245.1. NCBI lineage: Eukaryota > Metazoa > Chordata > Mammalia > Rodentia > Muridae > Mus > Mus caroli. The sequence continues at coordinate 37,753,990 of NW_028227270.1, forward strand.
GATGGACTCGGGTGTTAATTAACGCGAAGCTAATTTGAGCTCCAGGAGCTGGAGGCAGCGGGTCGAGAGGCGAGCCGCGAGGGGCCAGTGACCTCTAGTGGACAAAAGAGGATATGCAGCGCGAGTGAGTAGGTGCGCCAGACTGCATGGAAGAGAGAAGGGAGCTAGCTGCTGATCCGAATTTCTCCCAATCTAACGCCAGCGGGCCACACAAATGCACGGTTTAAAGGGGCACAGAGGAATCAGCAAGAGATGTAAAATAAGGGCCTTACCTTTTCTGAAGCATCTAAAACAAGTGAATATCACACACACACACACACACACACACACACACACACACAGAGAGAGAGCGCTCTTCACCATTCTTTAAGGCAAACGACAGAATGTATGCAGAAAGGGTTTGGAAAGTGAGTATTAAAAACTTTATTTTCTGAACATAGAGGAAAACTTAAAGCTTCTGTGAAACAAAGTGGTCAGACCATGAATAGAGTTCACCACACCTGTTCTTGCTTTTAGAAAATGTTCCAGAAAGCTTAACTGGATCTAACATGCAAAAGACTTTTTTTTCTTTCTAACTTCGTATTCCCCGATCAAGCAAGGCTGGACAAGATGGGAGCAACTGAAGCACAAAACAGCCTCTTGGCTTAAAAATAATTTACACAATGGCTTCTCCCTCCAGTCACGTTTTATCAGTTAGTTAATTAGTGTTCTTAGTTATTTTGGAAAAGATTGTTAAAAGCAAACCATAAACCTTGATAATTTAGGCTGAATTCTTGTAAAAAAAAAAAAAACAAACCAAAAACAAACAAGAAAAGCAAACAAACTTTTCATTTTGGCTTTCCCATTCTTCAGAATGCATCAGAACTCTGGAGGTGGCTTTGCACCCTGCATCCCATCTCAGATCGCAAAGGCCCCCAGCCAGACTGATGTCCCGACCTCTCTCATATACTGCGTTTGAGCCCCCTCCCCACTTATGCTCCAGTTTTCCTTCCTTGGGCATTCTTCATAATCCCTAAGCCGAAGTATGAATTAGTGGTAGTCTAAGGCGCTAGGAGCCTAGGGAGTTCTGTGGGTAACCAAGGCTATGATCAATAGGGCAAGGACACCATGGAGTGAGGCGTTTCCTCTTCCAAGAAGATGATACATGTTCACTGACTAAGAGGGTCTGGAACACAATCATCTTGCTGCGTTCGAATTTACCTCCAGAATATTGTTTGGAGTCCTGTCTGGGAACATCCTTGAGTGGGGGTATCTTTGGTGGAGAGTACAGAGTTTGGTCGCTGGTCCCTGGAGAAGGAAGAGAAACCCCCGCAGCTGAGGCTGGACAGCATTGCTTTTTCTTGGAACTTCTCTTTGCTTTCATTGAATTGCATAGGCCAGAACGGAAGGTCGCCCGGGCAAGGTTGTTGCAGTTCTCCAAAAAAAAAAAAAAGTGGGGGAAGGGCTGAATTTGAGAGATTAGGCGCTCCCACGTCCGATGGACCAGAGCTCCAGCAAAAGTCCAGAGTGTAGCCTACCCTAGGGGCTGGGTGTGTCACATCCTAGTGAGGGCAAAACTGAGAAAGGCGGGATAAAAATGAGCCACAGACACAGAATATTTTAAAGAGCTGTATTTCTTTGCGGACCAAAGAAGACAGATTGAAAGCTGTTGAAGCGAAACATCGCGTGAAAGTCCCACCGTTAAATCTATGTCACAACAAAAAAATAGTGTTAACAGATTAAATTGAATTGTTAAAAAAAATCACCAGTAAATTAACCAATAAACAACTCAATTTCAAAGCACACACATTTAACTTTTATGTCTACAGACATAGTGAGGATGGTACCCAGAAATACTATGTAGCATTAGAGTTAGACAAACCTAAAGACTCCAGAATCAAAGAAGGACCATGACAAAAAAATCCTAAAGCAGAATAGATTGTAAGGAGTTCCTGCTTCCTTTTTTAACCTCTGTGCACAGAGGAGGAAGGGACTGAGTTGTCCTTGGCACCATTTAGGGGCACATAGGATGAGTCTCTCTGGATTGGCAGCAGCACACATAAGTCACGGGGACTAGAGTTAGAGAATCCACTATGCCCGCGTCCTCCTTAATAGCCTGTAAAATGGAATCCCCAGGCTTGGGCTCACAAGACTTTCGGGTTTTGTCATTTATAGTGGCTGTCAGGCTGCTCTTTCTATCCTCTCTGCCCGAGGCTCAGTGAATGCTCTTTTCTGTATAAGCTAGAATTGAGCAAGGTCAAACTAACTCAACAGACCCCAAAGAGCCCCCCTCTCAGTCCAGGACATGCCGGGAGTGCTGAGACTGCACTTACCCAAGTAGTCAGCTATGAGAGTTCCTTCATAACAGCCCTTTGGTCCAGGTTGCTATCCCTGGCGCTGGTGGCCTGTGTACAGGTCATAGGATTTACCTCTCAATTTGCAACACTTAGGAACTTAGGAACACTGCACTGCCATTTAGGGGCTGCCTTTTCAAACAGTTGTGCTGAGAACATCCCCAGCCTAGAAAGATTTAGAAAGGCTTGTATATTTAACTCCTCAAAACTCAAAACAGGGGCAACTTTCCATCCTACCTATTCTCCTGAGGTCCTTCATCTGTGAACAGAAACGAATAACTCCCAAATATGCTCCCTGGAAAATTAGTCAAAAACAAAACAGAACAAAAACCCAAAAAACCAAAAACCAAACAAACAAAAAAACCCAAAACTGAAATCCAGGAGAGTAAGACCTAGGTCAGTCACAGGACCACCAAACCTTTGTGAGCCTGGGGCCAGGTAAGGATGAAGGCTAATCCCAGGCAGGTACTTTGAAAGGTGGCACTGTCTTATTCTGGCTCTCAGCTATTGTTTTGGGGGTTTTGTGTGTGTGTGTGTGTGGGGGGGTTGTTGTTTTTTTTTTCAATTTTGGGAACTTGAGTTACAGATTTCATGTGTGGGGAGATTTAGAAAAACACATTTGGAACGTATATGTATGTGTGTGTGTGTATATGTGTGTATGTGTGTGTATGTGTGTGTATGTGTGTGTATGTGTGTATATATGTGTGTGTGTATATGTATGTGTGTGTGTATGTGTGTGTATATATGTGTGTGTGAATATGTATGTGTGTATGTGTGTGTATGTATGTGTGTGTATATATGTGTGTGTGTATATGTATGTGTGTGTATGTGTGTGTATGTATGTGTGTGTGTGTGTTTGTGTGTGTGTATATATGTATGTGTATGTGTGTGTGTATGTGTGTCTATGTATATGTATGTGTGTGTGTGTATGTGTGTGTGTATGTGTGTGTGTGTATGTGTGTGTATGTGTATATGTATGTGTATGTGTGTGTGTATGTGTATATGTATATATATATGTGTATGTATGTGTATGTGTGTGTATGTGTGTGTATATGTGTATATGTATATGTATGTGTGTGTATGTGTGTGTGTTTGTGTGTGTATGTGTATATGTATGTATGTGTGTGTGTGTATGTATGTGTGTGTGTATATGTATATGTGAAAAGTCTTGCACTCTATTTTTCTCCTGACTTGTACTCACATCTCCACTCTGACATTCCCTAAGTATCTCAAACTACAACATTTCAGTATCAGGATGGGGTGCAGTCCTCTACTCCAGGCTTGGAATAAAACTTGCAGTCAGTTTTACCCTCTACTCTTCTTCCACCTTAAACCAAGACAGAGGTCTGAGCACAATGGTTTGCTTCTTTGATTGCTTCCTAAGTGCAACTTGGAGTTAAATCTAAGCCCAAGTTGGTTTAGATTCTGGTTCCCAAGATTTTGATAGAGGGAGAGATGTCAAGTGCTTCATACAGTTGTTGAGACCAGGAATTTAGTAAGCAGATTGAAGGAGAGAGAAGGGGGCAGATAGAGAAAGGGGGCTGGGAGTGGGTGGGGAGAGGAGGGAGGGGTGGGAGGGAGAGGGAGAAAGAGAGACACAGAGAGGAACTGCCTTAGATTTTGCTGTGCTTGCTGTGCTCACAAACAGTGGGATTTTCCCATGTCCTCAGGCTGCAATCCTTCTCTGATAGCTAGCCCATGTCTGGGCCACTCTGAGGAGAACATGGAGTGTTACAATTCCACAGTCAGGTTCCAAGACATAGTTAGGATTCTGAGCTTTTGTCTAGGACTCTAGAAAGGCTTACTGGCCAGGATGCCAAGGTTTTTGATCTTCTCCACCAAGGTCCCTAAGAAGTTGTTCAGCAAAGTCAAGGACCTGAGACCACTGGCCACCACTCTTGTAAGCTAAGAGAGTGGCAATGCCCTGCTGGCTCTCTATCCCCTCACATACCCACCCCCAGTCTCCAAAACACACTGTAATTTTTTTCACTTAGGGATTAATTTTAAAGAACCACAAACCATGCATAAGACAGAATTTACCTGCCTGTATACTCCTGCTGTTAGGAAAAACTGCTTTGACTTTTTTATTTCACTTAATTTAAAGAAATCAGAAAGGTGTCTGGCTTATAAACTAAGCAATCTATTTGTCATTTTTTTTTTCTTAAAAAGAACTTTTAAGCACTTGCCATTGAGCTAAATGCTTTGTTTTTCTCACCAAGCTTCACACCAGTTCAAGAGCTTTCCTTCTCTGCCAGAACTGTTCTCATTTCTTTATGTAGCAGCTGGTCTTGAACTCTTGATTCTCTTGTCTCCAATTCCCAGGTGGTAGGATTATAGGTGTACATTACCGTGGTTCCTTACATTCTTGCCAACTTTAAACCTGAGGCACAGAACATGGAATTTCTTACAAGTAGAGAGTTAGTCAATGAACACATCTATAGCACCCTTCAGTGGACACTCAGGTGAGGACAGATACTTGTAAACCCTGAATGAAACTCATAGTTGCCTTCTAAAAAGAAAGTTTCAGTTAATAAGCTAAGTCAGGTACTATGAGTAGATTGTTTAGAGCTAACCAGCGGCACGGAAACCTTGGCACAGAATCAAATTTGCATGGAAGTCAAAGGTTTTGGCAGGGGCCAAGTGATTCCCTGAGGTACTGTTAATAAAGTCTGGTTTTTCATGCCTTCATGCCTTTAGAAGGAATTCATGCTGGGAGTGAATTTTAATACACTTTTAATCCCAGCACTCAGGGTGAAGAGTCATGTGGAATTTTAGTTCAGCATCATTTACATAGGGAGTTCCATGTCACCCTGAGCTACACAGTGGGGCTCCACCAAGCTCCCCAAGAAAACCACATCCAAACCATGACTTTGCTATGCTTATTGTTTTTTGTTTTGTTTTCTGTTTGTTTAAAATCAGCTTTTAGAATGTTAGGATTTAGGAAAACAGTAGAATGGTATTAAGGGCACTGTCAATAGGCCAGAACGGCAACCAACAGATTGGGAAAGGATCTGTACCAATCTCACATCCCATAGAGGGCTAATATCCAACACATACAATGAACTCAAGAAGTTAAACTCCAGAGAACCAAATAATACTATTAAAATGGGGTACAGAGTTAAACAAAGAATTCTCAACTGAGGAATACTGAATGTCTGAGAAGCACCTAAAAAAAATGTTCAACATCCTTAGTCATCAGGGAAATGCAAATCAAAACAACCTTGAGATTCCACCTTGCACCAGTCAGAATGGCTAAGATAGAAAAAACTCAGGTGACAGCAGGTGCTAGCAAAGATTTGCAGAAAGAGGAACACTCCTCCATTGCTGGTGGGATTGCAAGCTTGTACAACCACTCTGGAAATCAGTCTGGCAGTTCCTCAGAAAACTGGACATAGTACTAACCGAGGACCCAGCTAAACCACTCCTGGGTATACACCCAAAGATGCTCCAACATATAATAAGGATACATGTTCCACTATGTTCATAGCAGCCATATTTATAGTAGCCACAAGCTGTTAACAACCCAGATATCCTTCAAAAGAGGAATGGATACAGAAAATGTGGTACATTCACACAATGGAATACTAGTCAGTCATTAAAAACAATGACTTCATGAAATTCATAGGCAAATGGATGAAACTTGAAAATATAATCCTGAGTGAGGTAACTCAGTTACAAAAGAAAACACATGATATGCACTCACTGTTAAGTGGATATTAGCCCAAAAGCTCAGAATACCCATGATACATTTCACAGACCATATGAAGCTCAAGAAGAAGGAAGACCAAAGTGTGGATCCTTTAGTCCTTTTTAGAAAAGGGAACAAAATGCTCAAGGGAGGTAGAGGGTGTCAGGGACTTGGGAGAAAGAGAGGAGGGGGAGATGGAAAAAGGGGGCAGGATCAGGTATTCCACGAGACAGACGGGGATGATATGCAGAGGGTCAGGAATTTGAACAGAGGTGTGTAGCAATGAGGGGTGGGGAACTGGGGATAGCCACCAGCAAGTCCCAGATACCAGGAAAGCAAAAGGTTCCCAGGACCCACCAGGGGAGGGAGAACCTGTAGAGACCATATTCAAAGGTTAGGCAAGGCCCCCAGTTGGAGATGGGGCCACCCACTCATTTCCAAATTTTTAACCCAGAATTGCTTCTATCTAAAGGAAATACTAAGATAAAATATGGGGCAGAGACTGAAGGAAAGGCCATCCAGAGATGCTCAACCTGGAAATCCATCCCAGACACCAAACCCAGACACTATTGCAGATGCCAAGAAGTGCTTGCTGATAGAAGCCTGATAGAGCTGTCTCCTGTGAGGCTCTGCCAGAGCCTGACAAATACAGATGTGGATGCGCAGATGCTCACAGCCAACCATCGGACTGAGGGCAGGGTTCCCAATGGAGGAGTCAGAGAGAGGACTGAAGGAGTTTGCAATCCCACAGGAAGAACAACAATGTCAGAGAGATGGTGCAGAGATTAAGAGCACTGGCTGTTTTTCCATAGGTTCTGAGTTCAATTCCGAGCAACCACATGGTTGCTCATAACCATCTATAATGAGATAAGTAATAACATCTATAATAATCTTCTGGCCTTCAGGCACACATGCAACCAGAATGTTATATACATAATAAGAACAACAATATCAACCAACTAAACCCCCCAGAACTCCCTGGGACTAAACACCAACTAAAGACTACACATGGAGTGACCCATGGCCCCAGTCGTATGTGTAGCAAAGGATGGCCTTGTCAGGTATTAATAGGAGGAGCGTCCCTTGGTCCTGTGAAGGCTCAATGCCAGGGGAATGCCAGGGCAGGGAGGTTGGAGTGGGTGGGTGGGCAGGTGGGCAGGGAAGCATCCTCAGAGAAGCAGGGGGAGGGAGTGGGAAAGAGGATAATATTTGAAATGTAAATAAACAAAATATCCAGTAAAAGGGAAATCAAACACCAGGACTAAAGTTTATAATTTTTCTAAAATTATTGATACTAATAATTAGAACCAATGATACCAACACATGGAGGAAGAAGAGGAAGAAAAGGAATGGGAGGAAGAAGAAGAAGAAGAAGAAGAAGAAGAAGAAGAAGAAGAAGAAGAAGAAGA